>NC_136645.1:11109125-11549125 GCF_949748355.1 Melanostigma gelatinosum
ATAAATCTCAGACTGTGTGAATTAGTAAATGAACAGATTTATGACATCACTGCTTCATTTAGAGCACGATAGATCTGACTATAAGTACATGTGTGTATTATGGTAAATGAATGTGTTGCAGATGTGTTTTCATGGTGGGTATGACAATATTTTGGCCTTATTCTTTCAGCTGTAGCCTTAGTGGTGCCAAACAGACTTGGGAGTTATGTAATGTTTCTGTATTGTAATTATGACCCAGACGAACAACGACTGGATGCACTGCAACAGGCTTTTATTCCGAGCTTCGTATACACGCTGTTCATGCGGTCTTGCTGACTGACTATATGTCTCGTCATCCTATCTTGTCTCAGACAGCTGACAGTACACGTGCAGCAAAGGTAGCAGAGGAGTATGTGAACTTCATCGCAAGTCATGCAACACCTAAAGCCATGACACTCACTGAGATCACGAGAGAGACACTCGCAGACCCAATCCTTCAAGTGATTAGCGCTCACATCAGACACAACACATGGCACCAGAGTGACAAGTCACGACATGCTGACATAGTAAAGCAGTTCAGACAAGTTAGCAGTGAACTAACAACATCACATGCATCAGACATTGTACTGCGGGGCACTAGAATAATAATTCCCACGGCCCGACAAGTTAGAGTGTTACAGCTAGCCCATGAAGGACATCAGGGCATTGTCAAAACCAAATCCCTACTCAGAACCAAGGTTTGGTTTCCAGACTGATCGCAAAGCAGAAGCAGTAGTACGCAGTTGTATTGCATGTCAAGCCAACACGACAGTTGCACATACTGAGCCACTAAAAATGTCCGTTCTGCCAGAAGCTCCTTGGCATAGTGTTAGTGCAGACTTCTATGGACCACTTCCAACTGGACAGTACGGTATTTGCTTGTCATCACGGATGATTACACACGCTACCCAGTTGTAGAGAGCATAAGGTCAACCTCGGCTAACACAGTCATTCCGGTTATGGACAAAGTTTTCTCCATGTTTGGGATCCCCAGAGTTGTGAAAACTGATAATGGTCCCCCATTCAACAGTGACCAGTTCTCCCAGTTTGCAGAGTATCTAGGATTCCACCACCGCCGGATCACACCGCTGTGGCCTCAAGCTAATGCTACAGCTGAAAGATTCATGCGCACCCATAGGCAAAGCTATTCGTGTGGCCGAAACACAAGGCATTCCCTGGAAACAACGACTGAACATCTTTCTACGCGAGTATCGATCCACACCTCACAGCACAACAGAAAGCTCACCTGCTGAACTGTTGTTCCAACGTAAGATGTACACAAAGATTCCTTCAATCACTCACACTGCAAGGAACTGTTCAGACTCTGAAGTGAGAGCAAGGGACAACAAGGCTAAAGCCAAGATGAAATCTCATGCAGACTCTCATCGTAACGCTACACCACACACTCTCACTCCAGGTGACGCTGTGCTTCATCGTCAGCCCAAGCACAACAAGCTCACTGCAGCGTATAACAGTAAGCCATACACGGTGACCAAAGTCAAAGGCTCCATGATCACAGCAGCCAGAAGTGGACACTTCATTGTCAGGAATTCTTCATTCTTCAAGAAGATCACTCCAGAAGTAATGGACATCTCACCAGATCCCGATGATGAGGATTGTGATTACAGTGATGCCTCCAATACCTCAACAACACCGAGATACCCCTCAAGGCACAACAGACGTCCTCCCGCCTACCTACAGGACTATGGGTAGATTATGGACTGTTAAACGTGGACAATCTTTTGGCTGCATACAATAAATATGCTCAGGGACATGGACACTCATTTGATCTGTTGTGAACTTAGTCAGTCAGCAAGACCGCATGAACAGCGTGTATACGAAGCTCGGAATAAAAGCCTGTTGCAGTGCATCAAGTCGTTGTTCGTCTGGGTCATAATTACAATACAGAAACATTACAGGAGTAAATAGAAAAGAAATGTGTAAATATTCTCTCATCACACATTCACTGACGTGTGTCGGCTTCTTGAGTCGTGTCTTACAGTCTCCGGCTACTTTAATGTTTGGTGTGGGTGATTTTAAGTGATGGAAGGAAACTTCCTTACTGCTTAGAATTATATTTATATATATTTTGATTGATTTGCCCAAAAGTCAGTTTCACATCGCTGGGGTCTCGGCTGAAAGAATAAGAATACATCAAAGTAAAACATTGACGTGAATACACATGTTATTATAGTCAGATCTATCGCGTTATAGATGAAGCAGTGATATTATAAATCGGTTAATTTACAGAATGACAGTTAGTGATTTCTTGCCAGCTGTCCTTCCTGCATTTGTCAGTTTAAACTGCGTTACTTTCAGCATGAATTATGTTCATGTTCTATGTTGGTCTCAGAGTGCACCAGACTGATGCATTTAACTTTAAAATGTACAACATTTTCTTCCAGGTGAGCGTGTCCCCGGCCCCCTCTAGAAAACCAACACGAACTAGAAAATAAAAACTCAATTAGTGGATCAAGCTAAAGACAGTACCAAATCTGAGCGTGGACTCAATGAGCGATGCTCTCAAATTGAAAGAACACGCTCTTGGATAAAGATAGGATGAAAGCTCCATCGTTCCTCCCCTGTGTGATGGTTCATGTGGTGTGTCAAATGTATTTATACATTTGGTATAAAACCGTTATCACAAACAGAACCACTTTGTCTCTTATATGATTAACAGTGCCATTGATGAATAAATAATTCCTTCATCTGATGAGTGTACTTCCAATAATAAATGAATCCAGGTATTCAGCTGTTTTCACAGTAACCTGTAACCAAGACTGTGATGGCGTCTGTGCAAATTTACAATATGTGATTTCATATTTAATAAAGAGTCTCTCCAGCGTCATACAAACAGTTCACATTCTTTTAAAAAGACCTTCTGAGCATGTGGGCCCCTGAGTCAGAGTATCCCAGTTCTTCCACAGACACTAATCCACGTAGTGCACCTGCGCCTGGAGCTCCTTGGAGATGTACCCGAGAAGGGTCGCCGTCAGCTGCTGCTTCAGGGTGGCGTTGCCCATCACTAGAGCAGTTAGCTGAGCCAAATCTGTCCACTGAATGACTCCTGTTGTGGAATATTTCCTTAACAAGTTCAGGAGTGAAGTTGGTTTTATCCAAAGTGTCTAACATAAAAACAGAGTCTTGATGAATGATCAAAGTTTCATTATTATTTAATGTTTGCAAACAGAGAACACAAAACACAACCACGTATTGCAGTGAACTGTGAATATGCTAGAAGACTGGACCTTATTTGAGGTGCAATGTCATCCTTAGTGCGCAAAAAGCCTCATCAGAACAGAAGTAACATTCGAATAAATAGGATTTGGGAGTGTTTGCTGTGTCATCCGCATTACTGGGTTAATATGAAGCAAGAGTTGTCAGATCAAACGTTAGAGTTCGCATCAGTGCACAAGCGCTTTGAGCAGAAAAGGTCATCAAAAAACATTGTATACACGTATTTGTGACAGTACACACTTTTGAGGATATTTTTGAATGGTATGGAATGTTTGTTGATATCGTAAAGCATTATTTTATATATATTTTTAGTGTAACCAACTTTAAGATGTTAAATTTAGACCAAAAAAAGGAAGACGCATGCAAAAAAAAAAGTGACAACTGCACACTTAAACTCATGTTTGGGTCAATCAAGGTCACAGGGATCTTCTGTTGTTTGGAGTCATTTGTTTTTAGTAGGATGTAAACTATATTATGGATCTTGACCAGTGGCATTCCATATTATTAAGCACTTTTCATACATTTTCACCAATATTTCTGATCTTATAATCCTGAGACTAAGAGAGACTTCAGCAACACAATGTTAGGCTTGTGTCCCCTCTATCCCTTTGGCATGAAAAGCTGCAAATTACGTCTCAACAAACGTGACAAATGCATTGAAGGGTGGAGATGACGGCTGGATTTCATGTCATTTACATCCTTGTTACGCTAGGAACACATGCTTTTATTGTACAACACATGTATCCCTTATCAAACTCCAGACTGAATCAAGCTTCCTTTGACACGTGTCTGCGGTTCCAAACGGGCAGTTGTTTCGTCCTCTATCATTCCAGGCAGATGCCATATTGGTTTAATATCTTGAGGTCAGTGAACATATCAAAAGCTTTATTCCATAGAAAGAAAAAAGAAAATGTACACAAAGCACGTGCTGACGTCCAGTTTCACATCCACAAGTCAAAACAGAGCATACCATATGGGACAAAGGATTCAAAAAAAGATACAGAGCAACAGTACTCTCATTGATCCTCTGTAGTGTCACATTAATCCCTTTGTGTCATTAATCAGCAAATGGGGTTACTGCAATGAATTGAAACACATCAGAAACATTATATTTTAATATAAGCTGGGCATAAACTGCTGCGGGTTGATGTGCTGGAAAACTGGAAACGATAACTCCTTGCTTGCAGATAAGACACCATTTGTCTTTACACTTATCCACAAACACACAAACTTAAAATTCATGCAGTCTTTGGCAAGAACATGGACGTCCAAGAAAAATGGTGTTATTATTGTTGGTGCTAATGAAGGGGAAACTTCTGATGTTGTGGTTGGAGGGTTTTGCCTTCTCCTTAAATGTGAGTGTAGTTCTGATTGACGCAGGGGCGGGCTGTGTGGGTTCTCATGTGGCTCTGTAAATGTGAACGCCTGTTAAAAGATTTCTTACAGACTGAGCAGCTGAAAGGTTTTTCTCCTGTGTGGGTTCTCATGTGTTTCTGTAAATTTGAACGCTGGTTAAACGATTTCTTACAGACTGAGCAGCTGAAAGGTTTTTCTCCTGTGTGGGTTCTCATGTGTATCTGTAAAGTTGAATGATGGTTAAACGATTTCTTACAGACTGAGCAGCTGAAAGGATTTTCTCCTGTGTGGGTTCTCATGTGTATCTGTAAAGTTGAACGCTGGCTAAAAGATTTCTTACAGACTGAGCAGCTGAAAGGCTTTTCTCCTGTGTGGGTTCTCATGTGTTTCTGTAAAGTTGAACTCTGGCGATAAGATTTCTTACAGACTGAGCAGCTGAAAGGTTGTTCTCCTGTGTGGGTTCTCATGTGTGTCTGTAAATTTGAACGCTGGTTAAAAGATTTCTTACAGACTGAGCAGCTGAAAGGCTTTTCTCCTGTGTGGCTTCTCATGTGTTTCTGTAAAGTTGAACTCTGGCGATAAGATTTCTTACAGACTGAGCAGCTGAAAGGCTTTTCTCCTGTGTGGGTTCTCATGTGTGTCTGTAAATGTGAACTCTGGCTATAAGATTTCTTACAGACTGAGCAGCTGAAAGGTTTTTCTCCTGTGTGGGTTCTCATGTGTATCCGTAAAGTTGAACTCTGGCTATAAGATTTCTTACAGACTGAGCAGCTGAAAGGTTTTTCTCCTGTGTGGGTTCTCATGTGTTTCTGTAAATTTGAATGATGGTTAAAAGATTTCTTACAGACTGAGCAGCTGAAAGGTTTTTCTCCTGTGTGGGTTCTCATGTGTTTCTGTAAATTTGAACGCTGGTTAAAAGATTTCTTACAGACTGAGCAGCTGAAAGGTTTTTCTCCTGTGTGGGTTCTCATGTGTATCTTCAGAGTTCCACTCTGGCCAAATGTTTTCTCACACTCAGAGCATCTAAAATGTTTTTCACCAGCGCTGCATCTTGAATCACTGACACGGACTTCATCAGGTTTCACATAGTTTAAACCTGACTGAGGTTCTCTGGTCTTCTTTCCATCACCACCCTCATCAGTGTCAGAAGAGTCTCCAGTCTTCTCATCAGTATCTGGTTCTGGATGTCTATCTGGATCCAAGTTCCTGTCTGGTTCTGGTCCTCCACAGTCTTCTCCATCAGCTTCTGTTCCCATCTGTTTAGTTTGTCTTTGATGAAGCTGTGAGGACTGAGCTTCCTCTTCTTCATCTTCACTCTTCACAGGAGTCAATGAGAACTTGACATCAGCCTCCTCCAGACCTTGAAGCTGCTCTCCTTCCTGACTGGTGCAGAGTTCCTCCTGTTCTTCTTTAATGTGTGAGGGCTCTGGGTCCTCCTGGTCCAGACTGGAGCTCCACTCCTGCTGCTCAGAGGGAACCTCTTCTTTAACCAACAACAGCTGCTGGACGTCTGCAGGAAAACAGTAAACACACACAGAGGGGTTACAAAGACATTTTAGAATTGAGCAAATCGTCTCCTGCACATACACTTCCAGAGTATCACTAGAACCAGATAATACAATAATGTAATCAACTTATGTGACCATGAACATATGAACCATTTTAAGCTGCCAAACGGTAGATGATCTACAAGTATTAACTATTTATCTTCACCCACACACAAGCCAGGGTTGGGCCACATTGTGTGTGGGAGTCCTGGAGTCTCAGGGATGGGGAAGGTTGAATTGGCTGAACCCGTCGGACTTAAGTCGGCCACTTCCTTCACCAATTCACCCCCCTTCTTGAAGGCTGTGCTCAGAAACTCTTCAGCAACATCCCCCTCTCTCTGACTTTATGGCGGTGTCATAAATTCTCTGGTTTCTCTCACAGTGCACAACAAATTCAGTAACTCTCGATTTAGTTTAAACCTTCTACAAGTAAACATATTGTAACACATAATACCCATCGCTAGGAGCGCTTTAAAACTTAAATTCCTCACAATACTTGCAGTGGACGTTAACTTAACCCAACAAGTCTGAACGGTAATGGAACTTAAACTTTAACGGAGGGAAACAGAAGTTGTCAAGTATGTGGCAAAAAAATCACTCAGCACCAATACAAGAGGTCATGATCTGAAGCTACAAGTACAACACCAGCCTGGTCCACGGAAACCTTTTTTCTCTAGTAGAACACCACCAGTATGGAACAGCCTGAGTCAAGCAACAGTTAGTGCCTCCTCAGTCAATGCATTTGAGACCAGCATAGGGAGAGAATGGCAACACCATCAAAGCCAACACCAACACATATTTTCCTACTAATTCACCGTCCAGTTTCACGTTCTTCATTAACATATCTAACAAACCTTGAGACTCAACTATTTACGGATGAGGATCAAGCCATCACCTTGGTTTAGGGTCTCAATACTCTTAAAGGGTACCTAATGACCTTTACTAAAGATAAATGAAGACGGTGTAGACATCTTAACGCTGATTGGCCAAGACTCGACACGTCGCATCAAATATGTTTTATTGCGAAGATCGCGACATCACATGTTCTCCTTGTCTCACTCCAATCTGAGAAACGCTGGCTGACCAGTTGACCCCCCCCCAAAAAAAAAAAAAAAAACTCTACGGATCTACACTCACGTGGATGATTTATTTTGATTCAAAACGGCTTATTTCGCCGAAAAGCGACACGTTTGCGGGTATTAAATCAGGAGAAGAAGAAAACGACGAATTGCAACAGAGTCTCACTCCAAACTATATTAAAAGTTATCAGCCGGAGCATGAACAGTGTTAAACTAGAAAATGCATTTCCTGCTGAAAATGCGTTGGAATGTTGAAAGCTGAAATGAATCTCAAAAACATTGCTGAAAATAGATATCTAATTTTTAAAAAATTGCAAAAAGCTGAATAATCCAAAAAGATTACAAATATGAAGTTATATCACCCCTCTCCTGAAAGAGCTGAACATTTTGATATTCGAACGGTTTCTGTAGCTTAAAAGAATTCTAGCAGTAGTGATATTTGTTGTAGTAGTAGAAGTTGTCGTCGAAGTATTTGTAATTAGAAGAAGTAGTAGTATCAGCAGTCGTACTAATAGCTGTAGTAGTATTAGTACTGGTTATTAGTAATGGTAGTAGCAGGAATAGCAGTATTAGCAGTTGTGGTATCAGTAATAATAGTAGTGGTAGTAATAGCAGTAGTGGTAGTAATAATATTTATGGTAGCAGTAATAGCAGTAGCAGTAGTAGTAATAGTAGCAACAGCAAAGGTTGTAGTAGTAGTGGTAATACTAGAAATATTAGCAGTAGTAGTAGTTGTCGCAGTATTAGTAAGAGTATTCATTATTTCAACAAAAAACATTAAAAGTTATCAGCCGGAGCATGAACAGTGTTAAATAAAGTGAACCCACGTGCTCTTTGTATCCGGATTTCCGGGTTGAGAACAGCGTCCAGAAGTTCCCGTTGTCGCTTATTCGCCTCTTTTGAACGAGAGAGTTCCTCCTCGTACTCTGCTATCGTTCTTTCAAACAGACCAAATATCACTTCAACCGCCGCAGTTAGTCGCTGGTTGAATAAAGATCTCAACATTTCTACTTTAGACATTTTCACGAAACCACAGAAAGTTTTCCTCCAGACGAACTCCGTTAAAAACACCGTTTACTCTCATTAAACTCTGACTAGCGCTGTGTTGGTCACTTCCTTCCCCGTCGGTCTGTTTCCAGGTAGCATGCTAAGCTAACTTCAATAGCTTTATAGGCTACCAGGAGATTAGTCCTCGTCCTCTTCCTCTCCTCCTTCTTCTTCTTCTTCTTCTTCTTCTTCTTCTCCTTCTTCTTCTTCTTCTTCTTTCACTTTAATGGCGGACTACGAACCAATGTTTAAGGCGCCACCTACTGGACCGGAGTGTGTAACATCATGACTTTATGACAGTTATCATTTAAACACAATAATAATGTTATTTATAAATATAATGAAACAATTAGAAATAAACTTCATATTGCAGTCATATTCTGGCCTTTTAACCCGTTCCATTCAAAATATTAAATAAAGCCCTTTTAAGATGAACTTGTTTGTCCCCTGTCTCTAACAGTCCTTTGATGCTCCACTCCCTTCCTGTATCTACCACTCTGTTCTTCAGTCTTTCTCTTTCCACCCTGAACTTCCTCCACTCTATCAGCACATGTTCTACAGTTTCTTTACAGTTGCATATCTCACATTTATCCCACTCTGTCTTTTTCATGATGTGTATAATGTGTCATTGAGTCCTGTATGTCCGAACCTGAATCTGAAAGTAACATCTTCTTTTCTACTTTTACTTCCATCACTTCTCACTCTGACTGATGTCTGAATTGTGTTGTAATTTCTACCCTTATTGTCATTATTCCAAATTTCCTGCCAAGATGTCCCATCCAAAGCTTTTACCAGAGAATGTCGAGTACTCCCAACCATTGTACAGGACAGTCGATGCTGTGTTTCCGTTAAGTCCACCCTGAATTCTAATCCAGTGTGATAGTGCTGACTCAGTTCTCCTCACATGTAATGGCAGTTGCCTGGATTTCACCAGCAATGCATTAATGGGTGTGGTTTTGACTCGGGAGATGAGTCAGAGGAGAACCATCCAGAAGAAAAGGTGAACAGATAAAAGTCCATTCAGACAGGTTCTACGAGGAACATCCGGTTCCGCTGCAACTTGGTGGGTAACAAAAGCCCCTTAAACTAATAAAATAGTATATCAATACTCCTATCTTCAGTGACCTTCCATCTGGTACATATGTAACAGTTGTGGGTCGTGCAACGAGACGACTCAAGTGATTGTTTTCCAACATTTATTTATTGAAGACAAAATATCACCAATGAATTGCCTTCAGACCGTTTTCTGCCCCTCTGCTCCCTCAGCAACGTGTGATTTAATTCATTTTCTTCAAATACACACTGACCAATCAGAGCTCGGTGCGTGCACCGTTGATGAATATTACATCATGACAGTTTAAACTGACAAATGCAAAAAAAGACAGCTGGCAATAAATCTCAGACTGTGTGAATTAGTAAATGAACAGATTTATGACATCACTGCTTCATTTAGAGCACGATAGATCTGACTATAAGTACATGTGTGTATTATGGTAAATGAATGTGTTGCAGATGTGTTTTCATGGTGGGTATGACAATATTTTGGCCTTATTCTTTCAGCTGTAGCCTTAGTGGTGCCAAACAGACTTGGGAGTTATGTAATGTTTCTGTATTGTAATTATGACCCAGACGAACAACGACTGGATGCACTGCAACAGGCTTTTATTCCGAGCTTCGTATACACGCTGTTCATGCGGTCTTGCTGACTGACTATATGTCTCGTCATCCTATCTTGTCTCAGACAGCTGACAGTACACGTGCAGCAAAGGTAGCAGAGGAGTATGTGAACTTCATCGCAAGTCATGCAACACCTAAAGCCATGACACTCACTGAGATCACGAGAGAGACACTCGCAGACCCAATCCTTCAAGTGATTAGTGCTCACATCAGACACAACACATGGCACCAGAGTGACAAGTCACGACATGCTGACATAGTAAAGCAGTTCAGACAAGTTAGCAGTGAACTAACAACATCACATGCATCAGACATTGTACTGCGGGGCACTAGAATAATAATTCCCACGGCCCGACAAGTTAGAGTGTTACAGCTAGCCCATGAAGGACATCAGGGCATTGTCAAAACCAAATCCCTACTCAGAACCAAGGTTTGGTTTCCAGACTGATCGCAAAGCAGAAGCAGTCGTACGCAGTTGTCTTGCATGTCAAGCCAACACGCCAGTTGCACATACTGAGCCACTAAAAATGTCCGTTCTGCCAGAAGCTCCTTGGCATATTGTTAGTGCAGACTTCTATGGACCACTTCCAACTGGAGAGTACGGTATTTGCTTGTCATCACGGATGATTACACACGCTACCCAGTTGTAGAGAGCATAAGGTCAACCTCGGCTAACACAGTCATTCCGGTTATGGACAAAGTTTTCTCCATGTTTGGGATCCCCAGAGTTGTGAAAACTGATAATGGTCCCCCATTCAACAGTGACCAGTTCTCCCAGTTTGCAGAGTATCTAGGATTCCACCACCGCCGGATCACACCGCTGTGGCCTCAAGCTAATGCTACAGCTGACAGATTCATGCGCACCCATAGGCAAAGGTATTCGTGTGGCCGAAACACAAGGCATTCCCTGGAAACAACGACTGAACATCTTTCTACGCGAGTATCGATCCACACCTCACAGCACAACAGAAAGCTCACCTGCTGAACTGTTGTTCCAACGTAAGATGTACACAAAGATTCCTTCAATCACTCACACTGCAAGGAACTGTTCAGACTCTGAAGTGAGAGCAAGGGACAACAAGGCTAAAGCCAAGATGAAATCTCATGCAGACTCTCATCGTAACGCTACACCACACACTCTCACTCCAGGTGACGCTGTGCTTCATCGTCAGCCCAATCACAACAAGCTCACTGCAGCGTATAACAGTAAGCCATACACGGTGACCAAAGTCAAAGGCTCCATGATCACAGCAGCCAGAAGTGGACACTTCATTGTCAGGAATTCTTCATTCTTCAAGAAGATCACTCCAGAAGTAATGGACATCTCACCAGATCCCGATGATGAGGATTGTGATTACAGTGATGCCTCCAATACCTCAACAACACCGAGATACCCCTCAAGGCACAACAGACGTCCTCCCGCCTACCTACAGGACTATGGGTAGATTATGGACTGTTAAACGTGGACAATCTTTTGGCTGCATACAATAAATATGCTCAGGGACATGGACACTCATTTGATCTGTTGTGAACTTAAAAGGTACTGATTTAGCCAAGTTTGTGAAGTTAAGGGTTTGTTAAACATTTCTATAAGACAGAGTGTGAAATTAATGTTTTAAGGGATACAGTTAATACAGAGCTGCCTCTAGATGAGTACAATGTTCAGTACAGTAAATATAGTTGTTGAAGTTTGAGTAACATGTAAGAGCAAGCCTCGTTTAAGAATGTCAAGCTTTAGGTATTTCTTTAAAAATAAAAAAGGGCAATGTGATGTTCACAGTAGAACCCCGCCACCTGGTGGGCGGAACAGGATATACACAGTCAGTCAGCAAGACCGCATGAACAGCGTGTATACGAAGCTCGGAATAAAAGCCTGTTGCAGTGCATCAAGTCGTTGTTCGTCTGGGTCATAATTACAATACAGAAACATTACAGGAGTAAATAGAAAAGAAATGTGTAAATATTCTCTCATCACACATTCACTGACGTGTGTCGGCTTCTTGAGTCGTGTCTTACAGTCTCCGGCTACTTTAATGTTTGGTGTGGGTGATTTTAAGTGATGGAAGGAAACTTCCTTACTGCTTAGAATTATATTTATATATATTTTTTTATTTATTTGCCCAAAAGTCAGTTTCACATCGCTGGGGTCTCGGCTGAAAGAATAAGAATACATCAAAGTAAAACATTGACGTGAATACACGTGTTATTATCGTCAGATCTATCGCGTTATAGATGAAGCAGTGATATTATAAATCGGTTAATTTACAGAATGACAGTTAGTGATTTCTTGCCAGCTGTCCTTCCTGCATTTGTCAGTTTAAACTGCGTTACTTTCAGCATGAATTATGTTCATGTTCTATGTTGGTCTCAGAGTGCACCAGACTGATGCATTTACAGTTTTTCTCAATTGTTAAAACACTAAAACCCATTGGCTGAACAAAGTTCTCAGTTGCCTTCACTCATTTAGCTATTTGTGCAGTCTGTTGTCAATACCTTAAACTCTGTCACATGGTAAAACACAATTTTCAGATCTCACTTAGACTTTTCAGCAAAACTCTAAACACATTCTCAGTCTCAAAACACATTCTGCACTCTAATGCACATGTCATCCATACTGGTAAACACAAGTGACAACAATCAAATAGAAATAGAGAACACATGTCATTGATTAAACACAATCACTCAAAATTGATTTCACTTGTATCAAATGATGTGACACAACCAATATTAGCCAGTTTAGAGAGCAAACAGGTGGTTGAAGGTGGGAAGGAGAAAGTCTGAGAATGGATAGAAGAAACAATGTGAGAGGACATCGTGCTTTCTATTTGTTACAGTAACAGTACTGACTGCTCAATAGATTTTGACTGGTTGCAGGTTCATATCAACAAAGAACAAGAATTACAGTATCACAGAGACAAAGGACACGTTTGTGAGCTGCAGGGTACAGTACAGTAAAACTAGGGGTACAAGGAGGAGGAAGAACAAAAGAAATTGCAAAGAGCAAAGCACAGTCGTCATTTCTGATCAATTTTGAGCTACTGTAATGGAACATGTTTTCGTGTATATGAAATTAGTTTTGAGATTAAAAATCTCCTTCTCCCTGAGAACTATATGTTTTGAACAATGTGTTTTCTATTTATTGGTGTGTTGTTTACTGACTGCTTGATGGTGTATTATTTTGATCACTTTGTTTATGATTTGAGAGCAGTGTTTGATTTTGAGCACAGGTAAAACTGTTTTGAGGCGAAAGTTTCATTTTGCAAGAGGATTCAGAGGTTTTGTAAATAGTGCTTGAAGATGAGGTTTTGCGTTTACAGTTTTGAGAGAATGGGTGACCGTTTCAAGAAATGTGTCTTAGCAATATAGAAAAACTGTAACTTTAAAATGTACAACATTTTCTTCCAGGTGAGCGTGTCCCCGGCCCCCTCTAGAAAACCAACACAAACTAGAAAATAAAAACTCAATTAGTGGATCAAGCTAAAGACAGTACCAAATCTGAGCGTGGACTCAATGAGCGATGCTCTCAAATTGAAAGAACACGCTCTTGGATAAAGATAGGATGAAAGCTCCATCGTTCCTCCATTGTGTGATGGTTCATGTGGTGTGTCAAATGTATTTATACATTTGGTATAAAACCGTTATCACAAACAGAACCACTTTGTCTCTTATATGATTAACAGTGCCATTGATGAATAAATAATTCCTTCATCTGATGAGTGTACTTCCAATAATAAATTAATCCAGGTATTCAGCTGTTTTCACAGTAACCTGTAACCAAGACTGTGATGGCGTCTGTGCAAATTTACAATATGTGATTTCATATTTGATAAAGAGTCTCTCCAGCGTCATACAAACAGTTCACATTCTTTTCAAAAGACCTTCTGAGCATGTGGGCCCCTGAGTCAGAGTATCCCAGTTCTTCCACAGACACTAATCCACGTAGTGCACCTGCGCCTGGAGCTCCTTGGAGATGTACCCGAGAAGGGTCGCCGTCAGCTGCTGCTTCAGGGTGGCGTTGCCCATCACTAGAGCAGTTAGCTGAGCCAAATCTGTCCACTGAATGACTCCTGTTGTGGAATATTTCCTTAACAAGTTCAGGAGTGAAGTTGGTTTTATCCAAAGTGTCTAACATAAAAACAGAGTCTTGATGAATGATCAAAGTTTCATTATTATTTAATGTTTGCAAACAGAGAACACAAAACACAACCACGTATTGCAGTGAACTGTGAATATGCTAGAAGACTGGACCTTATTTGAGGTGCAATGTCATCCTTAGTGCACAAAAAGCCTCATCAGAACAGAAGTAACATCAGAATAAATAGGATTTGGGAGTGTTTGCTGTGTCATCCGCATTACTGGGTTAATATGAAGCAAGAGTTGTCAGATCAAACGTTAGAGTTCGCATCAGTGCACAAGCGCTTTGAGCAGAAAAGGTCATCAAAAAACATTGTATACACGTATTTGTGACAGTACACACTTTTGAGGATATTTTTGAATGGTATGGAATGTTTGTTGATATCGTAAAGCATTATTTTATATATATTTTTAGTGTAACCAACTTTAAGATGTTAAATTTAGACCAAAAAAAGGAAGACGCATGCAAAAAAAAAAGTGACAACTGCACACTTAAACTCATGTTTGGGTCAATCAAGGTCACAGGGATCTTCTGTTGTTTGGAGTCATTTGTTTTTAGTCGGATGTAAACTATATTATGGATCTTGACCATTGGCATTCCATATTATTAAGCACTTTTCATACATTTTCACCAATATTTCTGATCTTATAATCCTGAGACTAAGAGAGACTTCAGCAACACAATGTTAGGCTTGTGTCCCCTCTATCCCTTTGGCATGAAAAGCTGCAAATTACATCTCAACAAACGTGACAAATGCATTGAAGGGTGGCGATGACGGCTGGATTTCATGTCATTTACATCCTTGTTACGCTAGGAACACATGCTTTTATTGTACAACACATGTATCCCTTATCAAACTCCAGACTGAATCAAGCTTCCTTTGACACGTGTCTGCGGTTCCAAACGGGCAATTCTGTTTCGTCCTCTATCATTCCAGGCAGATGCCATATTGGTTTAATATCTTGAGGTCAGTGAACATATCAAAAGCTTTATTCCATACAAAGAAAAAAGAAAATGTACACAAAGCACGTGCTGATGTCCAGTTTCACATCCACAAGTCAAAACAGAGCATACCATATGGGACAAAGGATTCAAAAAAAGATACAGAGCAACAGTACTCTCATTGATCCTCTGTAGTGTCACATTAATCCCTTTGTGTCATTAATCAGCGAATGGGGTTACTGCAATGAATTGAAACACATCAGAAACATTATATTTTAATATAAGCTGGGCATAAACTGCTGCGGGTTGATGTGCTGGAAAACTGGAAACGATAACTCCTTGCTTGCAGATAAGACACCATTTGTCTTTACACTTATCCACACACACACAAACTTAAAATTCATGCAGTCTTTGGCAAGAACATGGACGTCCAAGAATAATGGTGTTATTATTGTTGGTGCTAATGAAGGGGAAACTTCTGATGTTGTGGTTGGAGGGTTTTGCCTTCTCCTTAAACGTGAGTGTAGTTCTGATTGACGCAGGGGCGGGCTGTGTGGGTTCTCATGTGGCTCTGTAAATGTGAACTCTGCCTATAAGATTTCTTACAGACTGAGCAGCTGAAAGGTTTTTCTCCTGTGTGGGTTCTCATGTGGCTCTGTAAATTTGAACGCCTGTTAAAAGATTTCTTACAGACTGAGCAGCTGAAAGGTTTTTCTCCTGTGTGGGTTCTCATGTGGCTCTGTAAACTTGAACGCTGGTTAAAAGATTTCTTACAGACTGAGCAGCTGAAAGGTTTTTCTCCTGTGTGGGTTCTCATGTGTGTCTGTAAATGTGAACTCTGGCTATAAGATTTCTTACAGACTGAGCAGCTGAAAGGTTTTTCTCCTGTGTGGGTTCTCATGTGGTTCTGTAAATTTGAACGCATGTTAAAAGATTTCTTACAGACTGAGCAGCTGAAAGGTTTTTCTCCTGTGTGGGTTCTCATGTGGCTCTGTAAACTTGAACGCTGGTTAAAAGATTTCTTACAGACTGAGCAGCTGAAAGGTTTTTCTCCTGTGTGGGTTCTCATGTGGCTCTGTAAACTTGAACGCTGGTTAAAAGATTTCTTACAGACTGAGCAGCTGAAAGATTTTTCTCCTGTGTGGGTTCTCATGTGGTTCTGTAAATTTGAACGCATGTTAAAAGATTTCTTACAGACTGAGCAGCTGAAAGGTTTTTCTCCTGTGTGGGTTCTCATGTGTCTCTGTAAATGTGAACGCTGGTTAAAAGATTTCTTACAGACTGAGCAGCTGAAAGGTTTTTCTCCTGTGTGGGTTCTCATGTGGTTCTGTAAACTTGAACGCTGGTTAAAAGATTTCTTACAGACTGAGCAACTGAAAGGTTTTTCTCCTGTGTGGGTTCTCATGTGTGTCTGTAAATGTGAATGATGGTTAAAAGATTTCTTACAGACTGAGCAGCTGAAAGGCTTTTCTCCTGTGTGGGTTCTCATGTGTCTCTGTAAAGTTGAACGCTCGTTGAAAGATTTCTTACAGACTGAGCAGCTGAAAGGTTTTTCTCCTGTGTGGGTTCTCATGTGTATCTTCAGAGTTCCACTCTTGCCAAATGTTTTCTCACACTCAGAGCATCTAAAATGTTTTTCACCAGCGCTACATCTTGAATCACTGACATGGACTTCATCAGGTTTCACATAGTTTAAACCTGACTGAGGTTCTCTGGTCTTCTTCCCATCACCACCCTCATCAGTGTCAGAAGACTCTCCAGTCTTCTCATCAGTATCTGGTTCTGGATGTCTATCTGGATCCAAGTTCCTGTCTGGTTCTGGTCCTCCACAGTCTTCTCCATCAGCTTCTGTTCCCATCTGTTTAGTTTGTCTTTGATGAAGCTGTGAGGACTGAGCTTCCTCTTCTTCATCTTCACTCTTCACAGGAGTCAATGAGAACTTGACATCAGCCTCCTCCAGACCTTGAAGCTGCTCTCCTTCCTGACTGGTGCAGAGTTCCTCCTGTTCTTCTTTAATGTGTGAGGGCTCTGGGTCCTCCTGGTCCAGACTGGAGCTCCACTCCTGCTGCTCAGAGGGAACCTCTTCTTTAACCAACAACAGCTGCTGGACGTCTGCAGGAAAACAGTAAACACACACAGAGGGGTTACAAAGACATTTTAGAATTGAGCAAATAGTCTCCTGGACATACACTTCCAGAGTATCACTAGAACCAGATAATACAATAATGTAATCAACTTATGTGACCATGAACATATGAACCATTTTAAGCTGCCAAACGGTAGACGATCTACAAGTATTAACTATTTATCTTCACCCACACACAAGCCAGGGTTGGGCCACATTGTGTGTGGGAGTCCTGGAGTCTCAGGGATGGGGAAGGTGCTGTTCCAGCAGGTTGCTGCACAATATCCCACCGACTAACCCGATTCACAACACAACTAGTTATAAGTTTTAAGCTACCACCTGCGTGTCAGAGCTCCCTCTTTGTACGGGGAGCGCCTCAACCGGAGATTCAAACCTTTGCTCTATGACACACGCAACACTATTGCAAATGAGCACACACACACACACACACACATAATACTGTTATATTCAAAATGTCTCAAACAAAAGGTAAAGGAAAAAGCCCCCCTCTGTTGAGAAAATTATTTCTTTTAAGGTGTAATAGTTTACACCTGCTACTGCTTCGCAGTTAGTATGGATAAAATAGCTTTATAGCAGCAGCTTTAATAGTCACTAAGCTTTATAGCAGCTTTAATAGTCTTAGCTTTAATAGTTACTCAGGCAATACTCATATGAGACCGTAGGGCGAGAGAGCAGCAGTGGAAGAGTACTGACAGATCACTGGCTTAACTGCGTCACAAGAGCCAAGAGTAGGCCCAACAGCCTCGGGCTGTATTAAACCAGTCCCCCCCCGCAGTCGACAACATTTCACACACACTGACAGATGACCACGCCTTCTGGGAGGGGCCAATGTGAACGGACGTTCAGGCCTCCACCCAGGCTGTATACATGTACAAACATGCTCCGCCTGCTACTTTGACTTTGGCCAATGGGCCTCAAGGGGAGGAACCCTATATTAAGCTTCACACTGCCGTGTCCAAGTGTGTCTCATGGTGAATCTCTGAGAGTGCAACCATTAGACCCCATGCATGTTTAATTGTTTGGGCTGAATAACTCTGTTGATAATAAATCTATTGCTTTGATATAACTAAACGTCTCTGAGAGCTTTCGTTGTATTCTTAAATCCGCCCTAGTGTGGAAGATAGCTTTATTTTTTATTTTTCACAACACCTCCTTGTTCCAGAGGAGAAGAAGCATGCAGAGGAGAAGAGGCAGCCCCCCCCCCCCCCCCCCGCTCTCTTTCTTCCATCATTAAGCAGGGCCGAATCAGCTGGTTGATGTTTAAATCAAAAGGAATTTAATATACCAACAAAAGAAAATGCAGTTACAAACTGAATTACACTATCAGTAGTAATATTTCATGAAATAGAGGCCCCATCCGCACCACACGACAGACTGGTGTGTCCGCCTCGTGGTCCAGATGAGGTCTGGTTATCTCCGGGGATTCACAGTTTCTTTGTCCCTCCAAAGTCTCTGAAATGTCTCATATTACACATTCCTTTGCCCATAGATCAGCTCAGTGATTGGCTGAACCCGTCGGACTTCAGTCGGCCACTTCCTTCACCAATTCACCCCCCTTCTTGAAGGCTGTGCTCAGAAACGCTTCAGCAACATCACCCTCTCTCTGACTTTATGGCGGTGTCATAAATTCGCTGGATTCTCTCACAGTGCACAACAAATTCAGTAACTCTCCCTTTAGTTTAAACCTTCTACAAGTAAACATATTGTAACACATAATATCCATCGCTAGGAGCGCTTTAAAACTTAAATTCCTCACAATGAAAACGGGAAATGAAGACGGTGTAGACATCTTAACGCTGATTGGCCAAAACTCGACACGTCGCATCAAACATGTTTTATTGCGAAGATCACGACATCACATGTTCTCCTTGTCTCACTCCAATCTGAGAAACGCTGGCTGACCAGTTGACTCCAAACTACATTAAAAGTTATCAGCCGGAGCATGAACAGTGTTAAATAAAGTGAACCTACGTGCTCTTTGTATCCGGATTTCCGGGTTGAGAACAGCGTCCAGAAGTTCCCGTTGTCGCTTATTCGCCTCTTTTGAACGAGAGAGTTTCTCCTCGTACTCTGCTATTGTTCTTTCAAACAGACCAACTATCTCTTCAACAGCCGCAGTTCGTCGCTGGTTGAATAAAGATCTCAACATTTCTACTTTAGACATTTTCACGAAACCACAGAAAGTTTTCCTCCAGACGAACTCCGTTAAAAACACCGTTTACTCTCATTAAACTCTGACTAGCGCTGTGTTGGTCACATCCGTCCCCGTCGGTCTGTTTCCAGGTAGCATGCTAAGCTAACTTCAATAGCTTTATAGGCTACCAGGAGATTAGTCCTCGTCCTCTTCCTCTCCTCCTCCTTCTTCTTCTTCTTCTTCTTCTTCTCCTTCTTCTTCTTCTTCTTCTCATTCTTCTTCTTTCACTTTAATGGCGGACTACAAACCAATGTTTAAGGCGCCACCTACTGGACCGGAGTGTGTAACATCATGACTTTATGACAGTTATAATTTAAACACAATAATAATGTTATTTATAAATATAATGAAACAATTAGAAATAAACTTCATATTGCAGTCATATTCTGGCCTTTTAACCCGTTCCATTCAAAATATTAAATAAAGCCCTTTTAAGCTGAACTTGTTTGTCCCCTGTCTCTAACAGTCCTTTGATGCTCCACTCCCTTCCTGTATCTACCACTCTGTTCTTCAGTCTTTCTCTTTCCACCCTGAACTTCCTCCACTCTATCAGCACATGTTCTACAGTTTCTTTACAGTTGCATATCTCACATTTATCCCACTCTGTCTTTTTCATGATGTGTATAATGTGTCATTGAGTCCTGTATGTCCGAACCTGAATCTGAAAGTAACATCTTCTTTTCTACTTTTACTTCCATCACTTCTCACTCTGACTGATGTCTGAATTGTGTTGTAATTTCTACCCTTATTGTCATTATTCCAAATTTCCTGCCAAGATGTCCCATCCAAAGCTTTTACCAGAGAATGTCGAGTCCTCCCAACCATTGTACAGGACAGTCGATGCTGTGTTTCCGTTAAATCCACCCTGAATTCTAATCCAGTGTGATAGTGCTGACTCAGTTCTCCTCACATGTAATGGCAGTTGCCTGGATTTCACCAGCAATGCATTAATGGGTGTGGTTTTGACTCTGGAGATGAGTCAGAGGAGAACCATCCAGAAGAAAAGGTGAACAGATAAAAGTCCATTCAGACAGGTTCCACGAGGAACATCCGGTTCCGCTGCAACTTGGTGGGTAACAAAAGCCCCTTAAACTAATAAAATAGAATATCATTACTCCTATCTTCAGTGACCTTCCATCTGGTACATATGTAACAGTTGTGGGTCGTGCAACGAGACGACTCAAGTGATTGTTTTCCAACATTTATTTATTGAAGACAAAATATCACCAATGAATTGCCTTCAGACCGTTTTCTGCCCCTCTGCTCCCTCAGCAACGTGTGATTTAATTCATTTTCTTCAAATACACACTGACCAATCAGAGCTCGGTACGTGCACCGTTGATGAATATTACATCATCACAGTTTAAACTGACAAATGCAAAAAAAGACAGCTGGCAATAAATCTCAGACTGTGTGAATTAGCAAATTACTGTTACAGATTTATGACATCGCTGCTTCATTTAGAGCACGATAGATCTGACTATAAGTGCATGTGTGTATTATGGTAAATGAATGTGTTGCAGATGTGTTTTCATGGTGGGTATGACAATATTTTGGCCTTATTCTTTCAGCTGTAGCCTTAGTGGTGCCAAACAGACTTGGGAGTTATGTAATGTTTCTGTATCGTAATTATGACCCAGACGAACAACGACTGGATGCACTGCAACAGGCTTTTATTCCGAGCTTCGTATACACGCTGTTCATGCGGTCTTGCTGACTGACTATATGTCTCGTCATCCTATCTTGTCTCAGACAGCTGACAGTACACGTGCAGCAAAGGTAGCAGAGGAGTATGTGAACTTCATCGCAAGTCATGCAACACCTAAAGCCATGACACTCACTGAGTTCACGAGAGAGACACTCGCAGACCCAATCCTTCAAGTGATTAGTGCTCACATCAGACACAACACATGGCACCAGAGTGACAAGTCACGACATGCTGACATAGTAAAGCAGTTCAGACAAGTTAGCAGTGAACTAACAACATCACATGCATCAGACATTGTACTGCGGGGCACTAGAATAATAATTCCCACGGCCCGACAAGTTAGAGTGTTACAGCTAGCCCATGAAGGACATCAGGGCATTGTCAAAACCAAATCCCTACTCAGAACCAAGGTTTGGTTTCCAGACATTGATCGCAAAGCAGAAGCAGTAGTACGCAGTTGTATTGCATGTCAAGCCAACACGACAGTTGCACATACTGAGCCACTAAAAATGTCCGTTCTGCCAGAAGCTCCTTGGCATAGTGTAAGTGCAGACTTCTATGGACCACTTCCAACTGGAGAGTACGGTATTTGCTTGTCATCACGGATGATTACACGCGCTACCCAGTTGTAGAGAGCATAAGGTCAACCTCGGCTAACACAGTCATTCCGGTTATGGACAAAGTTTTCTCCATGTTTCGGATCCCCAGAGTTGTGAAAACTGATAATGGTCCCCCATTCAACAGTGACCAGTTCTCCCAGTTTGCAGAGTATCTAGGATTCCACCACCGCCGGATCACACCGCTGTGGCCTCAAGCTAATGCTACAGCTGAAAGATTCATGCGCACCCATAGGCAAAGCTATTCGTGTGGCCGAAACACAAGGCATTCCCTGGAAACAACGACTGAACATCTTTCTACGCGAGTATCGATCCACACCTCACAGCACAACAGAAAGCTCACCTGCTGAACTGTTGTTCCAACGTAAGATGTACACAAAGATTCCTTCAATCACTCACACTGCAAGGAACTGTTCAGACTCTGAAGTGAGAGCAAGGGACAACAAGGCTAAAGCCAAGATGAAATCTCATGCAGACTCTCATCGTAACGCTACACCACACACTCTCACTCCAGGTGACGCTGTGCTTCATCGTCAGCCCAAGCACAACAAGCTCACTGCAGCGTATAACAGTAAGCCATACACGGTGACCAAAGTCAAAGGCTCCATGATCACAGCAGCCAGAAGTGGACACTTCATTGTCAGGAATTCTTCATTCTTCAAGAAGATCACTCCAGAAGTAATGGACATCTCACCAGATCCCGATGATGAGGATTGTGATTACAGTGATGCCTCCAATACCTCAACAACACCGAGATACCCCTCAAGGCACAACAGACGTCCTCCCGCCTACCTACAGGACTATGGGTAGATTATGGACTGTTAAACGTGGACAATCTTTTGGCTGCATACAATAAATATGCTCAGGGACATGGACACTAATTTGATCTGTTGTGAACTTAAAAGGTACTGATTTAGCCAAGTTTGTGAAGTTAAGGGTTTGTTAAACATTTCTATAAGACAGAGTGTGAAATTAATGTTTTAAGGGATACAGTTAATACAGAGCTGCCTCTAGATGAGTACAATGTTCAGTACAGTAAATATAGTTGTTGAAGTTTGAGTAACATGTAAGAGCAAGCCTCGTTTAAGAATGTCAAGCTTTAGGTATTTCTTTAAAAATAAAAAAGGGCAATGTGATGTTCACAGTAGAACCCCGCCACCTGGTGGGCGGAACAGGATATACACAGTCAGTCAGCAAGACCGCATGAACAGCGTGTATACGAAGCTCGGAATAAAAGCCTGTTGCAGTGCATCAAGTCGTTGTTCGTCTGGGTCATAATTACAATACAGAAACATTACAGGAGTAAATAGAAAAGAAATGTGTAAATATTCTCTCATCACACATTCACTGACGTGTGTCGGCTTCTTGAGTCGTGTCTTACAGTCTCCGGCTACTTTAATGTTTGGTGTGGGTGATTTTAAGTGATGGAAGGAAACTTCCTTACTGCTTAGAATTAAATTTATATATATATTTTTTTATTTGCCCAAAAGTCAGTTTCACATCGCTGGGGTCTCGGCTGAAAGAATAAGAATACATCAAAGTAAAACATTGACGTGAATACACGTGTTATTATAGTCAGATCTATCGCGTTATAGATGAAGCAGTGATATTATAAATCGGTTCATTTACAGAATGACAGTTAGTGATTTCTTGCCAGCTGTCCTTCCTGCATTTGTCAGTTTAAACTGCGTTACTTTCAGCATGAATTATGTTCATGTTCTATGTTGGTCTCAGAGTGCACCAGACTGATGCATTTACAGTTTTCTCAATTGTTAAAACACTAAAACCCATTGGCTGAACAAAGTTCTCAGTTGCCTTCACTCATTTAGCTAATTGTGCAGTCTGTTGTCAATACCTTAAACTCTGTCACATGGTAAAACACAATTTTCAGATCTCACTTAGACTTTTCAGCAAAACTCTAAACACATTCTCAGTCTCAAAACACATTCTGCACTCTAATGCACATGTCATCCATACTGGTAAACACAAGTGACAACAATCAAATACAAATAGAGAACACATGTCATTGATTAAACACAATCACTCAAAATTGATTTCACTTGTATCAAATGATGTGACACAACCAATATTAGCCAGTTTAGAGAGCAAACAGGTGGTTGAAGGTGGGAAGGAGAAAGTCTGAGAATGGATAGAAGAAACAATGTGAGAGGACATCGTGCTTTCTATTTGTTACAGTAACAGTACTGACTGCTCAATAGATTTTGACTGGTTGCAGGTTCATATCAACAAAGAACAAGAATTACAGTATCACAGAGACAAAGGACACGTTTGTGAGCTGCAGGGTACAGTACTGTAAAACTAGGGGTACAAGGAGGAGGAAGAACAAAAGAAATTGCAAAGAGCAAAGCACAGAAGTCATTTCTGATCAATTTTGAGCGACTGTAATAGAACATGTTTTCGTTCATATGAAATTTGTTTTGAGATTAAAAATCTCCTTCTCGCTGAGAACTATATGTTTTGAACAATGTGTTTTCTATTTATTGGTGTGTTGTTTACTGACTGCTTGATAGTGTATTATTTTGATCACTTTGTTTATGATTTGAGAGCAGTGTTTGATTTTGAGCACAGGTAAAACTGTTTTGAGGCGAAAGTTTCATTTTGCAAGAGGATTCAGAGGTTTTGTAAATAGTGCTTGAAGATGAGGTTTTGCGTTTACAGTTTTGAGAGAATGGGTGACCGTTTCAAGAAATGTGTCTTAGCAATCGAGAAAAACTGTAACTTTAAAATGTACAACATTTTCTTCCAGGTGAGCGTGTCCCCGGCCCCCTCTAGAAAACCAACACGAACTAGAAAATAAAAACTCAATTAGTGGATCAAGCTAAAGACAGTACCAAATCTGAGCGTGGACTCAATGAGCGATGCTCTCAAATTGAAAGAACACGCTCTTGGATAAAGATAGGATGAAAGCTCCATCGTTCCTCCCCTGTGTGATGTTTCATGTGGTGTGTCAAATGTATTTATACATTTGGTATAAAACCGTTATCACAAACAGAACCACTTTGTCTCTTATATGATTAACAGTGCCATTGATGAATAAATAATTCCTTCATCTGATGAGTGTACTTCCAATAATAAATTAATCCAGGTATTCAGCTGTTTTCACAGTAACCTGTAACCAAGACTGTGATGGCGTCTGTGCAAATTTACAATATGTGATTTCATATTTGATAAAGAGTCTCTCCAGCGTCATACAAACAGTTCACATTCTTTTCAAAAGACCTTCTGAGCATGTGGGCCCCTGAGTCAGAGTATCCCAGTTCTTCCACAGACACAAATCCACGTAGTGCACCTGCGCCTGGAGCTCCTTGGAGATGTACCCGAGAAGGGTCGCCGTCAGCTGCTGCTTCAGGGTGGCGTTGCCCATCACTAGAGCAGTTAGCTGAGCCAAATCTGTCCACTGAATGACTCCTGTTGTGGAATATTTCCTTAACAAGTTCAGGAGTGAAGTTGGTTTTATCCAAAGTGTCTAACATAAAAACAGAGTCTTGATGAATGATCAAAGTTTCATTATTATTTAATGTTTGCAAACAGAGAACACAAAACACAACCACGTATTGCAGTGAACTGTGAATATGCTAGAAGACTGGACCTTATTTGAGGTGCAATGTCATCCTTAGTGCGCAAAAAGCCTCATCAGAACAGAAGTAACATCAGAATAAATAGGATTTGGGAGTGTTTGCTGTGTCATCCGCATTACTGGGTTAATATGAAGCAAGAGTTGTCAGATCAAACGTTAGAGTTCGCATCAGTGCACAAGCGCTTTGAGCAGAAAAGGTCATCAAAAAACATTGTATACACGTATTTGTGACAGTACACACTTTTGAGGATATTTTTGAATGGTATGGAATGTTTGTTGATATCGTAAAGCATTATTTTATATATATTTTTAGTGTAACCAACTTTAAGATGTTAAATTTGGACCAAAAAAAGGAAGACGCATGCAAAAAAAAAAGTGACAACTGCACACTTAAATTCATGTTTGGGTCAATCAAGGTCACAGTGATCTTCTGTTGTTGTTTGGAGTCATTTGTTTTTAGTAGGATGTAAACTATATTCTGGATCTTGACCATTGGCATTCCATATTATTAAGCACTTTTCATACATTTTCACCAATATTTCTGATCTTATAATCCTGAGACTAAGAGAGACTTCAGCAACACAATGTTAGGCTTGTGTCCCCTCTATCCCTTTGGCATGAAAAGCTGCAAATTACGTCTCAACAAACGTGACAAATGCATTGAAGGGTGGAGATGACGGCTGGATTTCATGTCATTTACATCCTTGTTACGCTAGGAACACATGCTTTTATTGTACAACACATGTATCCCTTATCAAACTCCAGACTGAATCAAGCTTCCTTTGACACGTGTCTGCGGTTCCAAACGGGCAGTTGTTTCGTCCTCTATCATTCCAGGCAGATGCCATATTGGTTTAATATCTTGAGGTCAGTGAATCTATCAAAAGCTTTATTCCATACAAAGAAAAAAGAAAATGTACACAAAGCACGTGCTGACGTCCAGTTTCACATCCACAAGTCAAAACAGAGCATACCATATGGGACAAAGGATTCAAAAAAAGATACAGAGCAACAGTACTCTCATTGATCCTCTGTGGTGTCACATTAATCCCTTTGTGTCATTAATCAGCGAATGGGGTTACTGCAATGAATTGAAACACATCAGAAACATTATATTTTAATATAAGCTGGGCATAAACTGCTGGGGGTTGATGTGCTGGAAAACTGGAAACGATAACTCCTTGCTTGCAGATAAGACACCATTTGTCTTTACACTTATCCACACACACACAAACTTAAAATTCATGCAGTCTTTGGCAAGAACATGGACGTCCAAGAATAATGGTGTTATTATTGTTGGTGTTAATGAAGGGGAAACTTCTGATGTTGTGGTTGGAGGGTTTTGCCTTCTCCTTAAATGTGAGTGTAGTTCTGATTGACGCAGGGGCGGGCTGTGTGGGTTCTCATGTGTCTCTGTAAAAGTGAACGCCTGTTAAAAGATTTCTTACAGACTGAGCAGCTGAAAGGTTTTTCTCCTGTGTGGGTTCTCATGTGTAGCTGTAAACTTGAACGCTGGCTAAACGATTTCTTACAGACTGAGCAGCTGAAAGGTTTTTCTCCTGTGTGGGTTCTCATGTGGTTCTGTAAACTTGAACGCCTGTTAAAAGATTTCTTACAGACTGAGCAGCTGAAAGGTTTTTCTCCTGTGTGGGTTCTCATGTGTTTCTGTAAATTTGAATGATGGTTAAAAGATTTCTTACAGACTGAGCAGCTGAAAGGTTTTTCTCCTGTGTGGGTTCTCATGTGGTTCTGTAAACTTGAACGCTGGTTAAAAGATTTCTTACAGACTGAGCAGCTGAAAGGTTTTTCTCCTGTGTGGGTTCTCATGTGTATCTTCAGATTTCCACTCTTGCCAAATGTTTTCTCACACTCAGAGCATCTAAAATGTTTTTCACCAGCGCTACATCTTGAATCACTGACATGGACTTCATCAGGTTTCACATAGTTTAAACCTGACTGAGGTTCTCTGGTCTTCTTCCCATCACCACCCTCATCAGTGTCAGAAGAGTCTCCAGTCTTCTCATCAGTATCTGGTTCTGGATGTCTATCTGGATCCAAGTTCCTGTCTGGTTCTGGTCCTCCACAGTCTTCTCCATCAGCTTCTGTTCCCATCTGTTTAGTTTGTCTTTGATGAAGCTGTGAGGACTGAGCTTCCTCTTCTTCATCTTCACTCTTCACAGGAGTCAATGAGAACTTGACATCAGCCTCCTCCAGACCTTGAAGCTGCTCTCCTTCCTGACTGGTGCAGAGTTCCTCCTGTTCTTCTTTAATGTGTGAGGGCTCTGGGTCCTCCTGGTCCAGACTGGAGCTCCACTCCTGCTGCTCAGAGGGAACCTCTTCTTTAACCAACAACAGCTGCTGGACGTCTGCAGGAAAACAGTAAACACACACAGAGGGGTTACAAAGACATTTTAGAATTGAGCAAATCGTCTCCTGGACATACACTTCCAGAGTATCACTAGAACCAGATAATACAATAATGTAATCAACTTATGTGACCATGAACATATGAACCATTTTAAGCTGCCAAACGGTAGATGATCTACAAGTATTAACTATTTATCTTCACCCACACACAAGCCAGGGTTGGGCCACATTGTGTGTGGGAGTCCTGGAGTCTCAGGGATGGGGAAGGTGCTGTTCCTGCAGGTTGCTGCACAATATCCCACCGACTAACCCGATTCACAACACAACTAGTTATAAGTTTTAAGCTACCACCTGCGTGTCAGAGCTCCCTCTTTGTACGGGGAGCGCCTCAACCGGGGATTCAAACCGTTGCTCTGTGACACACGCAACACTATTGCAAATGAGCACACACACACACACACACACACACACACACACACACACACACACACACACACACACACACACACACACACACACAATACTGTTATGTTAAAATTTTCTCAAACAAAAGGTAAAGGAAAAAGCCCCCCTCATTGTTCCAGAGGAGAGGAGGCAGCTCTCCCCCCCCCCCCTGCTCTCTTTCTTCCATCATTAAGCAGGGCCGAATCAGCTGGTTGATGTTTAAATCAAAAGTAATTTAATATACCAACAAAAGAAAATGCAGTTACAAACTGAATTACACTATCAGTAGTAATATTTCATGAAATAGAGGCCCCATCCGCACCACACGACAGACTGGTGTGTCCGCCTCATGGTCCAGATGAGGTCTGATTATCTCCGGGGATTCACAGTTTCTTTGTCCCTCCAAAGTCTCTGAAATGTCTCATATTACACATTCCTTAGCCCATCGATGAGCTCAGTGATTGGCTGAACCCGTCGGACTTCAGTCGGACACTTCCTTCACCAATTCACCCCCCTTCTTGAAGGCTGTGCTCAGAAACTCTTCAGCAACATCCCCCTCTCTCTGACTTTATGGCGGTGTCATAAATTCGCTGGTTTCTCTCACAGTGCACAACAAATTCAGTAACTCTCCCTTTAGTTTAAACCTTCTACAAGTAAACATATTGTAACACATAATACCCATCGCTAGGAGCGCTTTAAAACTTAAATTCCTCACAATACTTGCAGTGGACGTTAACTTAACCCAACAAGTCTGAACGGTAATGGAACTTAAACTTTAACGGAGGGAAACAGAAGTTGTCAAGTATGTGGCAATAGTATGTTCAAAAAATCACTCAGCACCAATACAAGAGGTCATGATCTGAAGCTACAAGTACAACACCAGCCTGGTCCACGGAAACCTTTTTTCTCTAGTAGAACACCACCAGTATGGAACAGCCTGAGTCAAGCAACAAGTTAGTGCCTCCTCAGTCAATGCATTTAAGACCAGCATAGGGAGAGAATGGCAACACCATCAAAGCCAACACCAACACATATTTTCCTACTAATTCACCGTCCAGTTTCACGTTCTTCATTAACATATCTAACAAACCTTGAGACTCAACTATTTACGGATGAGGATCAAGCCATCACCTTGGTTTAGGGTCTCAATACTCTTAAAGGGTACCTAATGACCTTTACTAAAGATAAATGAAGACGGTGTAGACATCTTAACGCTGATTGGCCAAGACTCGACACGTCGCATCAAATATGTTTTATTGCGAAGATCGCGACATCACATGTTCTCCTTGTCTCACTCAAATCTGAGAAACGCTGGCTGGCCAGTTGACCCCCCCCCCAAAAAAAAATAAAAAAACTCTACGGCTCTACACTCACGTGGATGATATATTTTGATTCAAAACGGCTTATTTCGCCGAAAAGCGACACGTTTGCGGGTATTAAATCAGGAGAAGAAGAAAACGACGAATTGCAACAGAGTCTCACTCCAAACTATATTAAAAGTTATCAGCCGGAGCATGAACAGTGTTAAACTAGAAAATGCATTTCCTGCTGAAAATGCGTTGGAATGCTGAAAGATGAAATGAATCTCAAAAACATTGCTGAAAATAGATATCTAATTTAAAAAAAATTGCAAAAAGCTGAATAATCCAAACAGATTACAAATATGAAGTTATATCACCCCTCTCCTGAAAGAGCTGAACATTTTGATATTCGAACGGTTTCTGTAGCTTAAAAGAATTCCAGCAGTAGTGATATTTGTTGTAGTAGTAGAAGTTGTCGTCGAAGTATTTGTAATTAGAAGAAGTAGTAGTATCAGCAGTCGTACTAATAGCTGTAGTAGTATTAGTACTGGTTATTAGTACTGGTAGTAGCAGGAATAGCAGTATTAGCAGTTGTGGTATCAGTAATAATAGTAGTGGTAGTAATAGCAGTAGTGGTAGTAATAATATTTATGGTAGCAGTAGCAGTAGTAGTAATAGTAGCAACAGCAAAGGTTGTAGTAGTAGTGGTAATACTAGAAATATTAGCAGTAGTAGTAGTTGTCGCAGTATTAGTAAGAGTATTCATTATTTCAACAAAAAACATTAAAAGTTATCAGCCGGAGCATGAACAGTGTTAAATAAAGTGAACCTACGTGCTCTTTGTATCCGGATTTCCGGGTTGAGAACAGCGTCCAGAAGTTCCCGCTGTCGCTTATTCGCCTCTTTTGAACGAGAGAGTTCCTCCTCGTACTCTGCTATCGTTCTTTCAAACAGACCAAATATCTCTTCATCAGCCGCAGTTAGTCGCTGGTTGAATAAAGATCTCAACATTTCTACTTTAGACATTTTCACTAAACCACAGAAAGTTTTCCTCCAGACGAACTCCGTTAAAAACACCGTTTACTCTCATTAAACTCTGACTAGCGCTGTGTTGGTCACTTCCGTCCCCGTCCGTCTGTTTCCAGGTAGCATGCTAAGCTAACTTCAATAGCTTTATAGGCTACCAGGAGATTAGTCCTCGTCCTCTTCCTCTCCTCCTCCTTCTTCTTCTTCTTCTTCTTCTTCTTCTTCTTCTTCTTCTTCGTCTTCTTCTTCTTTCAATTTAATGGCGGACTACAAACCAATGTTTAAGGCGCCACCTACTGGACCGGAGTGTGTAACATCATGCCTTTATGACAGTTATCATTTAAACACAATAATAATGTTATTTATAAATATGATGAAACAATTAGAAATAAACTTCATATTGCAGTCATAGTCTGGCCTTTTAACCCGCTCCATTCAAAATATTAAATAAAGCCCTTTTAAGCTGAACTTGTTTGTCCCCTGTCTCTAACAGTCCTTTGATGCTCCACTCCCTTCCTGTATCTACCACTCTGTTCTTCAGTCTTTCTCTTTCCACCCTGAACTTCCTCCACTCTATCAGCTCATGTTCTACAGTTTCTTTACAGTTGCATATCTCACATTTATCCCACTCTGTCTTTTTCATGATGTGTATGTGTCATTGAGTCCTGTATGTCCGAACCTTAATCTGAAAGTAACATCTTCTTTTCTACTTTTACTTCCATCACTTCTCACTCTGACTGATGTCTGAATTGTGTTGTAATTTCTACCCTGATTGTCATTATTCCAAATTTCCTGCCAAGATGTCCCATCCAAAGCTTTTACCAGAGAATGTCGAGTACTCTCAACCATTGTACAGGACAGTCGATGCTGTGTTTCCGTTAAGTGCACCCTGAATTCTAATCCAGTGTGATAGTGCTGACTCAGTTCTCCTCACATGTAATGGCAGTTCACTGGATTTCACCAGCAATGCATTAATGGGTGTGGTTTTGACTCTGGAGATGAGTCAGAGGAGAACCATCCAGAAGAAAAGGTGAACAGATAAAAGTCCATTCAGACAGGTTCTACGAGGAACATCCGGTTCCGCTGCAACTTGGTGGGTAACAAAAGCCCCTTAAACTAATAAAATAGTATATCATTACTCCTATCTTCAGTGACCTTCCATCTGGTACATATGTAACAGTTGTGGGTCGTGCAACGAGACGACTCAAGTGATTGTTTTCCAACATTTATTTATTGAAGACAAAATATCACCAATGAATTGCCTTCAGACCGTTTTCTGCCCCTCTGCTCCCTCAGCAACGTGTGATTTAATTCATTTTCTTCAAATACACACTGACCAATCAGAGCTCGGTACGTGCACCGTTGATGAATATTACATCATCACAGTTTAAACTGACAAATGCAAAAAAAGACAGCTGGCAATAAATCTCAGACTGTGTGAATTAGTAAATGAACAGATTTATGACATCACTGCTTCATTTAGAGCACGATAGATCTGACTATAAGTACATGTGTGTATTATGGTAAATGAATGTGTTGCAGATGTGTTTTCATGGTGGGTATGACAATATTTTGGCCTTATTCTTTCAGCTGTAGCCTTAGTGGTGCCAAACAGACTTGGGAGTTATGTAATGTTTCTGTATTGTAATTATGACCCAGACGAACAACGACTGGATGCACTGCAACAGGCTTTTATTCCGAGCTTCGTATACACGCTGTTCATGCGGTCTTGCTGACTGACTATATGTCTCGTCATCCTATCTTGTCTCAGACAGCTGACAGTACACGTGCAGCAAAGGTAGCAGAGGAGTATGTGAACTTCATCGCAAGTCATGCAACACCTAAAGCCATGACACTCACTGAGATCACGAGAGAGACACTCGCAGACCCAATCCTTCAAGTGATTAGTGCTCACATCAGACACAACACATGGCACCAGAGTGACAAGTCACGACATGCTGACATAGTAAAGCAGTTCAGACAAGTTAGCAGTGAACTAACAACATCACATGCATCAGACATTGTACTGCGGGGCACTAGAATAATAATTCCCACGGCCCGACAAGTTAGAGTGTTACAGCTAGCCCATGAAGGACATCAGGGCATTGTCAAAACCAAATCCCTACTCAGAACCAAGGTTTGGTTTCCAGACATTGATCGCAAAGCAGAAGCAGTAGTACGCAGTTGTATTGCATGTCAAGCCAACACGCCAGTTGCACATACTGAGCCACTAAAAATGTCCGTTCTGCCAGAAGCTCCTTGGCATAGTGTTAGTGCAGACTTCTATGGACCACTTCCAACTGGAGAGTACGGTATTTGCTTGTCATCACGGATGATTACACACGCTACCCAGTTGTAGAGAGCATAAGGTCAACCTCGGCTAACACAGTCATTCCGGTTATGGACAAAGTTTTCTCCATGTTTGGGATCCCCAGAGTTGTGAAAACTGATAATGGTCCCCCATTCAACAGTGACCAGTTCTCCCAGTTTGCAGAGTATCTAGGATTCCACCACCGCCGGATCACACCGCTGTGGCCTCAAGCTAATGCTACAGCTGAAAGATTCATGCGCACCCATAGGCAAAGCTATTCGTGTGGCCGAAACACAAGGCATTCCCTGGAAACAACGACTGAACATCTTTCTACGCGAGTATCGATCCACACCTCACAGCACAACAGAAAGCTCACCTGCTGAACTGTTGTTCCAACGTAAGATGTACACAAAGATTCCTTCAATCACTCACACTGCAAGGAACTGTTCAGACTCTGAAGTGAGAGCAAGGGACAACAAGGCTAAAGCCAAGATGAAATCTCATGCAGACTCTCATCGTAACGCTACACCACACACTCTCACTCCAGGTGACGCTGTGCTTCATCGTCAGCCCAAGCACAACAAGCTCACTGCAGCGTATAACAGTAAGCCATACACGGTGACCAAAGTCAAAGGCTCCATGATCACAGCAGCCAGAAGTGGACACTTCATTGTCAGGAATTCTTCATTCTTCAAGAAGATCACTCCAGAAGTAATGGACATCTCACCAGATCCCGATGATGAGGATTGTGATTACAGTGATGCCTCCAATACCTCAACAACACCGAGATACCCCTCAAGGCACAACAGACGTCCTCCCGCCTACCTACAGGACTATGGGTAGATTATGGACTGTTAAACGTGGACAATCTTTTGGCTGCATACAATAAATATGCTCAGGGACATGGACACTCATTTGATCTGTTGTGAACTTAAAAGGTACTGATTTAGCCAAGTTTGTGAAGTTAAGGGTTTGTTAAACATTTCTATAAGACAGAGTGTGAAATTAATGTTTTAAGGGATACAGTTAATACAGAGCTGCCTCTAGATGAGTACAATGTTCAGTACAGTAAATATAGTTGTTGAAGTTTGAGTAACATGTAAGAGCAAGCCTCGTTTAAGAATGTCAAGCTTTAGGTATTTCTTTAAAAATAAAAAAGGGCAATGTGATGTTCACAGTAGAACCCCGCCACCTGGTGGGCGGAACAGGATATACACAGTCAGTCAGCAAGACCGCATGAACAGCGTGTATACGAAGCTCGGAATAAAAGCCTGTTGCAGTGCATCAAGTCGTTGTTCGTCTGGGTCATAATTACAATACAGAAACATTACAGGAGTAAATAGAAAAGAAATGTGTAAATATTCTCTCATCACACATTCACTGACGTGTGTCGGCTTCTTGAGTCGTGTCTTGCAGTCTCCGGCTACTTTAATGTTTGGTGTGGGTGATTTTAAGTGATGGAAGGAAACTTCCTTACTGCTTAGAATTATATTTATATATATTTTTATTTATTTGCCCAAAAGTCAGTTTCACATCGCTGGGGTCTCGGCTGAAAGAATAAGAATACATCAAAGTAAAACATTGACGTGAATACACGTGTTATTATAGTCAGATCTATCGCGTTATAGATGAAGCAGTGATATTATAAATCGGTTAATTTACAGAATGACAGTTAGTGATTTCTTGCCAGCTGTCCTTCCTGCATTTGTCAGTTTAAACTGCGTTACTTTCAGCATGAATTATGTTCAGGTTCTATGTTGGTCTCAGAGTGCACCAGACTGATGCATTTACAGTTTTCTCAATTGTTAAAACACTAAAACCCATTGGCTGAACAAAGTTCTCAGTTGCCTTCACTCATTTAGCTAATTGTGCAGTCTGTTGTCAATACCTTAAACTCTGTCACATGGTAAAACACAATTTTCAGATCTCACTTAGACTTTTCAGCAAAACTCTAAACACATTCTCAGTCTCAAAACACATTCTGCACTCTAATGCACATGTCATCCATACTGGTAAACACAAGTGACAACAATCAAATACAAATAGAGAACACATGTCATTGATTAAACACAATCACTCAAAATTGATTTCACTTGTATCAAATGATGTGACACAACCAATATTAGCCAGTTTAGAGAGCAAACAGGTGGTTGAAGGTGGGAAGGAGAAAGTCTGAGAATGGATAGAAGAAACAATGTGAGAGGACATCGTGCTTTCTATTTGTTACAGTAACAGTACTGACTGCTCAATAGATTTTGACTGGTTGCAGGTTCATATCAACAAAGAACAAGAATTACAGTATCACAGAGACAAAGGACACGTTTGTGAGCTGCAGGGTACAGTACTGTAAAACTAGGGGTACAAGGAGGAGGAAGAACAAAAGAAATTGCAAAGAGCAAAGCACAGTAGTCATTTCTGATCAATTTTGAGCTACTGTAATGGAACATGTTTTCGTGTATATGAAATTAGTTTTGAGATTAAAAATCTCCTTCTCGCTGAGAACTATATGTTTTGAACAATGTGTTTTCTATTTATTGGTGTGTTGTTTACTGACTGCTTGATAGTGTATTATTTTGATCACTTTGTTTATGATTTGAGAGCAGTGTTTGATTTTGAGCACAGGTAAAACTGTTTTGAGGCGAAAGTTTCATTTTGCAAGAGGATTCAGAGGTTTTGTAAATAGTGCTTGAAGATGAGGTTTTGCGTTTACAGTTTTGAGAGAATGGGTGACCGTTTCAAGAAATGTGTCTTAGCAATATAGAAAAACTGTAACTTTAAAATGTACAACATTTTCTTCCAGGTGAGCGTGTCCCCGGCCCCCTCTAGAAAACCAACACTAACTAGAAAATAAAAACTCAATTAGTGGATCAAGCTAAAGACAGTACCAAATCTGAGCGTGGACTCAATGAGCGATGCTCTCAAATTGAAAGAACACGCTCTTGGATAAAGATAGGATGAAAGCTCCATCGTTCCTCCATTGTGTGATGGTTCATGTGGTGTGTCAAATGTATTTATACATTTGGTATAAAACCGTAATCACAAACAGAACCACTTTGTCTCTTATATGATTAACAGTGCCATTGATGAATAAATAATTCCTTCATCTGATGAGTGTACTTCCAATAATAAATGAATCCAGGTATTCAGCTGTTTTCACAGTAACCTGTAACCAAGACTGTGATGGCGTCTGTGCAAATTTACAATATGTGATTTCATATTTGATAAAGAGTCTCTCCAGCGTCATACAAACAGTTCACATTCTTTTCAAAAGACCTTCTGAGCATGTGGGCCCCTGAGTCAGAGTATCCCAGTTCTTCCACAGACACTAATCCACGTCGTGCACCTGCGCCTGGAGCTCCTTGGAGATGTACCCGAGAAGGGTCGCCGTCAGCTGCTGCTTCAGGGTGGCGTTGCCCATCACTAGAGCAGTTAGCTGAGCCAAATCTGTCCACTGAATGACTCCTGTTGTGGAATATTTCCTTAACAAGTTCAGGAGTGAAGTTGGTTTTATCCAAAGTGTCTAACATAAAAACAGAGTCTTGATGAATGATCAAAGTTTCATTATTATTTAATGTTTGCAAACAGAGAACACAAAACACAACCACGTATTGCAGTGAACTGTGAATATGCTCTAAATGACACAGAATCAAAACAATTATATACCTGCCGGCAGAGAGGAACAGATAAAACACAGGAGACTAAGGCAGAAATGTTTAGTCTAACCAGAAGCAGTTGATATAGAGAAAGAACACGTCGGCTGTTTGTCCCGACTATAGAAAAGTGACCTTTGTCCTAGACCAAATAGGTCAATGTGTTCAGACATTCAGACGCCCATACAAATGAACTTTCTAAACAGCAATATGTCTCACAGAAAATATCATGAGGAGGTTAAAACATTTTTTATCATTACACTCCCAGCACGGCCAGAAGATACCATCAAGCTTCTGCTGCTGCTGAGAACTGAGCTCCATTATGATCTGAGGCAGCGGTTTGAACTGTCCACTGGTCAGCCAGCAGCCCAGAAGGCCTCCGACAGCACCGCCTACAGGAGAAAAGGGTTTCAAACATGTGGAATTATGATTGCACACACAAACACACAGCATGACAAGGATAGAGTGATTAACCCCCGCTGGATCATCGTCCTCGGTGTGTGCACTGTTGTGGAATATTTCTATGAATAATCGGGAGAAGAGTGTAAAATGTTTCTCATCAATGTCAAATGAAACAGAGTCTGGATGAACGATCAAAGTTGTAATAGTCAATTTATTTGCTTGCAAGCAAAGAGAGCACAGTCCCACAGACACATCGCCGTCATCTGTGTGAGATGCTCTGATGACACAGTCAAATGCATAGACATTTATACCCAAACAGCATGCTGGTATAATAAAAGATGTCAAGGCAGATGTTTTCCTTTGAAGCACAGTGTCCTGTCTTTACGATACCCTGAAGGTAATTTATGGCCGTTTTACGAATCCCTTTGTTATCAGTTTGTCGCACAATATTTATGGAGACATCAGATGCTTCCTTTGATGTTACTGTGACCTGGTCAAAGAGTTAAGTCACAGTATTTCAGAGACAGAAAAAACCGGTGAACCGTCACGTATCATAAATACCTGCAGAGGGTCATGCTCTCCCTGATGCTCATCAGGAAGTACAGTAATCTAAACATCTGTGTTGCCGTCCTTGAAGACAAATAAAACAGGAAAACAGATACCAAGATAACAGCCACAAGACCCCTGGATCCGAAATTTACGAGACTCATTTAGAAGACACAAAGTTTTTTTAGTGCCTGTTCTCTAAAAGTTAAAATTCCTTAACCCTAAAACAGTAGACTGACATATTTTCCCATCACATTCCACTCTTTGATTACATCGTAATCACACAATATAGTAAAAATATGTTATAAGGACATTTCAACAACAACAGAAGTATTACCCACAAGTATGATTTGAAAATACATCACTTGAGAGAACTGAAGAAAAACTGTTCTTGTGAGATAAAAGATCCCATGAATGTAGCAGGCAATATAATTCAATTAACACAAAGGTTAAAAATCAAAAACTGTCTTGAGTGCAACAGCCACCAGTTTGTATGGAGTTCACCCGAGCAACTGGTTTGTGTGAGCAGCTTTGCTTGTGTTGACACCGTGAGGTTTCCACAAAACTGTCAGAGACACTGTTATCCCGCCACTCTCTTTGTACGCTCAGACAGATTGAATTATACAGAAATAAAATGAAAACAAAACGAGCAATAATGTGAATATAGTTATAATAAAAAGTTTTTCGTCCTTTAGAAGCCTGACCGCTGTCCTTTTCTTGTGTTTGTTGGCATAAACACGTGTCGAGAGGGGCTCTTCCAGCCGTCTTTCTTGCGTGGCATCCACGTCCAGTTGTAGACCGTTAACACAGAACACGCACGTGTCTGTCGGCTAACTGCCCGTCGTGATCCCGTCCGTGAATCACTGCATCTCATCCGTCGATGGCACCGTCGTCCGTCTCTCGTCCCTCGGTGGTGCCGGTTGGCTGACACTTGGTGTAGATGCTCGCTCACCTGAAGCTTCTCCTGGGTCTGGAACCTTTTTGCAATGTGACGCATGAACCCAAGTTGCCATCGCAGCTACTTTGACAGCCGTCTGAGTGACGAGGAGGACCTGGAATGGACTTCCTTCTGAAGTCTTTCACCACCTCGAAATCACCAGGCTGCAGCTTATGGAGAGGTCCTTCAGCTGGTCTCTGGAGGGCAGCTGCTACCTGTTGTCTTATGTTAGATAGAGCAAACGACAATTGTGCACAATATGTTTACATTTTAAATGTTCGCATAAGGCGGTTTGAGGGAAATGGTGCTCTCGGTGCTTCCATGCCCACATGGGGAGGAAAACCAAAGCTTTTGTCCAAGGCAGACCTGTGTGTGTCAGCACAACATTTAGCTAACTTGGTCTTAAGTGTTTCATTTAATGCTTAACATTTAACATCCCCCCTTTTGACACATGGCTAACCCATGAGTCAACTCAGCGTAGTGAGAGAAATAATGTTTAGGCAAACAAGGTTTACCGTCAGATTTTAGAAAACTGTCTGTGTTTCCATAATGCACCAAAATCATATCTGCAGCCAGTGTGAATAGTCACAGTGTTACCCTCTGCGAGTTTGCAGGCTTCCATGAGTACGATAAGCTCTGCTGTAACCTAAGTTAGCGTAACAATGGAAGAGACCACATAGCAATCTATCTAAGCTAAGCCATACATCATCTTAAAAATTAAATATCATAAGTGAGAAATATTTCCGTAGACACACCGAACCTAAAACAAAAACAACAAAAACAAAAATAATCGCCTTCACAGTCACAACATCAGCTTCAGCATTTCCTGTTGAAATGGGATCAAAGCGTTAGTGGGAGTGTCGGTGAGGTCAGGTCTCTGTATGCAGACCTGTTGAAGAGAAACTACATAGTTAATCAGCCTTCCATCTGCTGGAGGAGGAAAAAGAAGTGTTAGGATTAAGGGTAGTACATCGTTTCAAAGTAGTGTTAGGCAAATCTATTGTATTCATTTGCTCTAATCTGTAAAAAAACAGCATAAGGAAACATGTCGCAATATCACGTGCAACAGCATGCAGACAGAAGAGGTCCTGGTGCTGTGAGGTCTAACCTAGTAAAGTAACCAGGCCTTTGACTGCCCCCATGTTCCTAAGTCTAAACTAATGTCATGTAACCGTCTCTCAGGTCAACGTATTATATGAACAGTGTGTCAAGTTCAGATAGTCCAAGTGTCGGAGCTGATAGTAATGCGTCTTCTATGTCATTAAAAACAGCAGTCAAGTAATCAGTCTGGGTCAGTTCGTCTTGCGCATAAAGATATTACCATGAATCATGGAAGAGAGGAGTACCTCTCTTTCTGACTAGTTTGGGATCCACTTTCTATAATATGACGTCATTCCTAAGAAGCTCATCATTCGTTTCTTAGTTTATAGTTTAGGCACAGTTTGAATTGCCTGTAATATTTTGGGAGGGAGGGTTTTTGTCCTCTGCTGTGATCACATGTCCCAGATATGAAACTTTATCGAGAGCAAATTGCAATTTGGACCGTTAGCCTTGAGCCAAAACCTAAATAGGACAACTGTAAATCTAAATTATTCTAATTTACATGCTTCTTCTTTGGCCTGCAAATCATGATATCATCAACATATTGTAAAAAGGCTGAACCATTTGGTAAGTGTAAATTAACCAGATTGTTTCACAAGGCTTTGTTAAATACACCAGGGCTTTTGGGTGGCAAAAGTCTTTCCCCACTGGGGATTAATAACGTTGTCCTAATCTAATCTAATCTAACCTTTCTGAATAACCCTAAGGACACCTGGGTCCAGGTAGAGACTCTTCCTTTATGAGAAAGCAAAAATAAAAATTGACTGTCCTTGTGCACAGGTACAGGAAAAATAAAATAAAATAAAATAAAATAAAATAAAACATGCAGTGGCCAAGTCGACGACGAAATAAATCTGGAGGGATGAGTGACATAATGGTGTGTGGATTAGAAATTTGAGGTGCTCGCGGCTGCACCAAACCTGCTTACAAATGTTCGCCAAATCGTCACTCAATTGGTTCCCTCAGATCATGAATGTTCTTTACCGGTAAATTTTAGTGTGCACACTGGTGAACCATCACACTCCATTATTATACAGCCTTCAATAAAAACTCAAAAACAGGTGTAATACTTTCAATAGCCTCTCATTTGAGACAGCTCAGCCATGTTGACAGATGTGTGTGTGTGTGTTTTATCAAACATAAGTTGAATGACTCTTTTTACTGATAAAATTGATTTGTGTAAGTCACCTTTGTTACTGTACATTACCAGGATCCTCAATATTGCTGAAGTCAGTGAATTGAGTCTGACTTGCTGCCAGTCAGACATGTCCTTCACACCAGTCCTGGGCTTGTACCATGTGGAAACATGTGGAAACATGTGGAATCCTCCCCCTTTACAAACTCAGATTGTGTGGGACACAGAGAAACAGACAGCAGCAGTACTTTTTTGTCCAACAAACTCTTATTATACCATTATATCATTTCCACTTCTCTAAATCATACTTCCTCTAACCTTTCATCTCGTTCACGTAACCCATGTGCTGTGCAGTGAAGTGAATCAGCCTGCATGTGATAGTCTAAACATTTTCTTTTTCTTTTTCTTTCTTAACAGTTAACGTGACTTGCTGTAACTTTATAAATCCTTCAATCTCATTCGAATACATATGTGGGTGTGAGTGGTGTTTGTCTAGTTCCTAATGTGTGTATTAAATGTACAAGTTTGTCATCTAAAGAATCTGAAGTTAACTCACCCTCTGTGTTGTATTTGTGTGCGCGTCGTTGGTCCAGCTCTGGTCTCACTCCGGTCCCTGCTGCACCCCCCTTTGATGGCTGATTGTCGAGCCCTCCCACCACTCCTTGTTCATGGAGCGTGAGCATCTGTTCCTCAATGTTCAAGCTGCCACATGTATGGCACACAAAGTCTTCAGTTGGTGTGTGTCAAAGTCTCAAAGTGTCTTTCAGCTTCCTCTCATGCCCTGATACATTATCAGCTGGGCATGCTTGCATCTGTGCTGACGAAACTTCTCTGTTGTCCGTTGTTGAACTGATCCTCATGTTCAGCATGCTGCATGTCACACAACTCTCTTGTGTGATGTTCTCCAGGCTTATGGATGGCGGAAAGCCTTCTTACAAAGTTCAGTCAGAGCTGTCACCGCATGTTTATACGGCCAGTTTTCACCATTGTCGTATGCACTCACTGCAGGTTTGAATGCCGCAGATATTTTCTGTCATTGACATGGTACCTGTAGATTTTGACGAGTCTCGTTCGTCTTCTTCATCCTCAACGTGTTGAGTGGTGGGTGTCGTTCAAGTTGTTTGTGGCTGGGGAGCATACAGCAGGAAGCGGAATCCCCAGATCAGGACCAAGGACTAAAAATCAACAAAACAAACAAAACAAAACAGCTGCCGAAAGTTCAGCAGCAAATGTTAGACAACGTTGTCTCATGTAGAGATACAATGCTTAGATCTCTGTGTTTCTGTGTGTGCGTGTGTGTGTGTGTGTGTGTGTGTGTGTGTGACCCTTCTTTCAGCTGCTGCAAGCGAGCATGGTGTCTGTGTGTGTGTGTGTGTGCATTCCTCTCTCTCTCTGCTCATATGCCTCTCTGTCTATTTTAAACAGTTACACATATTTTCGTTTCCTTTTGGACATCAACTTATTTGTATCTGCTTCACCTCTTTCTCTGCTCCAAGCACGTTTTGAGTTAATCAAATTTTAATCATAGGCTAAAACCGCGTCTTTCAGGGAATCCCAATTTTGTTCATTCTTCCAATTATTTGGCAGTGTGATTGTCCTTGTCCCACATTTATTTATTATCGGAGGTAAAACCTTGGCATCGGTCTGCTCAGACTCATTCTATGACTTTTATCATTCCCAAATGTTTCACTTTTATTTCTAAGTCTTTGACTCGGTCTTTCTTCGTACATTTAATCGGTTTCAATTTACCTTCGAAATCCCCTCTTTACATTTTGAGCTTCGCGGCGCTCAATCAGCCGTTTTCAGGAAAACCAAAACCCTTTGACCAGTATGTGAGGCATTCTAAACACCCGTTTCCATACTTCTGTCTCATCACATCCACTATCGGACCCGAGGGCTCCGCGCACTTACTATCTTTACCACCCATCTTTCAGGCGTGGATACGTTAACGTTACCTTTACAATACGACCGTCGTCGTAAGGCTTAATTTCTTTCCCAAGGAAAAATTTTGCAAAAACCTTATTTGAAGTTCACGTTTAATTATTTGTCACGGTCTTATTCTATCAGTATAGAATTCACGTTTTGGCGCACGAATCTTATTCTATCAATTACTTTAGTAGAATTCACGTATTTAGCGCATAACAACGGTCTTACAACAAACCTATATCTGTAGTCAAGCGATCTGTGTTACGATCTCAAAATGTTTTTATTCTGAGTTAAATCATCACCGTATAACACAATCCTGTCTTCTACGTAAGTAGCGTGCAAATAGTGATATGCCAGAAAATGAAAAAGGGAGTTTACATGAACCACATTCTTAAAACGAAAACACGAACGTCAAAAACAATTGTTACCCAAATAATAAAAAAATAAAATGACTACTTGACCATTCATCTGTGTCTGTTAAATCATATGACCTTAGTATAATTTTACCATTACTTTTACAATTGGAATTTTAACTTTCTTACCCGTTTGTAGAAATGAATTCTTTTTCGTTGGATTCGCGTGCTGTCAATCAGAAACTCACACAGGTCTTCCGGCTCTCTCTCTCTCGGCTAATGAGGTATAAGACAGGAACTTCAGTTTGTGGATTCCTGGAGATGCATCTCCTCCGGTCAGTCCCTCTGGAGCTCCGATAGACAGTCAGCGAATCCTGCCGACAACGCCAAATTGTTGTGGAATATTTCTATGAATAATCGGGAGAAGAGTGTAAAATGTTTCTCATCAATGTCAAATGAAACAGAGTCTGGATGAACGATCAAAGTTGTAATAGTCAATTTATTTGCTTGCAAGCAAAGAGAGCACAGTCCCACAGACACATCGCCGTCATCTGTGTGAGATGCTCTGATGACACAGTCAAATGCATAGACATTTATACCCAAACAGCATGCTGGTATAATAAAAGATGTCAAGGCAGATGTTTTCCTTTGAAGCACAGTGTCCTGTCTTTACGATACCCTGAAGGTAATTTATGGCCGTTTTACGAATCCCTTTGTTATCAGTTTGTCGCACAATATTTATGGAGACATCAGATGCTTCCTTTGATGTTACTGTGACCTGGTCAAAGAGTTAAGTCACAGTATTTCAGAGACAGAAAAAACCGGTGAACCGTCACGTATCATAAATACCTGCAGAGGGTCATGCTCTCCCTGATGCTCATCAGGAAGTACAGTAATCTAAACATCTGTGTTGCCGTCCTTGAAGACAAATAAAACAGGAAAACAGATACCAAGATAACAGCCACAAGACCCCTGGATCCGAAATTTACGAGACTCATTTAGAAGACACAAAGTTTTTTTAGTGCCTGTTCTCTAAAAGTTAAAATTCCTTAACCCTAAAACAGTAGACTGACATATTTTCCCATCACAGCACCCATCTGGGTTGTGTGCCCATCGCCAACGCCGGAGACTTCGGAGGCTACTACTGTCCGTGCCATGGCTCCCACTACGATGCTTCAGGAAGGATAAGAAAGGGACCTGCTCCTCTAAAGCTGGAGGTTCCCTTCTATGAGTTCACTGAGGAGGACGTAGTCATAGTGGGATAAATACTGGAGCTCTGTTTCCAACTCTATGATTGAGCTATTGTCTTTTCATAAAAACAGAGTCTTGATGAATGATCAAAGTTTCATTATTATTTAATGTTTGCAAACAGAGAACACAAAACACAACCACGTATTGCAGTGAACTGTGAATATGCTCTAAATCAGTGATTCTTAACCATAGGGCCATGATTGGGCCGCGAGCGCCACCTAGAGGGCCGCGAAAAACTTTCAGTTTTGCACCTGTGGGCCGCGAGGGCCGCGGGACCGCATAGGTTATCAATTGAAGACACCAGAGATATTACTGTTATCCATGAGACGCTCAGTTACGATATAGCTTCCCACCACCTGGTGGCGGTAATGCGTCAGTCAGTTGTTTAACAAGCTGCAATACGCAGAAGAAGACACTCAGCTAGCCGCTAGCCTGTAGCGAAAGTTATGGATAAGTTATTAAAAAGAAAAAATGAAGACGACAGTGGTGCCATACCCCCCAAAAGTCTAAATGTGTGTGCAAGTACAACCCTGACTTTCTTAAGTACGGCTTTGTGAACGGAGGCAACGAGGCAGAGCCGAGGGCTCAGTGTGTGGAATGTGAGCTAATGCTATCAAACGAAGCACTGAAGCCTTCAAAAATAAAGCGACACCAAGCGACGAAACATCCAACGCTCGTGTGAAAGTCTGTTGGGCTTCTTGTTGTGTATGCAGGTTTACATACACATGATAATAAATGTCTTTGTGATCATCACATTGTATCATCTCATTTATTTAACAAGGGTTTTGCCTGTTCAACACCGGCATCCTCGATCCCCTCCCCTTCCGTTCCTACGGCTTGTTTGCGTCCGTGTTTGGTATCCCAGCATGCCCAAAATCCTCATCTTTGCAAAGAAATCATCGATTTTATTTCATTTCTTATGGTTTCTCCACAAAAGGAGCCCACACAAACACTGTCAAAAGTCGCCATAACCGCTGCAAGTCGTATCTTGCAGCATTTCGACGGAATAAGACACATTACAGACCCGACAACGTGCTAGCGGATGTTACCATGGAGCTCCTGGCTTCAGAAAACGCTAGTACTTATATTACAAACCTTATCCTCCTCTTCCATAAGACGTCAACCAACCTTTGTGTACCTGATCTATTCTCATTCTCGTTCGTGCGCTCGGTCGCAGCCATTAAGCACTGCAAGTCCGCTACTCACACACCATGTCTTCGACCTTATATACATAGTTTTTGCAATTTGCAAACGCTAAAAATAAAAGGAAAATAATATAAAATCAAAATATAAAGGGAGAAACACCTTTAGTGTGTCAGAATATCATTTGGTTACCAATGTGTCCATTTGGGTCTCCAAATGTCCTTTTAGAGCTCCGCCTGGATCTCTTCATGGAAGAAACACTGTAGAATGGTCATACTTTGTCCAATCTTCTTCAAATGTGAGGCAGTTGTTCACTGATAGTGTAGTTACAGCCCTATACTGTCCTTTACCCGTACAGATACAGCCACCGGCAGTTATTTATACTGAAAGATACTTTTTTATTTTATGCGGACAAAAATCTTAAATTTTTTACTGACTCCAAAGGCCCACTGCTGTTTCTGTATGACCTACAGGTTGTCTGACACTTTGATGCATATAGTCAGAGTGGGCCCCGGGACACTTTGTACTTGAAAAGTTGGGCCCCGAGGTCAAAAAGGTTAAGAACCCCTGAACTAGAAGACTGGACCTTATTTGAGGTGCAATGTCATCCTTAGTGCGCAAAAAGCCTCATCAGAACAGAAGTAACATCAGAATAAATAGGTTTTGGGAGTGTTTGCTGTGTCATCCGCATTACTGGGTTAATATGAAGCAAGAGTTGTCAGATCAAACGTTAGAGTTCGCATCAGTGCACAAGCGCTTTGAGCAGAAAAGGTCATCAAAAAACATTGTATACACGTATTTGTGACAGTACACACTTTTGAGGATATTTTTGAATGGTATGGAATGTTTGTTGATATCGTAAAGCATTATTTTATATATATTTTTAGTGTAACCAACTTTAAGATGTTAAATTTAGACCAAAAAAAGGAAGACGCATGCAAAAAAAAAAGTGGCAACTGCACACTTAAACTCATGTTTGGGTCAATCAAGGTCACAGTGATCTTCTGTTGTTGTTTGGAGTCATTTGTTTTTAATAGGATGTAAACTATATTCTGGATCTTGACCATTGGCATTCCATATTATTAAGCACTTTTCATACATTTTCACCAATATTTCTGATCTTATAATCCTGAGACTAAGAGAGACTTCAGCAACACATTGTTAGGCTTGTGTCCCCTCTATCCCTTTGGCATGAAAAGCTGCAAATTACGTCTCAACAAACGTGACAAATGCATTGAAGGGTGGAGATGACGGTTGGATTTCATGTAATTTACATCCTTGTTACGCGAGGAACACATGCTTTTATTGTACAACACATGTATCCCTTATCAAACTCCAGACTGAATCAAGCTTCCTTTGACACGTGTCTGCGGTTCCAAACGGGCAATTCTGTTTCGTCCTCTATCATTCCAGGCAGATGCCATATTGGTTTAATATCTTGAGGTCAGTGAATCTATCAAAAGCTTTATTCCATACAAAGAAAAAAGAAAATGTACACAAAGCACGTGCTGACGTCCAGTTTCACATCCACAAGTCAAAACAGAGCATACCATATGGGACAAAGGATTCAAAAAAAGATACAGAGCAACAGTACTCTCATTGATCCTCTGTAGTGTCACATTAATCCCTTTGTGTCATTAATCAGCGAATGGGGTTACTGCAATGAATTGAAACACATCAGAAACATTATATTTTAATATAAGCTGGGCATAAACTGCTGCGGGTTGATGTGCTGGAAAACTGGAAACGATAACTCCTTGCTTGCAGATAAGACACCATTTGTCGTTACACTTATCCACACACACACAAACTTAAAATTCATGCAGTCTTTGGCAAGAACATGGACGTCCAAGAATAATGGTGTTATTATTGTTGGTGTTAATGAAGGGGAAACTTCTGATGTTGTGGTTGGAGGGTTTTGCCTTCTCCTTAAACGTGAGTGTAGTTCTGATTGACGCAGGGGCGGGCTGTGTGGGTTCTCATGTGGCTCTGTAAATTTGAACGCCTGTTAAAAGATTTCTTACAGACTGAGCAGCTGAAAGGTTTTTCTCCTGTGTGGGTTCTCATGTGTCTCTGTAAAGTTGAACGCTGGCTAAACGATTTCTTACAGACTGAGCAGCTGAAAGGTTTTTCTCCTGTGTGGGTTCTCATGTGGTCCTGTAAACTTGAACGCTGGTTAAAAGATTTCTTACAGACTGAGCAGCTGAAAGGTTGTTCTCCTGTGTGGGTTCTCATGTGTTTCTGTAAATTTGAACGCTGGTTAAAAGATTTCTTACAGACTGAGCAGCTGAAAGGTTTTTCTCCTGTGTGGGTTCTCATGTGTATCTTCAGAGTTCCACTCTGGCCAAATGTTTTCTCACACTCAGAGCATCTAAAATGTTTTTCACCAGCGCTGCATCTTGAATCACTGACATGGACTTCATCAGGTTTCACATAGTTTAAACCTGACTGAGGTTCTCTGGTCTTCTTTCCATCACCACCCTCATCAGTGTCAGAAGAGTCTCCAGTCTTCTCATCAGTATCTGGTTCTGGATGTCTATCTGGATCCAAGTTCCTGTCTGGTTCTGGTCCTCCACAGTCTTCTCCATCAGCTTCTGTTCCCATCTGTTTAGTTTGTCTTTGATGAAGCTGTGAGGACTGAGCTTCCTCTTCTTCATCTTCACTCTTCACAGGAGTCAATGAGAACTTGACATCAGCCTCCTCCAGACCTTGAAGCTGCTCTCCTTCCTGACTGGTGCAGAGTTCCTCCTGTTCTTCTTTAATGTGTGAGGGCTCTGGGTCCTCCTGGTCCAGACTGGAGCTCCACTCCTGCTGCTCAGAGGGAACCTCTTCTTTAACCAACAACAGCTGCTGGACGTCTGCAGGAAAACAGTAAACACACACAGAGGGGTTACAAAGACATTTTAGAATTGAGCAAATCGTCTCCTGGACATACACTTCCAGAGTATCACTAGAACCAGATAATACAATAATGTAATCAACTTATGTGACCATGAACATATGAACCATTTTAAGCTGCCAAATGGTAGATGATCTACAAGTATTAACTATTTATCTTCACCCACACACAAGCCAGGGTTGGGCCACATTGTGTGTGGGAGTCCTGGAGTCTCAGGGATGGGGAAGGTGCTGTTCCTGCAGGTTGCTGCACAATATCCCACCGACTAACCGATTCACAACACAACTAGTTATAAGTTTTAAGCTACCACCTGCGTGTCAGAGCTCCCTCTTTGTACGGGGAGCGCCTCACCCGGAGATTCAAACCGTTGCTCTGTGACACACGCAACACTATTGCAAATGAGCACACACACACACACACACAATACTGTTATGTTAAAATTTTCTCAAACAAAAGGTAAAGGAAAAAGCCCCCCTCATTGTTCCAGAGGAGAGGAGGCAGCTCTCCCCCCCCCCCCCCCCCTGCTCTCTTTCTTCCATCATTAAGCAGGGCCGAATCAGCTGGTTGATGTTTAAATCAAAAGTAATTTAATATACCAACAAAAGAAAATGCAGTTACAAACTGAATTACACTATCAGTAGTAATATTTCATGAAATAGAGGCCCCATCCGCACCACACGACACGACAGACTGGTGTGTCAGCCTGGTGTGTCCGCCTCGTGGTCCAGATGAGGTCTGATTATCTCCGGGGATTCACAGTTTCTTTGTCCCTCCAAAGTCTCTGAAATGTCTCATATTACATATTCCTTAGCCCATAGATCAGCTCAGTGATTGGCTGAACCCGTCGGACTTCAGTCGGCCACTGCTCAGAAACGCTTCAGCAACATCCCCCTCTCTCTGATTTTATGGCGGTGTCATAAATTCGCTGGTTTCTCTCACAGTGCACAACAAATTCAGTAACTCTCCCTTTAGTTTAAACCTTCTACAAGTAAACATATTGTAACACATAATATCCATAGCTAGGAGCGCTTTAAAACTTAAATTCCTCACAATGAAAACGGGAAATGAAGACAGTGTAGACATCTTAACGCTGATTGGCCAAAACTCGACACGTCTCATCAAACATGTTTTATTGCGAAGATCACGACATCACATGTTCTCCTTGTCTCACTCCAATCTGAGAAACGCTGGCTGGCCAGTTGACTCCAAACTACATTAAAAGTTATCAGCCGGAGCATGAACAGTGTTAAATAAAGTGAACCTACGTGCTCTTTGTATCCGGATTTCCGGGTTGAGAACAGCGTCCAGAAGTTCCCGCTGTCGCTTATTCGCCTCTTTTGAACGAGAGAGTTCCTCCTCGTACTCTGCTATCGTTCTTTCAAACAGACCAACAATCTCTTCAACAGCCGCAGTTCGTCGCTGGTTGAATAAAGATCTCAACATTTCTACTTTAGACATTTTCACTAAACCACAGACAGTTTTCCTCCAGACGAACTCCGTTAAAAACACCGTTTACTCTCATTAAACTCTGACTAGCGCTGTGTTGGTCACTTCCGTCCCCGTCCGTCTGTTTCCAGGTAGCATGCTAAGCTAACTCCAATAGCTGTATAGGCTACCAGGAGATTAGTCCTCTTCGTCTTCTTCTGCTTCTGCTTCTTCTTCTTCTCCTCCTTATTCTCATTCTTCTTCTTTCACTTAAATGGCGGACAACAAACCAATGTTTAATGCGCCACCTACTGGACCGGAGTGTGTAACATCATGACTTCATGACAGTTATCATTTAAACACAATCATCATGTTATTTATAAATATAATGAAACAATTAGAAATAAACTTCATATTGCAGTCATATTCTGGCCTTTTAACCCGTTCCATTCAAAATATTAAATAAAGCCCTTTTAAGATGAACTTGTTTGTCCCCCGTCTCTAACAGTCCTTTGATGCTCCACTCCCTTCCTGTATCTACCACTCTGTTCTTCAGTCTTTCTCTTTCCACCCTGAACTTCCTCCACTCTATCAGCACATGTTCTACAGTTTCTTTACAGTTGCATATCTCACATTTATCCCACTCTGTCTTTTTCATGATGTGTATAATGTGTCATTGAGTCCTGTATGTCCTAACCTTAATCTGAAAGTAACATCTTCTTTTCTACTTTTACTTCCATCACTTCTCACTCTGACTGATGTCTGAATTGTGTTGTAATTTCTACCCTTATTGTCATTATTCCAAATTTCCTGCCAAGATGTCCCATCCAAAGCTTTTACCAGAGAATGTCGAGTACTCCCAACCATTGTACAGGACAGTCGATGCTGTGTTTCCGTTAAGTCCACCCTGAATTCTAATCCAGTGTGATAGTGCTGACTCAGTTCTCCTCACATGTAATGGCAGTTGCCTGGATTTCACCAGCAATGCATTAATGGGTGTGGTTTTGACTCTGGAGATGAGTCAGAGGAGAACCATCCAGAAGAAAAGGTGAACAGATAAAAGTCCATTCAGACAGGTTCTACGAGGAACATCTGGTTCCGCTGCAACATGGTGGTAACAAAAGCCCCTTAAACTAATAAAATAGAATATCATTACTCCTATCTTCAGTGACCTTCCATCTGGTACATATGTAACAGTTGTGGGTCGTGGAACGAGACGACTCAAGTGATTGTTTTCCAACATTTATTTATTGAAGACAAAATATCACCAATGAATTGCCTTCAGACCGTTTTCTGCCCCTCTGCTCCCTCAGCAACGTGTGATTTAATTCATTTTCTTCAAATACACACTGACCAATCAGAGCTCGGTACGTGCACCGTTGATGAATATTACATCATCACAGTTTAAACTGACAAATGCAAAAAAAAGACAGCTGGCAATAAATCTCAGACTGTGTGAATTAGTAAATGAACAGATTTATGACATCACTGCTTCATTTAGAGCACGATAGATCTGACTATAAGTACATGTGTGTATTATGGTAAATGAATGTGTTGCAGATGTGTTTTCATGGTGGGTATGACAATATTTTGGCCTTATTCTTTCAGCTGTAGCCTTAGTGGTGCCAAACAGACTTGGGAGTTATGTAATGTTTCTGTATTGTAATTATGACCCAGACGAACAACGACTGGATGCACTGCAACAGGCTTTTATTCCGAGCTTCGTATACACGCTGTTCATGCGGTCTTGCTGACTGACTATATGTCTCGTCATCCTATCTTGTCTCAGACAGCTGACAGTACACGTGCAGCAAAGGTAGCAGAGGAGTATGTGAACTTCATCGCAAGTCATGCAACACCTAAAGCCATGACACTCACTGAGATCACGAGAGAGACACTCGCAGACCCAATCCTTCAAGTGATTAGCGCTCACATCAGACACAACACATGGCACCAGAGTGACAAGTCACGACATGCTGACATAGTAAAGCAGTTCAGACAAGTTAGCAGTGAACTAACAACATCACATGCATCAGACATTGTACTGCGGGGCACTAGAATAATAATTCCCACGGCCCGACAAGTTAGAGTGTTACAGCTAGCCCATGAAGGACATCAGGGCATTGTCAAAACCAAATCCCTACTCAGAACCAAGGTTTGGTTTCCAGACTGATCGCAAAGCAGAAGCAGTAGTACGCAGTTGTCTTGCATGTCAAGCCAACACGCCAGTTGCACATACTGAGCCACTAAAAATGTCCGTTCTGCCAGAAGCTCCTTGGCATAGTGTTAGTGCAGACTTCTATGGACCACTTCCAACTGGAGAGTACGGTATTTGCTTGTCATCACGGATGATTACACACGCTACCCAGTTGTAGAGAGCATAAGGTCAACCTCGGCTAACACAGTCATTCCGGTTATGGACAAGGTTTTCTCCATGTTTGGGATCCCCAGAGTTGTGAAAACTGATAATGGTCCCCCATTCAACAGTGACCAGTTCTCCCAGTTTGCAGAGTATCTAGGATTCCACCACCGCCGGATCACACCGCTGTGGCCTCAAGCTAATGCTACAGCTGACAGATTCATGCGCACCCATAGGCAAAGGTATTCGTGTGGCCGAAACACAAGGCATTCCCTGGAAACAACGACTGAACATCTTTCTACGCGAGTATCGATCCACACCTCACAGCACAACAGAAAGCTCACCTGCTGAACTGTTGTTCCAACGTAAGATGTACACAAAGATTCCTTCAATCACTCACACTGCAAGGAACTGTTCAGACTCTGAAGTGAGAGCAAGGGACAACAAGGCTAAAGCCAAGATGAAATCTCATGCAGACTCTCATCGTAACGCTACACCACACACTCTCACTCCAGGTGACGCTGTGCTTCATCGTCAGCCCAAGCACAACAAGCTCACTGCAGCGTATAACAGTAAGCCATACACGGTGACCAAAGTCAAAGGCTCCATGATCACAGCAGCCAGAAGTGGACACTTCATTGTCAGGAATTCTTCATTCTTCAAGAAGATCACTCCAGAAGTAATGGACATCTCACCAGATCCCGATGATGAGGATTGTGATTACAGTGATGCCTCCAATACCTCAACAACACCGAGATACCCCTCAAGGCACAACAGACGTCCTCCCGCCTACCTACAGGACTATGGGTAGATTATGGACTGTTAAACGTGGACAATCTTTTGGCTGCATACAATAAATATGCTCAGGGACATGGACACTCATTTGATCTGTTGTGAACTTAAAAGGTACTGATTTAGCCAAGTTTGTGAAGTTAAGGGTTTGTTAAACATTTCTATAAGACAGAGTGTGAAATTAATGTTTTAAGGGATACAGTTAATACAGAGCTGCCTCTAGATGAGTACAATGTTCAGTACAGTAAATATAGTTGTTGAAGTTTGAGTAACATGTAAGAGCAAGCCTCGTTTAAGAATGTCAAGCTTTAGGTATTTCTTTAAAAATAAAAAAGGGCAATGTGATGTTCACAGTAGAACCCCGCCACCTGGTGGGCGGAACAGGATATACACAGTCAGTCAGCAAGACCGCATGAACAGCGTGTATACGAAGCTCGGAATAAAAGCCTGTTGCAGTGCATCAAGTCGTTGTTCGTCTGGGTCATAATTACAATACAGAAACATTACAGGAGTAAATAGAAAAGAAATGTGTAAATATTCTCTCATCACACATTCACTGACGTGTGTCGGCTTCTTGAGTCGTGTCTTGCAGTCTCCGGCTACTTTAATGTTTGGTGTGGGTGATTTTAAGTGATGGAAGGAAACTTCCTTACTGCTTAGAATTATATTTATATATATTTTTATTTATTTGCCCAAAAGTCAGTTTCACATCGCTGGGGTCTCGGCTGAAAGAATAAGAATACATCAAAGTAAAACATTGACGTGAATACACGTGTTATTATAGTCAGATCTATCGCGTTATAGATGAAGCAGTGATATTATAAATCGGTTAATTTACAGAATGACAGTTAGTGATTTCTTGCCAGCTGTCCTTCCTGCATTTGTCAGTTTAAACTTCGTTACTTTCAGCATGAATTATGTTCAGGTTCTATGTTGGTCTCAGAGTGCACCAGACTGATGCATTTACAGTTTTCTCAATTGTTAAAACACTAAAACCCATTGGCTGAACAAAGTTCTCAGTTGCCTTCACTCATTTAGCTAATTGTGCAGTCTGTTGTCAATACCTTAAACTCTGTCACATGGTAAAACACAATTTTCAGATCTCACTTAGACTTTTCAGCAAAACTCTAAACACATTCTCAGTCTCAAAACACATTCTGCACTCTAATGCACATGTCATCCATACTGGTAAACACAAGTGACAACAATCAAATACAAATAGAGAACACATGTCATTGATTAAACACAATCACTCAAAATTGATTTCACTTGTATCAAATGATGTGACACAACCAATATTAGCCAGTTTAGAGAGCAAACAGGTGGTTGAAGGTGGGAAGGAGAAAGTCTGAGAATGGATAGAAGAAACAATGTGAGAGGACATCGTGCTTTCTATTTGTTACAGTAACAGTACTGACTGCTCAATAGATTTTGACTGGTTGCAGGTTCATATCAACAAAGAACAAGAATTACAGTATCACAGAGACAAAGGACACGTTTGTGAGCTGCAGGGTACAGTACTGTAAAACTAGGGGTACAAGGAGGAGGAAGAACAAAAGAAATTGCAAAGAGCAAAGCACAGTAGTCATTTCTGATCAATTTTGAGCTACTGTAATAGAACATGTTTTCGTTCATATGAAATTTGTTTTGAGATTAAAAATCTCCTTCTCCCTGAGAACTATATGTTTTGAACAATGTGTTTTCTATTTATTGGTGTGTTGTTTACTGACTGCTTGATGGTGTATTATTTTGATCACTTTGTTTATGATTTGAGAGCAGTGTTTGATTTTGAGCACAGGTAAAACTGTTTTGAGGCGAAAGTTTAATTTTGCAAGAGGATTCAGAGGTTTTGTAAATAGTGCTTGAAGATGAGGTTTTGCGTTTACAGTTTTGAGAGAATGGGTGACCGTTTCAAGAAATGTGTCTTAGCAATATAGAAAAACTGTAACTTTAAAATGTACAACATTTTCTTCCAGGTGAGCGTGTCCCCGGCCCCCTCTAGAAAACCAACACTAACTAGAAAATAAAAACTCAATTAGTGGATCAAGCTAAAGACAGTACCAAATCTGAGCGTGGACTCAATGAGCGATGCTCTCAAATTGAAAGAACACGCTCTTGGATGAAGATAGGATGAAAGCTCCATCGTTCCTCCATTGTGTGATGGTTCATGTGGTGTGTCAAATGTATTTATACATTTGGTATAAAACCGTAATCACAAACAGAACCACTTTGTCTCTTATATGATTAACAGTGCCATTGATGAATAAATAATTCCTTCATCTGATGAGTGTACTTCCAATAATAAATGAATCCAGGTATTCAGCTGTTTTCACAGTAACCTGTAACCAAGACTGTGATGGCGTCTGTGCAAATTTAAAATATGTGATTTCATATTTGATAAAGAGTCTCTCCAGCGTCATACAAACAGTTCACATTCTTTTCAAAAGACCTTCTGAGCATGTGGGCCCCTGAGTCAGAGTATCCCAGTTCTTCCACAGACACTAATCCACGTAGTGCACCTGCGCCTGGAGATCCTTGGAGATGTACCCGAGAAGGGTCGCCGTCAGCTGCTGCTTCAGGGTGGCGTTGCCCATCACTCGAGCAGTTAGCTGAGCCAAATCTGTCCACTGAATGACTCCTGTTGTGGAATATTTCCTTAACAAGTTCAGGAGTGAAGTTGGTTTTATCCAAAGTGTCTAACATAAAAACAGAGTCTTGATGAATGATCAAAGTTTCATTATTATTTAATGTTTGCAAACAGAGAACACAAAACACAACCACGTATTGCAGTGAACTGTGAATATGCACTAGAAGACTGGACCTTATTTGAGGTGCAATGTCATCCTTAGTGCGCAAAAAGCCTCATCAGAACAGAAGTAACATTCGAATAAATAGGATTTGGGAGTGTTTGCTGTGTCATCCGCATTACTGGGTTAATATGAAGCAAGAGTTGTCAGATCAAACGTTAGAGTTCGCATCAGTGCACAAGCGCTTTGAGCAGAAAAGGTCATCAAAAAACATTGTATACACGTATTTGTGACAGTACACACTTTTGAGGATATTTTTGAATGGTATGGAATGTTTGTTGATATCGTAAAGCATTATTTTATATATATTTTTAGTGTAACCAACTTTAAGATGTTAAATTTAGACCAAAAAAAGGAAGACGCATGCAAAAAAAAAAGTGACAACTGCACACTTCAACTCATGCTTGGGTCAATCAAGGTCACAGGGATCTTCTGTTGTTTGGAGTCATTTGTTTTTAGTAGGATGTAAATTATATTCTGGATCTTGACCAGTGGCATTCCATATTATTAAGCACTTTTCATACATTTTCACCAATATTTCTGATCTTATAATCCTGAGACTAAGAGAGACTTCAGCAACACAATGTTAGGCTTGTGTCCCCTCTATCCCTTTGGCATGAAAAGCTGCAAATTACGTCTCAACAAACGTGACAAATGCATTGAAGGGTGGAGATGACGGCTGGATTTCATGTCATTTACATCCTTGTTACGCTAGGAACACATGCTTTTATTGTACAACACATGTATCCCTTATCAAACTCCAGACTGAATCAAGCTTCCTTTGACACGTGTCTGCGGTTCCAAACGGGCAATTCTGTTTCGTCCTCTATCATTCCAGGCAGATGCCATATTGGTTTAATATCTTGAGGTCAGTGAACATATCAAAAGCTTTATTCCATACAAAGAAAAAAGAAAATGTACACAAAGCACGTGCTGACGTCCAGTTTCACATCCACAAGTCAAAACAGAGCATACCATATGGGACAAAGGATTCAATAAAAAGATACAGAGCAACAGTACTCTCATTGATCCTCTGTAGTGTCACATTAATCCCTTTGTGTCATTAATCAGCGAATGGGGTTACTGCAATGAATTGAAACACATCAGAAACATTATATTTTAATATAAGCTGGGCATAAACTGCTGCGGGTTGATGTGCTGGAAAACTGGAAACGATAACTCCTTGCTTGCAGATAAGACACCATTTGTCTTTACACTTATCCACACACACACAAACTTAAAATTCATGCAGTCTTTGGCAAGAACATGGACGTCCAAGAAAAATGGTGTTATTATTGTTGGTGCTAATGAAGGGGAAACTTCTGATGTTGTGGTTGGAGGGTTTTGCCTTCTCCTTAAATGTGAGTGTAGTTCTGATTGACGCAGGGGCGGGCTGTGTGGGTTCTCATGTGGCTCTGTAAATGTGAACGCTGGTTAAACGATTTCTTACAGACTGAGCAGCTGAAAGGTTTTTCTCCTGTGTGGGTTCTCATGTGTATCCGTAAAGTTGAACTCTGGCTATAAGATTTCTTACAGACTGAGCAGCTGAAAGGTTTTTCTCCTGTGTGGGTTCTCATGTGTAGCTGTAAATTTGAACTCTGGCTATAAGATTTCTTACAGACTGAGCAACTGAAAGGTTTTTCTCCTGTGTGGGTTCTCATGTGTCTCTGTAAAGTTGAATGCCGGTTAAAAGATTTCTTACAGACTGAGCAGCTTAAAGGTTTTTCTCCTGTGTGGGTTCTCATGTGTCTCTGTAAAGTTGAATGCCGGTTAAAAGATTTCTTACAGACTGAGCAGCTGAAAGGTTTTTCTCCTGTGTGGGTTCTCATGTGTATCTGTAAATGTGAACGCTGGTTAAAAGATTTCTTACAGACTGAGCAGCTGAAAGGTTTATCTCCTGTGTGGGTTCTCATGTGTTTCTGTAAAGTTGAACGCTGGTTAAAAGATTTCTTACAGACTGAGCAGCTGAAAGGTTTTTCTCCTGTGTGGGTTCTCATGTGTATCTTCAGAGTTCCACTCTTGCCAAATGTTTTCTCACACTCCGAGCATCTAAAATGTTTTTCACCAGCGCTACATCTTGAATCACTGACATGGACTTCATCAGGTTTCACATAGTTTAAACCTGACTGAGGTTCTCTGGTCTTCTTCCCATCACCACCCTCATCAGTGTCAGAAGAGTCTCCAGTCTTCTCATCAGTATCTGGTTCTGGATGTCTATCTGGATCCAAGTTCCTGTCTGGTTCTGGTCCTCCACAGTCTTCTCCATCAGCTTCTGTTCCCATCTGTTTAGTTTGTCTTTGATGAAGCTGTGAGGACTGAGCTTCCTCTTCTTCATCTTCACTCTTCACAGGAGTCAATGAGAACTTGACATCAGCCTCCTCCAGACCTTGAAGCTGCTCTCCTTCCTGACTGGTGCAGAGTTCCTCCTGTTCTTCTTTAATGTGTGAGGGCTCTGGGTCCTCCTGGTCCAGACTGGAGCTCCACTCCTGCTGCTCAGAGGGAACCTCTTCTTTAACCAACAACAGCTGCTGGACGTCTGCAGGAAAACAGTAAACACACACAGAGGGGTTACAAAGACATTTTAGAATTGAGCAAATCGTCTCCTGGACATACACTTCCAGAGTATCACTAGAACCAGATAATACAATAATGTAATCAACTTATGTGACCATGAACATATGAACCATTTTAAGCTGCCAAACAGTAGATGATCTACAAGTATTAACTATTTATCTTCACCCACACACAAGCCAGGGTTGGGCCACATTGTGTGTGGGAGTCCTGGAGTCTCAGGGATGGGGAAGGTGCTGTTCCTGCACAATATCCCACCGACTAACCCGATTCACAACACAACTAGTTATAAGTTTTAAGCTACCACCTGCGTGTCAGAGCTCCCTCTTTGTACGGGGAGCGCCTCACCCGGAGATTCAAACCATTGCTCTGTGACACACGCAACACTATTGCAAATGAGCACACACACACACACACAATACTGTTACGTTAAAATTTTCTCAAACAAAAGGTAAAGGAAAAAGCCCCCCTCATTGTTCCAGAGGAGAGGAGGCAGCTCTCTCCTCCCCCCCCCCCTGCTCTCTTTCTTCCATCATTAAGCAGGGCCGAATCAGCTGGTTGATGTTTAAATCAAAAGTAATTTAATATACCAACAAAAGAAAATGCAGTTACAAACTGAATTACACTATCAGTAGTGATATTTCATGAAATAGAGGCCCCATCCGCACCACACGACACGACAGACTGGTGTGTCCGCCTCGTGGTCCAGATGAGGTCTGATTATCTCCGGGGATTCACAGTTTCTTTGTCCCTCCAAAGTCTCTGAAATGTCTCATATTACACATTCCTTAGCCCATCGATGAGCTCAGTGATTGGCTGAACCCGTCGGACTTCAGTCGGCCACTTCCTTCACCAATTCACCCCCCTTCTTGAAGGCTGTGCTCAGAAACGCTTCAGCAACATCCCCCTCTCTCTGACTTTATGGCGGTGTCATAAATTCTCTGGTTTCTCTCACAGTGCACAACAAATTCAGTAACTCTCCCTTTAGTTTAAACCTTCTACAAGTAAACATATTGTAACACATAATATCCATCGCTAGGAGCGCTTTAAAACTTAAATTCCTCACAATGAAAACGGGAAATGAAGACAGTGTAGACATCTTAACGCTGATTGGCCAAAACTCGACACGTCTCATCAAACATGTTTTATTGCGAAGATCACGACATCACATGTTCTCCTTGTCTCACTCCAATCTGAGAAACGCTGGCTGGCCAGTTGACTCCAAACTACATTAAAAGTTATCAGCCGGAGCATGAACAGTGTTAAATAAAGTGAACCTACGTGCTCTTTGTATCCGGATTTCCGGGTTGAGAACAGCGTCCAGAAGTTCCCGTTGTCGCTTATTCGCCTCTTTTGAACGAGAGAGTTCCTCCTCGTACTCTGCTATCGTTCTTTCAAACAGACCAATTATCTCTTCAACAGCCGCAGTTCGTCGCTGGTTGAATAAAGATCTCAACATTTCTACTTTAGACATTTTCACTAAACCACAGAAAGTTTTCCTCCAGACGAACTCCGTTAAAAACACCGTTTACTCTCATTAAACTCTGACTAGCGCTGTGTTGGTCACTTCCGTCCCCGTCCGTCTGTTTCCAGGTAGCATGCTAAGCTAACTTCAATAGCTTTATAGGCTACCAAGAGTTTAGTCCTCTTCGTCTTCTTCTGCTGCTGCTTCTTCTTCTTCTTCTTCTTCTCCTCCTTATTCTCATTCTTCTTCTTTCACTTTAATGGCGGACAACAAACCAATGTTTAAGGCGCCACCTACTGGACCGGAGTGTGTAACATCATGACTTCATGACAGTTATCATTTAAACACAATCATCATGTTATTTATAAATATAATGAAACAATTAGAAATAAACTTCATATTGCAGTCATATTCTGGTCTTTTAACCCGTTCCATTCAAAATATTAAATAAAGCCCTTTTAAGCTGAACTTGTTTGTCCCCTGTCTCTAACAGTCCTTTGATGCTCCACTCCCTTCCTGTATCTACCACTCTGTTCTTCAGTCTTTCTCTTTCCACCCTGAACTTCCTCCACTCTATCAGCTCATGTTCTTCAGTTTCTTTACAGTTGCATATCTCACATTTATCCCACTCTGTCTTTTTCATGATGTGTATAATGTGTCATTGAGTCCTGTATGTCCGAACCTGAATCTGAAAGTAACATCTTCTTTTCTACTTTTACTTCCATCACTTCTCACTCTGACTGATGTCTGAATTGTGTTGTAATGTCTACCCTTATTGTCATTATTCCAAATTTCCTGCCAAGATGTCCCATCCAAAGCTTTTACCAGAGAATGTCGAGTACTCCCAACCATTGTACAGGACAGTCGATGCTGTGTTTCCGTTAAGTCCACCCTGAATTCTAATCCAGTGTGATAGTGCTGACTCAGTTCTCCTCACATGTAATGGCAGTTGCCTGGATTTCACCAGCAATGCATTAATGGGTGTGGTTTTGACTCGGGAGATGAGTCAGAGGAGAACCATCCAGAAGAAAAGGTGAACAGATAAAAGTCCATTCAGACAGGTTCTACGAGGAACATCCGGTTCCGCTGCAACTTGGTGGGTAACAAAAGCCCCTTAAACTAATAAAATAGTATATCAATACTCCTATCTTCAGTGACCTTCCATCTGGTACATATGTAACAGTTGTGGGTCGTGCAACGAGACGACTCAAGTGATTGTTTTCCAATGAATTGCCTTCAGACCGTTTTCTGCCCCTCTGCTCCCTCAGCAACGTGTGATTTAATTCATTTTCTTCAAATACACACTGACCAATCAGAGCTCGGTGCGTGCACCGTTGATGAATATTACATCATCACAGTTTAAACTGACAAATGCAAAAAAAGACAGCTGGCAATAAATCTCAGACTGTGTGAATTAGCAAATTAACAGATTTATGACATCACTGCTTCATTTAGAGCACGATAGATCTGACTATAAGTACATGTGTGTATTATGGTAAATGAATGTGTTTCAGATGTGTTTTCATGGTGGGTATGACAATATTTTGGCCTTATTCTTTCAGCTGTAGCCTTAGTGGTGCCAAACAGACTTGGGAGTTATGTAATGTTTCTGTATCGTAATTATGACCCAGACGAACAACGACTGGATGCACTGCAACAGGCTTTTATTCCGAGCTTCGTATACACGCTGTTTATGCGGTCTTGCTGACTGACTATATGTCTCGTCATCCTATCTTGTCTCAGACAGCTGACAGTACACGTGCAGCAAAGGTAGCAGAGGAGTATGTGAACTTCATCGCAAGTCATGCAACACCTAAAGCCATGACACTCACTGAGATCACGAGAGAGACACTCGCAGACCCAATCCTTCAAGTGATTAGTGCTCACATCAGACACAACACATGGCACCAGAGTGACAAGTCACGACATGCTGACATAGTAAAGCAGTTCAGACAAGTTAGCAGTGAACTAACAACATCACATGCATCAGACATTGTACTGCGGGGCACTAGAATAATAATTCCCACGGCCCGACAAGTTAGAGTGTTACAGCTAGCCCATGAAGGACATCAGGGCATTGTCAAAACTGTAAGAAATTTGAGTAAAAAACTGTAGTTAGTAGATATAATAAAAGTGTTTAATAATTCATAATTAATAATTCATAGTTAGTCATAATCATAAGGGTTTTGAGAATGCATAATTAAGATAAACATAAACATAAACATGCAGAAGCATGAAACTTCTGCCAAGTTGCAGAAGTATAACTTACATTTTGAAGGATTATTATAGAAGGGTTTAAAACGTAACTGACAGTCATTGAATGTGATAATAAACTCAGAGCCAGACAAGTGAATACGCTCCTGGAAGTTAGCCAATAGGAATCGGGATAAACGGAGGAGGAGGTGTTTTCGAACAGATGTGGGAGGTTTAATTTAAAGCCTTTTTCCTCTCTCGTGCCATGGCTCTCGGAGGACGGACGTGTTTTTCACCTGAGAAGCTGAGTTGAGGTTTTTTGCAAATGGGGTTTTATTGTTTTAATATGTCATAGGAGTATATACTCCAATGTATAACTGTAATCGTGCTTACATCAGTGGAATTAAATTCCTTATAATTGTAAACCAGTTTTGGTAGCGTTATTATTGCAGCGTGTGGGTCGACGGCACAAGCCGGCCACATGGCTCCGGCCTCCTCTTTGTTGTGAGGTAAAGATTTCTACCTTAACACATTTGGCAACACACGAAGGGGCAGTCTTACCGGCCTCGCTGTGTGTGCTGAAGGCGGCGTTGGTCAAGCAGACATCCTGGGCCCATAATATCGGTAGACAGAGCCGTTTCATGAAATCTGTGAGTTAGCTTCTAGGACGTTAGAGGTATTTCTGCTTGGCTAAGCGCTGCTAACGGCTAACGCTGCGTTGCCGGTGGGTACGTTCCAAGGAGGAGGCCACGTTCCACTGAGGTAAGTACGATTTACTGTCTGAAGTATGATGAACTTAAGGGATTAGTCAAGAGTATAAGGATCCTAAGAATAAAGAAATTAAAGGCAGACAGCGCTGTAAGTAAATCATCACATTGGTACCAAGCAGTTGGTTAGCTAAAGCGGACTAGCTTTGCACCGCTTTGAGAACCTCTGGCTCTGGGGTGCATGGTTGGGTTTGTGCTGACAACTAGTTCAAATAGCAGGTATGTAACTTGGCGGACTGAGATTTCGTGGCATTCCGGCTTAGAGGTGCAAGTCTTTGCGGGTTCAGCCCACGAGTTTCAGGTCTTGAAGTGTACGCTGCTTAGAGAGCTAGGCTAGCGGGAGTTAGCTTCTGAGGCCGCAGGCTCCAGGAAAGACACTCTCGCTGGTTTTGGCCGTGACTGTATAATTAGTGGGTCGTGTGGATGATTCAGGAGACGTAGAATAAAGGCTTTTGGTGAAACTAGACAGACTGGGTGAGTTGTTGTGGCGCTGGCAGTGAATAACTCGCGTTTCATATACGTAACGATGAACTCAGGTCTGGAGGAGCCAATAGCCTGTTAACCGGAGGATTTAAGGCAGGGGTGTCAAACTCATTTTCACTCTGGGGCCACATCAGCATCACGGTCGCCCTCAAAGGGCCGGTTGTAAATGTAAGACGGTGTAAATGTAACTACGGTACTCCTAACATAGTTAGTTTAGTTTCCCGGGATATCTGTGACTTCCACAACACGTACTTCCAGTTGTGTGATTTCTCCTCCGCCATTGTTTCCTGTTGCTGCTGCAAAATGCATTCTGGGATATTTGGCTGTCCCAAGTACAGACAAGTCACCTCTGATGCATCCCGGGTAAAATGGGCAGAGCGAGCCACATCCGGGCATTAGGGCCGTGCTTGGCTCGATGTGAACTTTTAATTGGAACAGTACTTTGGCTGAGACTGATGACGTTTCAGTACAGAGAAGTACGCATGTTGAGAAACTTGTTGGAAATCCTCTTTATGGGCTGTTGCATCTCCTGTCCACCTGTTGTGATAGTTTTAATGTCGGCACACAGACAACATGCCATCTCATCACTTCGACTTTCTATCTCATAATTTCGACTATGGGGATATTTTTATTTTCACATCTAACTTTAAATTTTTGTAAAAAAAAAAAAAAAAAAAAAAAAAATTTTTTTTCTGGCGGATTCGTGGGCCACATAAAATGACGTGGCGGGCCTGATCCGGCCCGCGGGCCGTATGTTTGACACCCCTGATTTAAGGTATAATAAAACCGGACAATAAGTCCAATAATACGTGTGACTAGTCTGTGTTTTAGCAGCGTGGAAATACGTTTAAAATGATGACTAAATAAGTCCAATAATACGTGTGACTAGTCTGTGTTTTAGCAGCGTGGAAATACGTTTAAAATGATTAACATTGCATGATCGCGCTGTGGGGAGCTAACGCTAGCTACGTGTAGCTCCGGTGTTGCGGTACTCTGTATGTAAAATAAGTGCTTATAAAATAAAATAACCAGTAGAGTGTGAGAGGAGACAGAGGGCGTACCAGTGGAATTAAAGTGTGGGATTTTGGTGATACTTGTGTGTGCGTATGCTTTATTAGAAGCTCCGTTTTTGTCGTTAGCATTGCGGTTAGCATATCCGTTACAAAAAAGCCGGTTTCAGGACAACTTCCGGTTCGGCGCAGAAGGCAATGCAAGGCAAGTTTATTTGTATAGCACATTTCAACAACAAGGTAATTCAAAGTGCTTCACATAAAACCATTAAAAGCATCAAAACATAAGGCAAAAGAAAAGGAGAACTGGTAAGAAAACTAAGATGTGGAGTAAGGGAAGTAGGAGAACTGGTGGGAAGACTAAAATGTGAAGTAAGAGAAGTAGAATGCATCAGAAAAGATTTGCAACAGCAGATAGAGGAAAGACGAGCAGAAAGTAAAGAAGACGAGGATATAAAGAGAATGCAGCGGCGACTGCTGAAACTGCAAGTAGCAGAGGTCGACAGAGAATTAAATAGAAAAGTTCAGGCCAAGAAACAGATGATAGCAGCAGAAGCCCAGCAGCAACAAAATCCATCAGTACCAGCCCCCACGGTGGTGTACAATCAGCCCCCACCACGATGCAGAAGTGGTGCATCCAACAGAGGGAGAGGTAACGATAAAGGGGGGCATGGGGGTCTTGTATGTAAAGGAGTGTGCTACGTATGTGGGAGAGAAGGTCATTGGGTGAGAGATTGCCCTCATAAAAGAGCAGGAGGACCGATCAATGCAGCACCACAACATGCTCCGTTCCCACCACAACATCAGCAGTACCTACGACCAGGTCCAGCTGGACCTCCTCCCATGAGACATCAACAGATGCCCATGCTGTCACCAGGACCATGGGGAGGTTCAGTGTATAGCCAAGATACATAGATGGTTGCCATGTGATCCCTTACAGCAGAGATATCGAGGTGAAGGGGGGATATGGTAAGGTGTCAAACATTTTTTGTAGATCCATATTTAGAATAGTTTTCAGTAAAGGTGCTACTCACAATTTTTGAGATTTAATAACGTCATGATAAACCACAACTAGACTTGCTAACTCTAGAAATTGAGAAATATACGGGAGCTCTAACTAACATGAGCCGAGTGTTGTTTTCTCAGGTGACAAACGCAGAAGCAGCAGCTGACGAAAGGAAGCAGGCTGACGTGTCACCAGGCAGTCTGGTGTGGATAAGAGTCCACGAGCGCAGGTGGAGTGAACCAAGGTGGACAGGTCCATGGGAGGTAGTATTGGCAACCTCACATGCAGTAAAGGTGAAAGGTAAAACTGGAGCTACTTGGCACCACCTCACTCACTGTGCAGCAGCGAAGGTAACGAGTGAGACACTCGCAGAGACAGGATTGAACATCAACCAGGAAAATTTGAAGCCAAAGACACCTCAAAAGAGGGGTTTAGACAGTACTGAAGATGACGTTTTCCCCACAGTTTAAGCGAGGGCGTCCAGTAGGAGACTCTAGGTTCAGTGGGTTATGGAAGTCTGTAATTATTTTATTCCTGAGTTCAGTAGTTTCCCTCTTAGTATGTGGAATTAACCACAGACAGGAACCAGATCACATGCATGACTACATCAGGATTCGACATTTAGCCTCAGTAGCTAATCAAACCGATCTTAGACCACGTAGAGAGGCTTCTCTGACGACACTCACCTATGAAAATGTAACTCTCACTCTTATGTTCAAAGAAGGTACAACATCAACGGTCCAGTTCGACTTCTGTGAAGTAGTTTCCAGTCCTAAGTATGAACACACCTACGGGTGGATGTCCAAAACCTTGTGCATCATAACTGACGAGTGTGGGCCTGCCACACATAAGTATGGGAAGCTGTTATCATATTATGCCTGTGATGTGTACAAAGGGGGTGGGTAGATATAATCCTTTAAGAGTCAGTAGTACAGATTGTATTGTGTGTTCAGGACCTAGCAACCCCTAGCAACACCAGTTCCTTCAAGATTCAGACTCATAAGTCCTGAATTTAGTTGTATTTTAACTCTGTTTACTGATGACACGTTGCCCCTCCATCACACTTGTCAGAGGCTACACTGAGAGTACCCACCTGTATAATATAATACCCCACCTCTGTTCAAGGTTACAGAGGGTCCATTTGATTGTATAGTCTCAGATACCGTTAAGGGCCCAATGTAGGTAGTATTATTGCAAATTATTGCAAATTGTAGCAACAGTCACAATGCTAGCAACTATCTATATAACAGTGTGTTAAGACAGACAGCACCTAGAGCTGATTTATGATGGTGGGGTGGAGGAAGAACCATATATCCAATCCAGCCTAAAGATTGGACCGGTAGATGTGCGTTGATGCAACTTATATTGTCATTCTATATCCTGCCTGTCACTGATGCAACTTATAGAGAACTCATCCCTCCACGCCCACATGCTAACAGAAGATCCAAAAGAGATGCCGGTGGCCCGAAGGGAGCCTTTGATGACCAAGTGTACATAAGATGTCATAAGACTGCCAAGGGGGGTGTCTAATGACTTTCAAGCCAGAAATCAAATAGCAGCAGATTTAGAATCTGTTTTCTCTCAGAGGGTGATGATTAATAAAAATGTCGATTGGATCAACTACATTTACTATAACCAACAGCGTTTTGTAAAATTCACCAGTGACGCCATATCAGGACTGCATGCACAGCTGGCGAAGACTAGTTTAATGACCTTGCAGAACAGAATGGCATTCGATATGATTTAGCAGAGAAAGGTGTCGTTTGCCAGATGTTTGGGTCTGCGTGCTGTACTTTCATTCCAAATAACACAGCTCCTGATGGATCGGTGACCAGGGCTCTGGAGGGACTGACAGCACTCAGCCAAGAGCTAGCAGACAACTCTGGTGTCACGAATCCATTCATCGACTGGTTGGGAAGTATGCTTGGCCAGTGAAAACATACATTTTTGGCAATCGTAATTATTCTGTGTGCTGTCGTCATAGACCGCCGAGTTGTCTGTGGATGGGGGTTCCCTTGCATCCGGGGACCTCTACAGGGGTTTATTGCTTCACCGATGAGCCAGACACCAGTCCAGGCAACCAGTTATGTGACGAGGATGAGGACGAATTGGAGCTTCTGATGGCCACAGTCTAGATGAGGCCACCAGCGGTGCCATAGCGGAACTTCACAAGCGGTTCCTGACCATCCTCTCGGAGATCCTGAAGGACCTGATAAAGGCCCAGATGGACTTCTAAAACATCCAGTGAGATGTTGGAAGTTTGGGAAATAGATGGATTGTTTTGGATGAGTATCTCGAGATTTTATTTTTTGTTTAATTGGGTTATAAGGGGATTTTAGGGTGTAAAGATTAAGAAATGTAATTTTGTCAAGTGTAAAAGAACAGTCAAGGCTTCTCAGTATGTGTTCTCTAGCCTACAGGCTGTATCCTGATCCTGCCAGCCCCAAGACATGGAAGGCAGTGATTTTCAACGCACTCTATCTTGAAACGAACTGAACAGAAATACTTGAAATGATATCTGTGTGCATGAATAGTTTGCCTCTGTTTAGATAGATAGGAAGCCTCTCCCTGGATTGAGTAGGGGGGAGGTCTCCAGGGACATTGAGTAAATAACTACATTTGAATAACCAACTACATTTGAATAACTAACTACATCTGAGTAGCTAACTCACAGTGAACTGTGAGTTAGGGGGGAATTGTAAGAAATTTGAGTAAAAAACTGTAGTTAGTAGATATAATAAAAGTGTTTAATAATTCATAATTAATAATTCATAGTTAGTCATAATCATAAGGGTTTTGAGAATGCATAATTAAGATAAACATAAACATAAACATGCAGAAGCATGAAACTTCTGCCAAGTTGCAGAAGTATAACTTACATTTTGAAGGATTATTATAGAAGGGTTTAAAACGTAACTGACAGTCATTGAATGTGATAATAAACTCAGAGCCAGACAAGTGAATACGCTCCTGGAAGTTAGCCAATAGGAATCGGGATAAACGGAGGAGGAGGTGTTTTCGAACAGATGTGGGAGGTTTAATTTAAAGCCTTTTTCCTCTCTCGTGCCATGGCTCTCGGAGGACGGACGTGTTTTTCACCTGAGAAGCTGAGTTGAGGTTTTTTGCAAATGGGGTTTTATTGTTTTAATATGTCATAGGAGTATATACTCCAATGTATAACTGTAATCGTGCTTACATCAGTGGAATTAAATTCCTTATAATTGTAAACCAGTTTTGGTAGCGTTATTATTGCAGCGTGTCGACGGCACAAGGCAGTCACATGGCTCCGGCCTTCTCTTTGTTATGAGGTAAAACTTCTACCTTAACAAAACCAAATCCCTACTCAGAACCAAGGTTTGGTTTCCAGACTGATCGCAAAGCAGAAGCAGTAGTACGCAGTTGTCTTGCATGTCAAGCCAACACGCCAGTTGCACATACTGAGCCACTAAAAATGTCCGTTCTGCCAGAAGCTCCTTGGCATAGTGTAAGTGCAGACTTCTATGGACCACTTCCAACTGGAGAGTACGGTATTTGCTTGTCATCACGGATGATTACACACGCTACCCAGTTGTAGAGAGCATAAGGTCAACCTCGGCTAACACAGTCATTCCGGTTATGGACAAAGTTTTCTCCATGTTTGGGATCCCCAGAGTTGTGAAAACTGATAATGGTCCCCCATTCAACAGTGACCAGTTCTCCCAGTTTGCAGAGTATCTAGGATTCCACCACCGCCGGATCACACCGCTGTGGCCTCAAGCTAATGCTACAGCTGAAAGATTCATGCGCACCCATAGGCAAAGCTATTCGTGTGGCCGAAACACAAGGCATTCCCTGGAAACAACGACTGAACATCTTTCTACGCGAGTATCGATCCACACCTCACAGCACAACAGAAAGCTCACCTGCTGAACTGTTGTTCCAACGTAAGATGTACACAAAGATTCCTTCAATCACTCACACTGCAAGGAACTGTTCAGACTCTGAAGTGAGAGCAAGGGACAACAAGGCTAAAGCCAAGATGAAATCTCATGCAGACTCTCATCGTAACGCTACACCACACACTCTCACTCCAGGTGACGCTGTGCTTCATCGTCAGCCCAAGCACAACAAGCTCACTGCAGCGTATAACAGTAAGCCATACACGGTGACCAAAGTCAAAGGCTCCATGATCACAGCAGCCAGAAGTGGAGACTTCATTGTCAGGAATTCTTCATTCTTCAAGAAGATCACTCCAGAAGTAATGGACATCTCACCAGATCCCGATGATGAGGATTGTGATTACAGTGATGCCTCCAATACCTCAACAACACCGAGATACCCCTCAAGGCACAACAGACGTCCTCCCGCCTACCTACAGGACTATGGGTAGATTATGGACTGTTAAACGTGGACAATCTTTTGGCTGCATACAATAAATATGCTCAGGGACATGGACACTCATTTGATCTGTTGTGAACTTAGTCAGTCAGCAAGACCGCATGAACAGCGTGTATACGAAGCTCGGAATAAAAGCCTGTTGCAGTGCATCAAGTCGTTGTTCGTCTGGGTCATAATTACAATACAGAAACATTACAGGAGTAAATAGAAAAGAAATGTGTAAATATTCTCTCATCACACATTCACTGACGTGTGTCGGCTTCTTGAGTCGTGTCTTACAGTCTCCGGCTACTTTAATGTTTGGTGTGGGTGATTTTAAGTGATGGAAGGAAACTTCCTTACTGCTTAGAATTATATTTATATATTTTTTTATTGATTTGCCCAAAAGTCAGTTTCACATCGCTGGGGTCTCGGCTGAAAGAATAAGAATACATCAAAGTAAAACATTGACGTGAATACACGTGTTATTATAGTCAGATCTATCGCGTTATAGATGAAGCAGTGATATTATAAATCGGTTAATTTTCAGAATGACAGTTAGTGATTTCTTGCCAGCTGTCCTTCCTGCATTTGTCAGTTTAAACTGCGTTACTTTCAGCATGAATTATGTTCATGTTCTATGTTGGTCTCAGAGTGCACCAGACTGATGCATTTAACTTTAAAATGTACAACATTTTCTTCCAGGTGAGCGTGTCCCCGGCCCCCTCTAGAAAACCAACACGAACTAGAAAATAAAATCTCAATTAGTGGATCAAGCTAAAGACAGTACCAAATCTGAGCGTGGACTCAATGAGCGATGCTCTCAAATTGAAAGAACACGCTCTTGGATAAAGATAGGATGAAAGCTCCATCGTTCCTCCCCTGTGTGATGGTTCATGTGGTGTGTCAAATGTATTTATACATTTGGTATAAAACCGTTATCACAAACAGAACCACTTTGTCTCTTATATGATTAACAGTGCCATTGATGAATAAATAATTCCTTCATCTGATGAGTGTACTTCCAATAATAAATGAATCCAGGTATTCAGCTGTTTTCACAGTAACCTGTAACCAAGACTGTGATGGCGTCTGTGCAAATTTACAATATGTGATTTCATATTTGATAAAGAGTCTCTCCAGCGTCATACAAACAGTTCACATTCTTTTCAAAAGACCTTCTGAGCATGTGGGCCCCTGAGTCAGAGTATCCCAGTTCTTCCACAGACACTAATCCACGTAGTGCACCTGCGCCTGGAGCTCCTTGGAGATGTACCCGAGAAGGGTCGCCGTCAGCTGCTGCTTCAGGGTGGCGTTGCCCATCACTCGAGCAGTTAGCTGAGTCAAATCTGTCCACTGAATGACTCCTGTTGTGGAATATTTCCTTAACAAGTTCAGGAGTGAAGTTGGTTTTATCCAAAGTGTCTAACATAAAAACAGAGTCTTGATGAATGATCAAAGTTTCATTATTATTTAATGTTTGCAAACAGAGAACACAAAACACAACCACGTATTGCAGTGAACTGTGAATATGCTAGAAGACTGGACCTTATTTGAGGTGCAATGTCATCCTTAGTGCGCAAAAAGCCTCATCAGAACAGAAGTAACATCAGAATAAATAGGATTTGGGAGTGTTTGCTGTGTCATCCGCATTACTGGGTTAATATGAAGCAAGAGTTGTCAGATCAAACGTTAGAGTTCGCATCAGTGCACAAGCGCTTTGAGCAGAAAAGGTCATCAAAAAACATTGTATACACGTATTTGTGACAGTACACACTTTTGAGGATATTTTTGAATGGTATGGAATGTTTGTTGATATCGTAAAGCATTATTTTATATATATTTTTAGTGTAACCAACTTTAAGATGTTAAATTTAGACCAAAAAAAGGAAGACGCATGCAAACAAAACAGTGACAACTGCACACTTAAACTCATGTTTGGGTCAATCAAGGTCACAGGGATCTTCTGTTGTTGTTTGGAGTCATTTGTTTTTAGTAGGATGTAAACTATATTATGGATCTTGACCATTGGCATTCCATATTATTAAGCACTTTTCATACATTTTCACCAATATTTCTGATCTTATAATCCTGAGACTAAGAGAGACTTCAGCAACACAATGTTAGGCTTGTGTCCCCTCTATCCCTTTGGCATGAAAAGCTGCAAATTACGTCTCAACAAACGTGACAAATGCATTGAAGGGTGGAGATGACGGCTGGATTTCATGTCATTTACATCCTTGTTACGCTAGGAACACATGCTTTTATTGTACAACACATGTATCCCTTATCAAACTCCAGACTGAATCAAGCTTCCTTTGACACGTGTCTGCGGTTCCAAACGGGCAATTCTGTTTCGTCCTCTATCATTCCAGGCAGATGCCATATTGGTTTAATATCTTGAGGTCAGTGAACATATCAAAAGCTTTATTCCATACAAAGAAAAAAGAAAATGTACACAAAGCACGTGCTGACATCCAGTTTCACATCCACAAGTCAAAACAGAGCATACCATATGGGACAAAGGATTCAATAAAAGATACAGAGCAACAGTACTCTCATTGATCCTCTGTAGTGTCACATTAATCCCTTTGTGTCATTAATCAGCGAATGGGGTTACTGCAATGAATTGAAACACATCAGAAACATTATATTTTAATATAAGCTGGGCATAAACTGCTGCGGGTTGATGTGCTGGAAAACTGGAAACGATAACTCCTTGCTTGCAGATAAGACACCATTTGTCTTTACACTTATCCACACACACACAAACTTAAAATTCATGCAGTCTTTGGCAAGAACATGGACGTCCAAGAATAATGGTGTTATTATTGTTGGTGTTAATGAAGGGGAAACTTCTGATGTTGTGGTTGGAGGGTTTTGCCTTCTCCTTAAACGTGAGTGTAGTTCTGATTGACGCAGGGGCGGGCTGTGTGGGTTCTCATGTGGCTCTGTAAAAGTGAACGCCTGTTAAAAGATTTCTTACAGACTGAGCAGCTGAAAGGTTTTTCTCCTGTGTGGGTTCTCATGTGTAGCTGTAAACTTGAACGCTGGCTAAACGATTTCTTACAGACTGAGCAGCTGAAAGGTTTTTCTCCTGTGTGGGTTCTCATGTGGCTCTGTAAAGTTGAACGCTGGCTATAAGATTTCTTACAGACTGAGCAGCTGAAAGGTTTTTCTCCTGTGTGGGTTCTCATGTGTTTCTGTAAAGTTGAACGCTGGCTATAAGATTTCTTACAGACTGAGCAGCTGAAAGGTTTTTCTCCTGTGTGGGTTCTCATGTGTATCTGTAAAGTTGAACTCTCGTTAAAAGATTTCTTACAGACTGAGCAGCTGAAAGGTTTTTCTCCTGTGTGGGTTTTCATGTGTGTCTGTAAAGTTGAACGCTGGCTATAAGATTTCTTACAGACTGAGCAGCTGAAAGGTTTTTCTCCTGTGTGGGTTCTCATGTGTTTCTGTAAAGTTGAACGCTGGCTATAAGATTTCTTACAGACTGAGCAGCTGAAAGGTTTTTCTCCTGTGTGGGTTCTCATGTGTATCTGTAAAGTTGAACTCTCGTTAAAAGATTTCTTACAGACTGAGCAGCTGAAAGGTTTTTCTCCTGTGTGGGTTCTCATGTGTATCTTCAGATTTCCACTCTTGCCAAATGTTTTCTCACACTCAGAGCATCTAAAATGTTTTTCACCAGCGCTACATCTTGAATCACTGACATGGACTTCATCAGGTTTCACATAGTTTAAACCTGACTGAGGTTCTCTGGTCTTCTTCCCATCACCACCCTCATCAGTGTCAGAAGACTCTCCAGTCTTCTCATCAGTATCTGGTTCTGGATGTCTATCTGGAGACAAGTTCCTGTCTGGTTCTGGTCCTCCACAGTCTTCTCCATCAGCTTCTGTTCCCATCTGTTTAGTTTGTCTTTGATGAAGCTGTGAGGACTGAGCTTCCTCTTCTTCATCTTCACTCTTCACAGGAGTCAATGAGAACTTGACATCAGCCTCCTCCAGACCTTGAAGCTGCTCTCCTTCCTGACTGGTGCAGAGTTCCTCCTGTTCTTCTTTAATGTGTGAGGGCTCTGGGTCCTCCTGGTCCAGACTGGAGCTCCACTCCTGCTGCTCAGAGGGAACCTCTTCTTTAACCAACAACAGCTGCTGGACGTCTGCAGGAAAACAGTAAACACACACAGAGGGGTTACAAAGACATTTTAGAATTGAGCAAAGAGTCTCCTGGACATACACTTCCAGAGTATCACTAGAACCAGATAATACAATAATGTAATCAACTTATGTGACCATGAACATATGAACCATTTTAAGCTGCCAAACGGTAGATGATCTACAAGTATTAACTATTTATCTTCACCCACACACAAGCCAGGGTTGGGCCACATTGTGTGTGGGAGTCCTGGAGTCTCAGGGATGGGGAAGGTGCTGTTCCTGCAGGTTGCTACACAATATCCCACCGACTAACCCGATTCACAACACAACTAGTTATAAGTTTTAAGCTACCACCTGCGTGTCAGAGCTCCCTCTTTGTACGGGGAGCGCCTCACCCGGAGATTCAAACCGTTGCTCTGTGACACACGCAACACTATTGCAAATGAGCACACACACACACACATAATACTGTTATGTTCAAAATGTCTCAAACAAAAGGTAAAGGAAAAAGCCCCCCTCATTGTTCCAGAGGAGAGGAGGCAGCTCTCTCCCCCCCCCCCCCCTGCTCTCTTTCTTCCATCATTAAGCAGGGCCGAATCAGCTGGTTGATGTTTAAATCAAAAGTAATTTAATATACCAACAAAAGAAAATGCAGTTACAAACTGAATTACACTATCAGTAGTAATATTTCATGAAATAGAGGCCCCATCCGCACCACACCACAGACTGGTGTGTCCGCCTCGTGGTCCAGATGAGGTCTGATTATCTCCGGGGATTCACAGTTTCTTTGTGGCGCCAAAGTCTCTGAAATGTCTCATATTACACATTCCTTAGCCCATCGATCAGCTCAGTGATTGGCTGAACCCGTCGGACTTCAGTCGGCCACTGCTCAGAAACTCTTCAGCAACATCCCCCTCTCTCTGACTTTATGGCGGTGTCATAAATTCGCTGGTTTCTCTCACAGTGCACAACAAATTCAGTCACTCTCCCTTTAGTTTAAACCAGGGGTGTCCAAACTACGGCCCGCGGGCCAAGTACGGCTCGCGGTCCATTTTTAATTGGACCGCAGCAACTTCTAAAAATATAATGTAATATGGCCCACACTTGAAACTTGCGCTTGACTGTATTGTACTTCTTAGTTTCACCACTAGGTGGAGATACTGTGTTGAACAAGGCAGCTTCTCCACAAAATAAGAGCAATCAAAGAAACGTTTAGCCCCGGATGATGACACGTCCTACACTGGTGCCGAGCGAGAACAGACAAGCTGTGTGGAGTTATAACAGATAGGGCTCCAGCTATGAAAGGCGAGCGCAAGAGAGCGGAGGTGAGGCTGTTAAAATGCAGCGTATCACCCACCAAGAAGCCCTCTGTGCTAACACAGTCCAGCGTGGCGATGTGATGAGGTTGTGAAAACTGTCAACATAATTCGAGCACGAGGGCACTCTACGCAACTTCAATGTTGTGCACTTCCCCACGCAGTCCGAAGTCAAATGTGCTTTTCCAAAGGCCAACCTTTCTGCTAAAAGGGGGAAATACGTGTCCGTGACAACGTCTCTCATGACAGAACTCAGTCAGTGCTTACGTGGCGGCTGGTCAATAGAGGGCGATAGGGCGCCGCCCCACCTTGAGCCACAACAAATAAAATGAATAATAATAACAATAATAAACGATACAAATTGTCAATATTTGTGTTTTTGAAATATGGAATCACCCAGTAATATGTGTAAAATATGATATCTGCGGTAAATATATGCTTTTCCTGCATGTCCTCTCTGCGTGTGCACGTCTCAGCAGCGCTGGAGAAACTGCCCAAAAGAGCAGTGACGCAGTTTAGCCAATTGCTGATTAAAGATATAAATGTGTGACATACAATTTAGCCAATCAGCGCCCTCAAATAGATTCAGCTTGGGGCAGAATCGATTCGGGGAGTTGACGATCATTTGTGGTTCTGCCCCAAGCTGCGCGTTCCCGTCCGGACGAGTCTCTACAGGCGGGCGCGAGCTCCAGCGCGAGCACTACTCCTCCAAGACCCGTTTGAGAGGAGAACTTTGAGGAGAAACTGCAGTGCTGATATCAGATCAACCTGACCTCACAATCAGACAGCAGACTAGCAGGAAAGGGAAGCAGCACATGAAGCTACCAGCTGTAAATAAGATGTCCTGACGTGTTTGTCAAAGTGTTATTTTCTGCTTTTTTTCATGTTGGAATAAATGTTAAATATTTAACTGCAAAGTAGCAATACGTGTTTGATACCTTCATTTATTTAGCATTAAATCATACTGGGATGTTTGCTGAAATTGATTGGATGTGGCACAGCCCTATCTAGAACATGTTCCACCAGCTGCCATGGCTTTCAATATGTTTCTCTCATTGAGAGAGACATCGAGCTGTTCTCAACTCCCTTCTATTTGAATAATGAGTCTGTTCGGCTCAACATACGTGAACAAACATCTCTGTTAAATCTGAACAAAAGCACATTGAGAACCAAATTTGATTGATTTTGCTCACTTTAACACACTAGGGGTGAGGCGATCGGACCTGAGTGGCCCAGCCCTTGGTATATTTTTCTGTATGTGGCCCTCAGTGAAAAAAGTTTGGACACCCCTGGTTTAAACCTTCTACAAGTAAACATATTGTAACACATAATATCCATAGCTAGGAGCGCTTTAAAACTTAAATTCCTCACAATGAAAACGGGAAATGAAGACAGTGTAGACATCTTAACGCTGATTGGCCAAAACTCGACACGTCTCATCAAACATGTTTTATTGCGAAGATCACGACATCACATGTTCTCCTTGTCTCACTCCAATCTGAGAAACGCTGGCTGGCCAGTTGACTCCAAACTACATTAAAAGTTATCAGCCGGAGCATGAACAGTGTTAAATAAAGTGAACCTACGTGCTCTTTGTATCCGGATTTCCGGGTTGAGAACAGCGTCCAGAAGTTCCCGCTGTCGCGTATTCGCCTCTTTTGAACGAGAGAGTTCCTCCTCGTACTCTGCTATCGTTCTTTCAAACAGACCAACAATCTCTTCAACAGCCGCAGTTCGTCGCTGGTTGAATAAAGATCTCAACATTTCTACTTTAGACATTTTCACTAAACCACAGAAAGTTTTCCTCCAGACGAACTCCGTTAAAAACACCGTTTACTCTCATTAAACTCTGACTAGCGCTGTGTTGGTCACTTCTGTCCCCGTCCGTCTGTTTCCAGGTAGCATGCTAAGCTAACTCCAATAGCTTTATAGGCTACCAGGAGATTAGTCCTCTTCGTCTTCTTCTGCTTCTGCTTCTTCTTCTTCTCTTCCTTATTCTCATTCTTCTTCTTTCACTTTAATGGCGGACAACAAACCAATGTTTAAGGCGCCACCTACTGGACCGGAGTGTGTAACATCATGACTTCATGACAGTTATCATTTAAACACAATCATCATGTTATTTATAAATATAATGAAACAATTAGAAATAAACTTCATATTGCAGTCATATTCTGGCCTTTTAACCCGTTCCATTCAAAATATTAAATAAAGCCCTTTTAAGCTGAACTTGTTTGTCCCCTGTCTCTAACAGTCCTTTGATGCTCCACTCCCTTCCTGTATCTACCACTCTGTTCTTCAGTCTTTCTCTTTCCACCCTGAACTTCCTCCACTCTATCAGCACATGTTCTTCAGTTTCTTTACAGTTGCATATCTCACATTTATCCCACTCTGTCTTTTTCATGATGTGTATAATGTGTCATTGAGTCCTGTATGTCCGAACCTTAATCTGAAAGTAACATCTTCTTTTCTACTTTTACTTCCATCACTTCTCACTCTGACTTGGTGGGTAACAAAATCCCCTTAAACTAATAAAATAGAATATCATTACTCCTATCTTCAGTGACCTTCCATCTGGTACATATTTAACAGTTGTGGGTCGTGCAACGAGACGACTCAAGTGATTGTTTTCCAACATTTATTTATTGAAGACAAAATATCACCAATGAATTGCCTTCAGACCGTTTTCTGCCCCTCTGCTCCCTCAGCAACGTGTGATTTAATTCATTTTCTTCAAATACACACTGACCAATCAGAGCTCGGTGCGTGCACCGTTGATGAATATTACATCATCACAGTTTAAACTGACAAATGCAAAAAAAGACAGCTGGCAATAAATCTCAGACTGTGTGAATTAGTAAATGAACAGATTTATGACATCACTGCTTCATTTAGAGCACGATAGATCTGACTATAAGTACATGTGTGTATGATGGTAAATGAATGTGTTGCAGATGTGTTTTCATGGTGGGTATGACAATATTTTGGCCTTATTCTTTCAGCTGTAGCCTTAGTGGTGCCAAACAGACTTGGGAGTTATGTAATGTTTCTGTATTGTAATTATGACCCAGACGAACAACGACTGGATGCACTGCAACAGGCTTTTATTCCGAGCTTCGTATACACGCTGTTCATGCGGTCTTGCTGACTGACTATATGTCTCGTCATCCTATCTTGTCTCAGACAGCTGACAGTACACGTGCAGCAAAGGTAGCAGAGGAGTATTGGAGCTACAGACCTCAATCTAGCCCTTAAGGCTTTTTTTAAACAATTTAAGATATGCACTTTCATGTAACCATATGTCCTTGATCCATTTTCCGCCACCTACTGACACAGTCAATCTGTAAATGGACAGCACTATGTTCGACCACAAGGTGGCCCCTTTATCCCAGCCTGCGGCTCCTACCTTGAGACCTTCGCACAGATGCTCATTTAACATTTCCTTAATCCGCAGTCCTTTTTTTTAAATGTATTTATTTTCTTTATCATAAAACAACGAATATCACTACAGTTAGAATGCAGATATAGAGACTTTGATGTAAAATGAACAATAATATGAAAATACTTTTTTTCATGTAAAGTAAGAGAAGAGAAAATGACCCACAGTTGGGGCCTGAACCACTGACAAGATATTTCCAAAAATGAATCAAATACTTTCCTGCACAATGTCTCATCAAGGAAAATGCCCATTCTTAAAAGTTTTACTCCTTTTGGCACCCCCTCTTCATCCCATTTATGTATCTGCACGTAAATGACGCATGTAGACTATTAATCAAAGGAAACAAGTGTTTTATAAACCAACACATGTAAAAATAAATAAAAGGACTAAAATAAGAAAGAAATGTATGTTTATCAGTTTGAGTGAAAGCGACTCAGGCCTTTAGATTTCCCCTTAGTTAGTCCAACACTACGAGAGGAAAATACCTCCCATTGTAAGGTTTGAGTTTTTCTGTATTGGTAAATCCATGTGTTATTTGGCACCTGTTCCTTATGTTTCCCCTTGTATTGCATCATGCTGGAAGCTTCGTGTAACACTTGGCTGGCACTGCAAAGTGTGCCGACTCTGGCCTGAAGATCTGACGAAACACACAAAACACTCTTTAATGTGTTTGGACAAAGAACCAACATTGCAGCTGACTCACATTTCACCACAGTGCCAGGTCAAAAAGGTTTGATAGAGATTAATACATCCTGTAGATTGATCATGACAATAATAGTTACTGAATTATGTGCGACATATGGATATTTCAACTCTCCCGTCTTTGCCCTTTACTAAATAGTTATTTCACTCCTTTGTTTTAAAATCCCTTCAAATCACAGGTTGATCAGGATGGTTTAACAACCTTTCAGGTCTGTGTTGAGGCTCTAAACGTGTTGTGAATTCATGTTCCCTCATGTTGAAAATGTTAAACATTCCATATTGCAATGCATAGTTAATCTCATTTACTGAATCCAATAAAGCTGTCCCTTTACATTGTATGAACTAGAAGACTGGACCTTATTTGAGGTGCAATGTCATCCTTAGTGCGCAAAAAGCCTCATCAGAACAGAAGTAACATCAGAATAAATAGGATTTGGGAGTGTTTGCTGTGTCATCCGCATTACTGGGTTAATATGAAGCAAGAGTTGTCAGATCAAACGTTAGAGTTCGCATCAGTGCACAAGCGCTTTGAGCAGAAAAGGTCATCAAAAAACATTGTATACACGTATTTGTGACAGTACACACTTTTGAGGATATTTTTGAATGGTATGGAATGTTTGTTGATATCGTAAAGCATTATTTTATATATATTTTTAGTGTAACCAACTTTAAGATGTTAAATTTAGACCAAAAAAAGGAATACGCATGCAAAAAAAAAGTGACAACTGAACACTTAAACTCATGTTTGGGTCAATCAAGGTCACAGGGATCTTCTGTTGTTGTTTGGAGTCATTTGTTTTTAGTCGGATGTAAACTATATTATGGATCTTGACCAGTGGCATTCCATATTATTAAGCACTTTTCATACATTTTCACCAATATTTCTGATCTTATAATCCTGAGACTAAGAGAGACTTCAGCAACACAATGTTAGGCTTGTGTCCCCTCTATCCCTTTGGCATGAAAAGCTGCAAATTACGTCTCAACAAACGTGACAAATGCATTGAAGGGTGGAGATGACGGCTGGATTTCATGTCATTTACATCCTTGTTACGCTAGGAACACATGCTTTTATTGTACAACACATGTATCCCTTATCAAACTCCAGACTGAATCAAGCTTCCTTTGACACGTGTCTGCGGTTCCAAACGGGCAATTCTGTTTCGTCCTCTATCATTCCAGGCAGATGCCATATTGGTTTAATATCTTGAGGTCAGTGAATCTATCAAAAGTTTTATTCCATACAAAGAAAAAAGAAAATGTACACAAAGCACGTGCTGACGTCCAGTTTCACATCCACAAGTCAAAACAGAGCATACCATATGGGACAAAGGATTCAATAAAAAGATACAGAGCAACAGTACTCTCATTGATCCTCTGTAGTGTCACATTAATCCCTTTGTGTCATTAATCAGCGAATGGGGTTACTGCAATGAATTGAAACACATCAGAAACATTATATTTTAATATAAGCTGGGCATAAACTGCTGCGGGTTGATGTGCTGGAAAACTGGAAACGATAACTCCTTGCTTGCAGATAAGACACCATTTGTCTTTACACTTATCCACACACACACAAACTTAAAATTCATGCAGTCTTTGGCAAGAACATGGACGTCCAAGAATAATGGTGTTATTATTGTTGGTGCTAATGAAGGGGAAACTTCTGATGTTGTGGTTGGAGGGTTTTGCCTTCTCCTTAAACGTGAGTGTAGTTCTGATTGACGCAGGGGCGGGCTGTGTGGGTTCTCATGTGTCTCTGTAAAGTTGAACGCTGGTTAAAAGATTTCTTACAGACTGAGCAGCTTAAAGGCTTTTCTCCTGTGTGGGTTCTCATGTGGCACTGTAAATTTGAACGCTGGCTAAAAGATTTCTTACAGACTGAGCAGCTGAAAGGTTTTTCTCCTGTGTGGGTTCTCATGTGTATCTGTAAATTTGAACGCCGGCTAAAAGATTTCTTACAGACTGAGCAGCTGAAAGGTTTTTCTCCTGTGTGGGTTCTCATGTGTCTCTTCAGAGTTCCACTCTTGCCAAATGTTTTCTCACACTCAGAGCATCTAAAATGTTTTTCACCAGCGCTACATCTTGAATCACTGACACGGACTTCATCAGGTTTCACATAGTTTAAACCCGACTGAGGTTCTCTGGTCTTCTTCCCATCAGCACCCTCATCAGTGTCAGAAGAGTCTCCAGTCTTCTCATCAGTATCTGGTTCTGGATGTCTATCTGGATCCAAGTTCCTGTCTGGTTCTGGTCCTCCACAGTCTTCTCCATCAGCTTCTGTTCCCATCTGTTTAGTTTGTCTTTGATGAAGCTGTGAGGACTGAGCTTCCTCTTCTTCATCTTCACTCTTCACAGGAGTCAATGAGAACTTGACATCAGCCTCCTCCAGACCTTGAAGCTGCTCTCCTTCCTGACTGGTGCAGAGTTCCTCCTGTTCTTCTTTAATGTGTGAGGGCTCTGGGTCCTCCTGGTCCAGACTGGAGCTCCACTCCTGCTGCTCAGAGGGAACCTCTTCTTTAACCAACAACAGCTGCTGGACGTCTGCAGGAAAACAGTAAACACACACAGAGGGGTTACAAAGACATTTTAGAATTGAGCAAATAGTCTCCTGGACATACACTTCCAGAGTATCACTAGAACCAGATAATACAATAATGTAATCAACTTATGTGACCATGAACATATGAACCATTTTAAGCTGCCAAACGGTAGATGATCTACAAGTATTAACTATTCATCTTCACCGACACACAAGCCAGGGTTGGGCCACATTGTGTGTGGGAGTCCTGGAGTCTCAGGGATGGGGAAGGTGCTGTTCCTGCAGGTTGCTACACAATATCCCACCGACTAACCCGATTCACAACACAACTAGTTATAAGTTTTAAGCTACCACCTGCATGTCAGAGCTCCCTCTTTGTACGGGGAGCGCCTCAACCGGAGATTCAAACCTTTGCTCTATGACACACGCAACACTATTGCAAATGAGCACACACACACACACATAATACTGTTATGTTCAAAATGTCTCAAACAAAAGGTAAAGGAAAAAGCCCCCCTCATTGTTCCAGAGGAGAGGAGGCAGCTCTCTCTCTCTCTCTCCCCCCCCCGCTCTCTTTCTTCCATCATTAAGCAGGGCCGAATCAGCTGGTTGATGTTTAAATCAAAAGGAATTTAATATACCAACAAAAGAAAATGCAGTTACAAACTGAATTACACGATCAGTAGTAATATTTCATGAAATAGAGGCCCCATCCACACCACACCACAGACTGGTGTGTCCGCCTCATGGTCTAGATGAGGTCTGGTTATCTCCGGGGATTCACAGTTTCTTTGTCCCTCCAAAGTCTCTGAAATGTCTCATATTACACATTCCTTTGCCCATAGATCAGCTCAGTGATTGGCTGAACCCGTCGGACTTCAGTCGGCCACTTCCTTCACCAATTCATCCCCCTTCTTGAAGGCTGTGCTCAGAAACGCTTCAGCAACATCCCCCTCTCTCTGACTTTATGGCGGTGTCATAAATTCTCTGGTTTCTCTCACAGTGCACAACAAATTCAGTAACTCTCCCTTTAGTTTAAACCTTCTACAAGTAAACATATTGTAACACATAATATCCATCGCTAGGAGCGCTTTAAAACTTAAATTCCTCACAATACTTGCAGTGGACGTTAACTTAACCCAACAAGTCTGAACGGTAATGGAACTTAAACTTTAACGGAGGGAAACAGAAGTTGTCAAGTATGTGGCAATAGTATGTTCAAAAAATCCCTCAGCACCAATACAAGAGGTCATGATCTGAAGCTACAAGTACAACACCAGCCTGGTCCACGGAAACCTTTTTTCTCTAGTAGAACACCACCAGTATGGAACAGCCTGAGTCAAGCAACAGTTAGTGCCTCCTCAGTCAATGCATTTAAGACCAGCATAGGGAGAGAATGGCAACACCATCAAAGCCAACACCAACACATATTTTCCTACTAATTCACCGTCCAGTTTCACGTTCTTCATTAACATATCTAACAAACCTTGAGACTCAACTATTTACGGATGAGGATCAAGCCATCACCTTGGTTTAGGGTCTCAATACTCTTAAAGGGTACCTGATGACCTTTACTAAAGATAAATGAAGACGGTGTAGACATCTTAACGCTGATTGGCCAGGACTCGACACGTCGCATCAAATATGTTTTATTGCGAAGATCGCGACATCACATGTTCTCCTTGTCTCACTCCAATCTGAGAAACGCTGGCTGGCCAGTTGACCCCCCCCCCCCCAAAAAAAATAAAAAAACTCTACGGATCTACACTCACGTGGATGATATATTTTGATTCAAAACGGCTTATTTCGCCGAAAAGCGACACGTTTGCGGGTATTAAATCAGGAGAAGAAGAAAACGACGAATTGCAACAGAGTCTCACTCCAAACTATATTAAAGGTTATCAGCCGGAGCATGAACAGTGTTAAACTAGAAAATGCATTTCCTGCTGAAAATGCGTTGGAATGCTGAAAGCTGAAATGAATCTCAAAAACATTGCTGAAAATAGATATCTAATTTTAAAAAAATTGCAAAAAGCTGAATAATCCAAAAAGATTACAAATATGAAGTTATATCACCCCTCTCCTGAAAGAGCTGAACATTTTGATATTCGAACGGTTTCTGTAGCTTAAAAGAATTCTAGCAGTAGTGATATTTGTTGTAGTAGTAGAAGTTGTCGTCGAAGTATTTGTAATTAGAAGAAGTAGTAGTATCAGCAGTCGTACTAATAGCTGTAGTAGTATTAGTACTGGTTATTAGTACTGGTAGTAGCAGGAATAGCAGTATTAGCAGTTGTGGTATCAGTAATAATAGTAGTGGTAGTAATAGCAGTAGTGGTAGTAATAATATTTATGGTAGCAGTAATAGCAGTAGCAGTAGTAGTAATAGTAGCAACAGCAAAGGTTTAGTAACGTAACGATGGCCTGCCTCGGTCGGCGCTAGCTGCTATTGGCCTGTCTCGAACGATTCCGTCGTGACGCCCTTTCCGGTCATTACGCTGTCATTTTCTTCGGCGATCGCCAACCATACGTAAATAATATTAATTCATAAATATCAAATAATCTATGTGTCAAATTTCATGAATATATATGGACGTTTATATGTCTAAATACTATAGGAAAGTGACTTTGATGAGAGAAAGCAGAAAGAACGCTCGGGCGACGCTAAAACAGCTCAAACGGAAATTAAGGAGCTTTTATTGCATCATTTGGAGTTGTTGAAGCGTGATATCTTATTGTGAAGGAGGGAACTACGGTCCCGGATGTGTTGACAGCATTGCTGGTCATTTTTGCGACCCTCGAACAAGCGAATATCCCCGAAAAACCAGCAGCAGCCAGTGTTTACAACGTGTTTGTACGGATTAGGCCAAGAGCAGTGCACGGCTAATTCACCGGTGTTAGCATCGTTTTAACGACTCTGGTAAAGGCAAAGCTAACTGTAATAATTACAACAATATTTCGTTTGAAAGGTACGAAGTTTAACTTCAGTTTAACACCATTAAATCAACTGAAAACATTACACGATCATTTTTATCAACATTGTAAGTGAATTGTATTGAAACATTAGCTAAAAACTGTCCGGTTTGGGGTACAACTCCGTTAGTAGTGGTAATACTAGAAATATTAGCAGTAGTAGTAGTTGTCGCAGTATTAGTAAGAGTATTCATTATTTCAACAAAAAACATTAAAAGTTATCAGCCGGAGCATGAACAGTGTTAAATAAAGTGAACCTACGTGCTCTTTGTATCCGGATTTCCGGGTTGAGAACAGCGTCCAGAAGTTCCCGTTGTCGCTTATTCGCCTCTTTTGAACGAGAGAGTTCCTCCTCGTACTCTGCTATCGTTCTTTCAAACAGACCAAATATCTCTTCATCAGCCGCAGTTAGTCGCTGGTTGAATAAAGATCTCAACATTTCTACTTTAGACATTTTCACTAAACCACAGAAAGTTTTCCTCCAGACGAACTCCGTTAAAAACACCGTTTACTCTCATTAAACTCTGACTAGCGCTGTGTTGGTCACTTCCGTCCCCGTCCGTCTGTTTCCAGGTAGCATGCTAAGCTAACTCCAATAGCTTTATAGGCTACCAGGAGATTAGTCCTCTTCGTCTTCTTCTGCTGCTGCTTCTTCTCCTTCTTCTTCTTCTTCTTCTCATTCTTCTTCTTTTACTTTAATGGCGGACTACAAACCAACGTTTAAGGCGCCACCTACTGGACCGGAGTGTGTAACATCATGACTTTATGACAGTTATCATTTAAACACAATAATAATGTTATTTATAAATATAATGAAACAATTAGAAATAAACTTCATATTGGTCATATTCTGGCCTTTTAACCCGTTCCATTCAAAATATTAAATAAAGCCCTTTTAAGCTGAACTTGTTTGTCCCCTGTCTCTAACAGTCCTTTGATGCTCCACTCCCTTCCTGTATCTACCACTCTGTTCTTCAGTCTTTCTCTTTCCACCCTGAACTTCCTCCACTCTATCAGCTCATGTTCTACAGTTTCTTTACAGTTGCATATCTCACATTTATCCCACTCTGTCTTTTTCATGATGTGTATAATGTGTCATTGAGTCCTGTATGTCCGAACCTGAATCTGAAAGTAACATCTTCTTTTCTACTTTTACTTCCATCACTTCTCACTCTGACTGATGTCTGAATTGTGTTGTAATTTCTACCCTTATTGTCATTATTCCAAATTTCCTGCCAAGATGTCCAATCCAAAGCTTTTACCAGAGAATGTCGAGTACTCCCAACCATTGTACAGGACAGTCGATGCTGTGTTTCCGTTAAGTCCACCCTGAATTCTAATCCAGTGTGATAGTGCTGACTCAGTTCTCCTCACATGTAATGGCAGTTGCCTGGATTTCACCAGCAATGCATTAATGGGTGTGATTTTGACTCGGGAGATGAGTCAGAGGAGAACCATCCAGAAGAAAAGGTGAACAGATAAAAGTCCATTCAGACAGGTTCTACGAGGAACATCCGGTTCCGCTGCAACTTGGTGGGTAACAAAAGCCCCTTAAACTAATAAAATAGTATATCAATACTCCTATCTTCAGTGACCTTCCATCTGGTACATATGTAACAGTTGTGGGTCATGGAACGAGACGACTCAAGTGATTGTTTTCCAACATTTATTTATTGAAGACAAAATATCACCAATGAATTGCCTTCAGACCGTTTTCTGCCCCTCTGCTCCCTCAGCAACGTGTGATTTAATTCATTTTCTTGAAATACACACTGACCAATCAGAGCTCGGTACGTGCACCGTTGATGAATATTACATCATCACAGTTTAAACTGACAAATGCAAAAAAAGACAGCTGGCAATAAATCTCAGACTGTGTGAATTAGTAAATGAACAGATTTATGACATCACTGCTTCATTTAGAGCACGATAGATCTGACTATAAGTACATGTGTGTATTATGGTAAATGAATGTGTTGCAGATGTGTTTTCATGGTGGGTATGACAATATTTTGGCCTTATTCTTTCAGCTGTAGCCTTAGTGGTGCCAAACAGACTTGGGAGTTATGTAATGTTTCTGTATTGTAATTATGACCCAGACGAACAACGACTGGATGCACTGCAACAGGCTTTTATTCCGAGCTTCGTATACACGCTGTTCATGCGGTCTTGCTGACTGACTATATGTCTCGTCATCCTATCTTGTCTCAGACAGCTGACAGTACACGTGCATCAAAGGTAGCAGAGGAGTATGTGAACTTCATCGCAAGTCATGCAACACCTAAAGCCATGACACTCACTGAGATCACGAGAGAGACACTCGCAGACCCAATCCTTCAAGTGATTAGTGCTCACATCAGACACAACACATGGCACCAGAGTGACAAGTCACGACATGCTGACATAGTAAAGCAGTTCAGACAAGTTAGCAGTGAACTAACAACATCACATGCATCAGACATTGTACTGCGGGGCACTAGAATAATAATTCCCACGGCCCGACAAGTTATAGTGTTACAGCTAGCCCATGAAGGACATCAGGGCATTGTCAAAACCAAATCCCTACTCAGAACCAAGGTTTGGTTTCCAGACTGATCGCAAAGCAGAAGCAGTCGTACGCAGTTGTCTTGCATGTCAAGCCAACACGACAGTTGCACATACTGAGCCACTAAAAATGTCCGTTCTGCCAGAAGCTCCTTGGCATAGTGTTAGTGCAGACTTCTATGGACCACTTCCAATTGGAGAGTACGGTATTTGCTTGTCATCACGGATGATTACACACGCTACCCAGTTGTAGAGAGCATAAGGTCAACCTCGGCTAACACAGTCATTCCGGTTATGGAGAAAGTTTTCTCCATGTTTGGGATCCCCAGAGTTGTGAAAACTGATAATGGTCCCCCATTCAACAGTGACCAGTTCTCCCAGTTTGCAGAGTATCTAGGATTCCACCACCGCCGGATCACACCGCTGTGGCCTCAAGCTAATGCTACAGCTGAAAGATTCATGCGCACCCATAGGCAAAGCTATTCGTGTGGCCGAAACACAAGGCATTCCCTGGAAACAACGACTGAACATCTTTCTACGCGAGTATCGATCCACACCTCACAGCACAACAGAAAGCTCACCTGCTGAACTTTTGTTCCAACGTAAGATGTACACAAAGATTCCTTCAATCACTCACACTGCAAGGAACTGTTCAGACTCTGAAGTGAGAGCAAGGGACAACAAGGCTAAAGCCAAGATGAAATCTCATGCAGACTCTCATCGTAACGCTACACCACACACTCTCACTCCAGGTGACGCTGTGCTTCATCGTCAGCCCAAGCACAACAAGCTCACTGCAGCGTATAACAGTAAGCCATACACAGTGACCAAAGTCAAAGGCTCCATGATCACAGCAGCCAGAAGTGGACACTTCATTGTCAGGAATTCTTCATTCTTCAAGAAGATCACTCCAGAAGTAATGGACATCTCACCAGATCCCGATGATGAGGATTGTGATTACAGTGATGCCTCCAATACCTCAACAACACCGAGATACCCCTCAAGGCACAACAGACGTCCTCCCGCCTACCTACAGGACTATGGGTAGATTATGGACTGTTAAACGTGGACAATCTTTTGGCTGCATACAATAAATATGCTCAGGGACATGGACACTCATTTGATCTGTTGTGAACTTAGTCAGTCAGCAAGACCGCATGAACAGCGTGTATACGAAGCTCGGAATAAAAGCCTGTTGCAGTGCATCAAGTCGTTGTTCGTCTGGGTCATAATTACAATACAGAAACATTACAGGAGTAAATAGAAAAGAAATGTGTAAATATTCTCTCATCACACATTCACCGACGTGTGTCGGCTTCTTGAGTCGTGTCTTACAGTCTCCGGCTACTTTAATGTTTGGTGTGGGTGATTTTAAGTGATGGAAGGAAACTTCCTTACTGCTTAGAATTATATTTATATATATTTTTTTATTGATTTGCCCAAAAGTCAGTTTCACATTGCTGGGGTCTCGGCTGAAAGAATAAGAATACATCAAAGTAAAACATTGACGTGAATACACGTGTTATTATAGTCAGATCTATCGCGTTATAGATGAAGCAGTGATATTATAAATCGGTTCATTTACAGAATGACAGTTAGTGATTTCTTGCCAGCTGTCCTTCCTGCATTTGTCAGTTTAAACTGCGTTACTTTCAGCATGAATTATGTTCATGTTCTATGTTGGTCTCAGAGTGCACCAGACTGCTGCATTTAACTTTAAAATGTACAACATTTTCTTCCAGGTGAGCGTGTCCCCGGCCCCCTCTAGAAAACCAACACGAACTAGAAAATAAAAACTCAATTAGTGGATCAAGCTAAAGACAGTACCAAATCTGAGCGTGGACTCAATGAGCGATGCTCTCAAATTGAAAGAACACGCTCTTGGATAAAGATAGGATGAAAGCTCCATCGTTCCTCCCCTGTGTGATGTTTCATGTGGTGTGTCAAATGTATTTTATACATTTTGTTTAAAACCGTTATCACAAACAGAACCACTTTGTCTCTTATATGATTAACAGTGCCATTGATGAATAAATAATTCCTTCATCTGATGAGTGTACTTCCAATAATAAATGAATCCAGGTATTCAGCTGTTTTCACAGTAACCTGTAACCAAGACTGTGATGGCGTCTGTGCAAATTTACAACATGTGATTTCATATTTGATAAAGAGTCTCTCCAGCGTCATACAAACAGTTCACATTCTTTTCAAAAGACCTTCTGAGCATGTGGGCCCCTGAGTCAGAGTATCCCAGTTCTTCCACAGACACTAATCCACGTAGTGCACCTGCGCCTGGAGCTCCTTGGAGATGTACCCGAGAAGGGTCGCCGTCAGCTGCTGCTTCAGGGTGGCGTTGCCCATCACTAGAGCAGTTAGCTGAGTCAAATCTGTCCACTGAATGACTCCTGTTGTGGAATATTTCCTTAACAAGTTCAGGAGTGAAGTTGGTTTTATCCAAAGTGTCTAACATAAAAACAGAGTCTTGATGAATGATCAAAGTTTCATTATTATTTAATGTTTGCAAACAGAGAACACAAAACACAACCACGTATTGCAGTGAACTGTGAATATGCTAGAAGACTGGACCTTATTTGAGGTGCAATGTCATCCTTAGTGCGCAAAAAGCCTCATCAGAACAGAAGTAACATCAGAATAAATAGGATTTGGGAGTGTTTGCTGTGTCATCCGCATTACTTGGTTAATATGAAGCAAGAGTTGTCAGATCAAACGTTAGAGTTCGCATCAGTGCACAAGCGCTTTGAGCAGAAAAGGTCATCAAAAAACATTGTATACACGTATGTGTGACAGTACACACTTTTGAGGATATTTTTGAATGGTATGGAATGTTTGCTGATATCGTAAAGCATTATTTTATATATATTTTTAGTGTAACCAACTTTAAGATGTTAAATTTAGACCAAAAAAAGGAAGACGCATGCAAAAAAAAAAGTGACAACTGCACACTTAAACTCATGTTTGGGTCAATCAAGGTCACAGGGATCTTCTGTTGTTTGGAGTCATTTGTTTTTAGTCGGATGTAAACTATATTATGGATCTTGACCAGTGGCATTCCATATTATTAAGCACTTTTCATACATTTTCACCAATATTTCTGATCTTATAATCCTGAGACTAAGAGAGACTTCAGCAACACAATGTTAGGCTTGTGTCCCCTCTATCCCTTTGGCATGAAAAGCTGCAAATTACGTCTCAACAAACGTGACAAATGCATTGAAGGGTGGAGATGACGGCTGGATTTCATGTCATTTACATCCTTGTTACGCGAGGAACACATGCTTTTATTGTACAACACATGTATCCCTTATCAAACTCCAGACTGAATCAAGCTTCCTTTGACACGTGTCTGCGGTTCCAAACGGGCAATTCTGTTTCGTCCTCTATCATTCCAGGCAGATGCCATATTGGTTTAATATCTTGAGGTCAGTGAACATATCAAAAGCTTTATTCCATACAAAGAAAAAAGAAAATGTACACAAAGCACGTGCTGACGTCCAGTTTCACATCCACAAGTCAAAACAGAGCATACCATATGGGACAAAGGATTCAAAAAAAGATACAGAGCAACAGTACTCTCATTGATCCTCTGTAGTGTCACATTAATCCCTTTGTGTCATTAATCAGCGAATGGGGTTACTGCAATGAATTGAAACACATCAGAAACATTATATTTTAATATAAGCTGGGCATAAACTGCTGCGGGTTGATGTGCTGGAAAACTGGAAACGATAACTCCTTGCTTGCAGATAAGACACCATTTGTCTTTACACTTATCCACACACACACAAACTTAAAATTCATGCAGTCTTTGGCAAGAACATGGACGTCCAAGAAAAATGGTGTTATTATTGTTGGTGCTAATGAAGGGGAAACTTCTGATGTTGTGGTTGGAGGGTTTTGCCTTCTCCTTAAACGTGAGTGTAGTTCTGATTGACGCAGGGGCGGGCTGTGTGGGTTCTCATGTGGCTCTGTAAAGTTGAACGATGGCTAAACGATTTCTTACAGACTGAGCAGCTGAAAGGTTTTTCTCCTGTGTGGGTTCTCATGTGTATCTGTAAATTTGAACGCTGGTTAAACGATTTCTTACAGACTGAGCAGCTGAAAGGTTTTTCTCCTGTGTGGGTTCTCATGTGTATCCGTAAATGTGAACGCTGGTTAAACGATTTCTTACAGACTGAGCAGCTGAAAGGATTTTCTCCTGTGTGGGTTATCATGTGTATCTGTAAATGTGAACGCTGGTTAAAAGATTTCTTACAGACTGAGCAGCTGAAAGGGTTTTCTCCTGTGTGGGTTCTCATGTGTATCTGTAAATGTGAACGCCGGATAAAAGATTTCTTACAGACTGAGCAGCTGAAAGGTTTTTCTCCTGTGTCGGTTCTCATGTGTGTCTGTAAACTTGAACGCCGGTTAAAAGATTTCTTACAGACTGAGCAGCTGAAAGGTTTTTCTCCTGTGTGGGTTCTCATGTGTATCTGTAAATATGAACGCTGGTTAAAAGATTTCTTACAGACTGAGCAGCTGAAAGGTTTTTCTCCTGTGTGGGTTCTCATGTGTCTCTTCAGAGTTCCACTCTTGCCAAATGTTTTCTCACACTCAGAGCATCTAAAATGTTTTTCACCAGCGCTACATGCTCTGTGACACACGCAACACTATTGCAAATGAGCACACACACACACACACACACACACACACACACACACACACACACACACACATAATACTGTTATGTTAAAAAGTTCTCAAACAAAAGGTAAAGGAAAAAGCCCCCCTCATTGTTCCAGAGGAGAGGCAGCTCTCCCCCCCTGCTCTCTTTCTTCCATCATTAAGCAGGGCCGAATCAGCTGGTTGATGTTTAAATCAAAAGGAATTTAATATACCAACAAAAGAAAATGCAGTTACAAACTGAATTACACTATCAGTAGTAATATTTCATGAAATAGAGGCCCCATCCACACCACACGACAGACTGGTGTGTCCGCCTCATGGTCCAGATGAGGTCTGATTATCTCCGGGGATTCACAGTTTCTTTGTCCCTCCAAAGTCTCTGAAATGTCTCATATTACACATTCCTTTGCCCATAGATCAGCTCAGTGATTGGCTGAACCCGTCGGACTTCAGTCGGCCACTTCCTTCACCAATTCACCCCCCTTCTTGAAGGCTGTGCTCAGAAACTCTTCAGCAACATCCCCCTCTCTCTGACTTTATGGCGGTGTCATAAATTCTCTGGTTTCTCTCACAGTGCACAACAAATTCAGTAACTTTCGATTTAGTTTAAACCTTCTACAAGTAAACATATTGTAACACATAATACCCATCGCTAGGAGCGCTTTAAAACTTAAATTCCTCACAATACTTGCAGTGGACGTTAACTTAACCCAACAAGTCTGAACGGTAATGGAACTTAAACTTTAACGGAGGGAAACAGAAGTTGTCAAGTATGTGGCAATAGTATGTTCAAAAAATCACTCAGCACCAATACAAGAGGTCATGATCTGAAGCTACAAGTACAACACCAGCCTGGTCCACGGAAACCTTTTTTCTCTAGTAGAACACCACCAGTATGGAACAGCCTGAGTCAAGCAACAGTTAGTGCCTCCTCAGTCAATGCATTTAAGACCAGCATAGGGAGAGAATGGCAACACCATCAAAGCCAACACCAACACATATGTTCCTACTAATTCACCGTCCAGTTTCACGTTCTTCATTAACATATCTAACAAACCTTGAGACTCAACTATTTACGGATGAGGATCAAGCCATCACCTTGGTTTAGGGTCTCAATACTCTTAAAGGGTACCTAATGACCTTTACTAAAGATAAATGAAGACGGTGTCGACATCTTAACGCTGATTGGCCAAGACTCGACACATCACATCAAATATGTTTTATTGCGAAGATCGCGACATCACATGTTCTCCTTGTCTCACTCCAATCTGAGAAACGCTGGCTGACCAGTTGACCCCCCCCCCAAAAAAAAAAAAAAAAACTCTACGGATCTACACTCACGTGGATGATTTATTTTGATTCAAAACGGCTTATTTCACCGAAAAGCGACACGTTTGCGGGTATTAAATCAGGAGAAGAAGAAAACGACGAATTGCAACAGAGTCTCACTCCAAACTATATTAAAAGTTATCAGCCGGAGCATGAACAGTGTTAAACTAGAAAATGCATTTCCTGCTGAAAATGCGTTGGAATGCTGAAAGCTGAAATGAATCTCAAAAACATTGCTGAAAATAGATATCTAATTTTAAAAAAATTGCAAAAAGCTGAATAATCCAAAAAGATTACAAATATGAAGTTATATCACCCCTCTCCTGAAAGAGCTGAACATTTTGATATTCGAACGGTTTCTGTAGCTTAAAAGAATTCTAGCAGTAGTGATATTTGTTGTAGTAGTAGAAGTTGTCGTCGAAGTATTTGTAATTAGAAGAAGTAGTAGTATCAGCAGTCGTACTAATAGCTGTACTAGTATTAGTACTGGTAGTAGCAGGAATAGCAGTATTCGCAGTTGTGGTATCAGTAATAATAGTAGTGGTAGTAATAGCAGTAGTGGTAGTAATAATATTTATGGTAGCAGTAATAGCAGTAGCAGTAGTAGTAATAGTAGCAACAGCAAAGGTTGTAGTAGTAGTGGTAATACTAGAAATATTAGCAGTAGTAGTAGTTGTCGCAGTATTAGTAAGAGTATTCATTATTTCAACAAAAAACATTAAAAGTTATCAGCCGGAGCATGAACAGTGTTAAATAAAGTGAACCTACGTGCTCTTTGTATCCGGATTTCCGGGTTGAGAACAGCGTCCAGAAGTTCCCGTTGTCGCTTATTCGCCTCTTTTGAACGAGAGAGTTCCTCCTCGTACTCTGCTATCGTTCTTTCAAACAGACCAAATATCTCTTCATCAGCCGCAGTTAGTCGCTGGTTGAATAAAGATCTCAACATTTCTACTTTAGACATTTTCACTAAACCACAGAAAGTTTTCCTCCAGACGAACTCCGTTAAAAACACCGTTTACTCTCATTAAACTCTGACTAGCGCTGTGTTGGTCACTTCCGTCCCCGTCCGTCTGTTTCCAGGTAGCATGCTAAGCTAACTTCAATAGCTTTATAGGCTACCAGGAGATTAGTCCTCGTCCTCTTCCTCTCCTCCTTCTTCTTCTTCTTCTTCTTCTTCTCCTTCTTCTTCTTCTTCTCATTCTTCTTCTTTCACTTTAATGGCGGACTACAAACCAACGTTTAAGGCGCCACCTACTGGACCGGAGTGTGTAACATCATGACTTTATGACAGTTATAATTTAAACACAATAATAATGTTATTTATAAATATAATGAAACAATTAGAAATAAACTTCATATTGCAGTCATATTCTGGCCTTTTAACCCGTTCCATTCAAAATATTAAATAAAGCCCTTTTAAGCTGAACTTGTTTGTCCCCTGTCTCTAACAGTCCTTTGATGCTCCACTCCCTTCCTGTATCTACCACTCTGTTCTTCAGTCTTTCTCTTTCCACCCTGAACTTCCTCCACTCTATCAGCACATGTTCTACAGTTTCTTTACAGTTGCATATCTCACATTTATCCCACTCTGTCTTTTTCATGATGTGTATAATGTGTCATTGAGTCCTGTATGTCCGAACCTGAATCTGAAAGTAACATCTTCTTTTCTACTTTTACTTCCATCACTTCTCACTCTGACTGATGTCTGAATTGTGTTGTAATTTCTACCCTGATTGTCATTATTCCAAATTTCCTGCCAAGATGTCCCATCCAAAGCTTTTACCAGAGAATGTCGAGTACTCCCAACCATTGTACAGGACAGTCGATGCTGTGTTTCCGTTAAGTCCACCCTGAATTCTAATCCAGTGTGATAGTGCTGACTCAGTTCTCCTCACATGTAATGGCAGTTGGCTGGATTTCACCAGCAATGCATTAATGGGTGTGGTTTTGACTCTGGAGATGAGTCAGAGGAGAACCATCCAGAAGAAAAGGTGAACAGATAAAAGTCCATTCAGACAGGTTCCACGAGGAACATCCGGTTCCGCTGCAACTTGGTGGGTAACAAAAGCCCCTTAAACTAATAAAATAACATATCATTACTCCTATCTTCAGTGCCCTTCCATCTGGTACATATGTAACAGTTGTGGGTCGTGCAACGAGACGACTCAAGTGATTGTTTTCCAACATTTATTTATTGAAGACAAAATATCACCAATGAATTGCCTTCATACCGTTTTCTGCCCCTCTGCTCCCTCAGCAACGTGTGATTTAATTCATTTTCTTCAAATACACACTGACCAATCAGAGCTCGGTACGTGCACCGTTGATGAATATTACATCATCACAGTTTAAACTGACAAATGCAAAAAAAGACAGCTGGCAATAAATCTCAGACTGTGTGAATTAGTAAATGAACAGATTTATGACATCGCTGCTTCATTTAGAGCACGATAGATCTGACTATAAGTACATGTGTGTATTATGGTAAATGAATGTGTTGCAGATGTGTTTTCATGGCGTGTATGACAATATTTTGGCCTTATTCTTTCAGCTGTAGCCTTAGTGGTGCCAAACAGACTTGGGAGTTATGTAATGTTTCTGTATTGTAATTATGACCCAGACGAACAACGACTGGATGCACTGCAACAGGCTTTCATTCCGAGCTTCGTATACACGCTGTTCATGCGGTCTTGCTGACTGACTATATGTCTCGTCATCCTATCTTGTCTCAGACAGCTGACAGTACACGTGCAGCAAAGGTAGCAGAGGAGTATGTGAACTTCATCGCAAGTCATGCAACACCTAAAGCCATGACACTCACTGAGATCACGAGAGAGACACTCGCAGACCCAATCCTTCAAGTGATTAGTGCTCACATCAGACACAACACATGGCACCAGAGTGACAAGTCACGACATGCTGACATAGTAAAGCAGTTCAGACAAGTTAGCAGTGAACTAACAACATCACATGCATCAGACATTGTACTGCGGGGCACTAGAATAATAATTCCCACGGCCCGACAAGTTAGAGTGTTACAGCTAGCCCATGAAGGACATCAGGGCATTGTCAAAACCAAATCCCTACTCAGAACCAAGGTTTGGTTTCCAGACATTGATCGCAAAGCAGAAGCAGTAGTACGCAGTTGTATTGCATGTCAAGCCAACACGCCAGTTGCACATACTGAGCCACTAAAAATGTCCGTTCTGCCAGAAGCTCCTTGGCATAGTGTTAGTGCAGACTTCTATGGACCACTTCCAACTGGAGAGTACGGTATTTGCTTGTCATCACGGATGATTACACACGCTACCCAGTTGTAGAGAGCATAAGGTCAACCTCGGCTAACACAGTCATTCCGGTTATGGACAAAGTTTTCTCCATGTTTGGGATCCCCAGAGTTGTGAAAACTGATAATGGTCCCCCATTCAACAGTGACCAGTTCTCCCAGTTTGCAGAGTATCTAGGATTCCACCACCGCCGGATCACACCGCTGTGGCCTCAAGCTAATGCTACAGCTGAAAGATTCATGCGCACCCATAGGCAAAGCTATTCGTGTGGCCGAAACACAAGGCATTCCCTGGAAACAACGACTGAACATCTTTCTACGCGAGTATCGATCCACACCTCACAGCACAACAGAAAGCTCACCTGCTGAACTGTTGTTCCAACGTAAGATGTACACAAAGATTCCTTCAATCACTCACACTGCAAGGAACTGTTCAGACTCTGAAGTGAGAGCAAGGGACAACAAGGCTAAAGCCAAGATGAAATCTCATGCAGACTCTCATCGTAACGCTACACCACACACTCTCACTCCAGGTGACGCTGTGCTTCATCGTCAGCCCAAGCACAACAAGCTCACTGCAGCGTATAACAGTAAGCCATACACGGTGACCAAAGTCAAAGGCTCCATGATCACAGCAGCCAGAAGTGGACACTTCATTGTCAGGAATTCTTCATTCTTCAAGAAGATCACTCCAGAAGTAATGGACATCTCACCAGATCCCGATGATGAGGATTGTGATTACAGTGATGCCTCCAATACCTCAACAACACCGAGATACCCCTCAAGGCACAACAGACGTCCTCCCGCCTACCTACAGGACTATGGGTAGATTATGGACTGTTAAACGTGGACAATCTTTTGGCTGCATACAATAAATATGCTCAGGGACATGGACACTCATTTGATCTGTTGTGAACTTAAAAGGTACTGATTTAGCCAAGTTTGTGAAGTTAAGGGTTTGTTAAACATTTCTATAAGACAGAGTGTGAAATTAATGTTTTAAGGGATACAGTTAATACAGAGCTGCCTCTAGATGAGTACAATGTTCAGTACAGTAAATATAGTTGTTGAAGTTTGAGTAACATGTAAGAGCAAGCCTCGTTTAAGAATGTCAAGCTTTAGGTATTTCTTTAAAAATAAAAAAGGGCAATGTGATGTTCACAGTAGAACCCCGCCACCTGGTGGGCGGAACAGGATATACACAGTCAGTCAGCAAGACCGCATGAACAGCGTGTATACGAAGCTCGGAATAAAAGCCTGTTGCAGTGCATCAAGTCGTTGTTCGTCTGGGTCATAATTACAATACAGAAACATTACAGGAGTAAATAGAAAAGAAATGTGTAAATATTCTCTCATCACACATTCACTGACGTGTGTCGGCTTCTTGAGTCGTGTCTTACAGTCTCCGGCTACTTTAATGTTTGGTGTGGGTGATTTTAAGTGATGGAAGGAAACTTCCTTACTGCTAAGAATTATATTTATATATTTTTTTATTTATTTGCCCAAAAGTCCGTTTCACATCGCTGGGGTCTCGGCTGAAAGAATAAGAATACATCAAAGTAAAACATTGACGTGAATACACGTGTTATTATAGTCAGATCTATCGCGTTATAGATGAAGCAGTGATATTATAAATCGGTTAATTTACAGAATGACAGTTAGTGATTTCTTGCCAGCTGTCCTTCCTGCATTTGTCAGTTTAAACTGCGTTACTTTCAGCATGAATTATGTTCATGTTCTATGTTGGTCTCAGAGTGCACCAGACTGATGCATTTACAGTTTTTCTCAATTGTTAAAACACTAAAACCCATTGGCTGAACAAAGTTCTCAGTTGCCTTCACTCATTTAGCTAATTGTGCAGTCTGTTGTCAATACCTTAAACTCTGTCACATGGTAAAACACAATTTTCAGATCTCACTTAGACTTTTCAGCAAAACTCTAAACACATTCTCAGTCTCAAAACACATTCTGCACTCTAATGCACATGTCATCCATACTGGTAAACACAAGTGACAACAATCAAATACAAATAGAGAACACATGTCATTGATTAAACACAATCACTCAAAATTGATTTCACTTGTATCAAATGATGTGACACAACCAATATTAGCCAGTTTAGAGAGCAAACAGGTGGTTGAAGGTGGGAAGGAGAAAGTCTGAGAATGGATAGAAGAAACAATGTGAGAGGACATCGTGCTTTCTATTTGTTACAGTAACAGTACTGACTGCTCAATAGATTTTGACTGGTTGCAGGTTCATATCAACAAAGAACAAGAATTACAGTATCACAGAGACAAAGGACACGTTTGTGAGCTGCAGGGTACAGTACTGTAAAACTAGGGGTACAAGGAGGAGGAAGAACAAAAGAAATTGCAAAGAGCAAAGCACAGTAGTCATTTCTGATCAATTTTGAGCTACTGTAATGGAACATGTTTTCGTGTATATGAAATTAGTTTTGAGATTAAAAATCTCCTTCTCGCTGAGAACTATATGTTTTGAACAATGTGTTTTCTATTTATTGGTGTGTTGTTTACTGACTGCTTGATAGTGTATTACAGTTTTTCTCGATTGCTAAGACACATTTCTTGAAACGGTCACCCATTCTCTCAAAACTGTAAACACAAAACCTCATCTTCAAGCACTATTTACAAAACCTCTGAATCCTCTTGCAAAATGAAACTTTCGCCTCAAAACAGTTTTACCTGTGCTCAAAATCAAACACTGCTCTCAAATCATAAACAAAGTGATCAAAATAATATACACCATCAAGCAGTCAGTAAACAATACACAAATCAATAGAAAACACATTGTTCAAAACATATAGTTCTCAGGGAGAAGTCGATTTTTAATCTCAAAACAAATTTCATATGAACGAAAACATGTTCTATTACAGTCGCTCAAAATTTATCAGAAATGACAACTGTGCTTTGCTCTTTGCAATTTATTTTGTTCTTCCTCCTCATTGTACCCCTATTTGTACAGTACTGTACCCTGCATCTCACAAACGTGTCCTTTGTCTCTGTGATACTGTAATTCTTGTTCTTTGTTGATATGAACCTGCAACCAGTCAAAATCTATTGAGCAGTCAGTACTGTTACTGTAACAAATAGAAAGCACCATGTTCAAGGCCATACAATTTGTTTGTTGTACATTATACAGCCTACAATGCACTGTAGGCCTACTACAGTATACAATACTACAGTAAAAGGGACAAAAATCAAAGGAGTCAACATGTCATCAATGTGCTTCCTCTTGTCTTTGGGCTGGGTCAGGCCAGAGCACTTCGTCGACATCACCTTCAACCACCTGTTTGCTCTCTAAACTGGCTTATATTGGTTGTGTCACATCATTTGATACAAGTGAAATCAATTTTGAGTGATTGTGTTTAATCAATGACATGTGCTCTCTATTTCTATTTGATTGTTGCCACTTGTGTTTACCAGTATGGATGACATGTGCATTAGAGTGCAGAATGTGTTTTGAGACTGAGAATGTGTTTAGAGTTTTGCTGAAATGTCTAAGTGAGATCTGAAAATTGTGTTTCACCATGTGACACAGTTTAAGGTATTGACAACAGACTGCACAATTAGCTAAATGAGTGAAGGCAACTGAGAACTTTGTTCAGCCAATGGGTTTTAGTGTTTTAGCAATTGAGAAAAACTGTATTTTGATCACTTTGTTTATGATTTGAGAGCAGTGTTTGATTTTGAGCACAAGTAAAACTGTTTTGAGGTGAAAGTTTCATTTTGCAAGAGGATTCAGAGGTTTTGTAAATAGTGCTTGAAGATGAGGTTTTGCGTTTACAGTTTTGAGAGAATGGGTGACCGTTTCAAGAAATGTGTCTTAGCAATCGAGAAAAACTGTAACTTTAAAATGTACAACATTTTCTTCCAGGTGAGCGTGTCCCCGGCCCCCTCTAGAAAACCAACACGAACTAGAAAATAAAAACTCAATTAGTGGATCAAGCTAAAGACAGTACCAAATCTGAGCGTGGACTCAATGAGCGATGCTCTCAAATTGAAAGAACACGCTCTTGGATAAAGATAGGATGAAAGCTCCATCGTTCCTCCATTGTGTGATGGTTCATGTGGTGTGTCAAATGTTAACATGATTAACAGTGCCATTGATGAATAAATAATTCCTTCATCTGATGAGTGTACTTCCAATAATAAATGAATCCAGGTATTCAGCTGTTTTCACTGTAACCTGTAACCAAGACTGTGATGGCGTCTGTGCAAATTTACAACATGTGATTTCATATTTGATAAAGAGTCTCTCCAGCGTCATACAAACAGTTCACATTCTTTTCAAAAGACCTTCTGAGCATGTGGGCCCCTGAGTCAGAGTATCCCAGTTCTTCCACAGACACTAATCCACGTCGTGCACCTGCGCCTGGAGCTCCTTGGAGATGTACCCGAGAAGGGTCGCCGTCAGCTGCTGCTTCAGGGTGGCGTTGCCCATCACTAGAGCAGTTAGCTGAGCCAAATCTGTCCACTGAATGACTCCTGTTGTGGAATATTTCCTTAACAAGTTCAGGAGTGAAGTTGGTTTTATCCAAAGTGTCTAACATAAAAACAGAGTCTTGATGAATGATCAAAGTTTCATTATTATTTAATGTTTGCAAACAGAGAACACAAAACACAACCACGTATTGCAGTGAACTGTGAATATGCTAGAAGACTGGACCTTATTTGAGGTGCAATGTCATCCTTCTGGATGACATTCATATTCTGGATCTTGACCATTGGCATTCCATATTATTCAGCACTTTTCATACATTTTCACCAATATTTCTGATCTTATAATCCTGAGACTAAGAGAGACTTCAGCAACACAATGTTAGGCTTGTGTCCCCTCTATCCCTTGGGCATGAAAAGCTGCAAATTACGTCTCAACAAACGTGACAAATGCATTGAAGGGTGGAGATGACGGCTGGATTTCATGTCATTTACATCCTTGTTACGCGAGGAACACATGCTTTTATTGTACAACACATGTATCCCTTATCAAACTCCAGACTGAATCAAGCTTCCTTTGACACGTGTCTGCGGTTCCAAACGGGCAATTCTGTTTCGTCCTCTATCATTCCAGACAGATGCCATATTGGTTTAATATCTTGAGGTCAGTGAATCTATCAAAAGTTTTATTCCATACAAAGAAAAAAGAAAATGTACACAAAGCACGTGCTGACGTCCAGTTTCACATCCACAAGTCAAAACAGAGCATACCATATGGGACAAAGGATTCAATAAAAGATACAGAGCAACAGTACTCTCATTGATCCTCTGTAGTGTCACATTAATCCCTTTGTGTCATTAATCAGCGAATGGGGTTACTGCAATGAATTGAAACACATCAGAAACATTATATTTTAATATAAGCTGGGCATAAACTGCTGCGGGTTGATGTGCTGGAAAACTGGAAACGATAACTCCTTGCTTGCAGATAAGACACCATTTGTCTTTACACTTATCCACACACACACAAACTTAAAATTCATGCAGTCTTTGGCAAGAACATGGACGTCCAAGAAAAATGGTGTTATTATTGTTGGTGCTAATGAAGGGGAAACTTCTGATGTTGTGGTTGGAGGGTTTATCCTTCTCCTTAAATGTGAGTGTAGTTCTGATTGACGCAGGGGCGGGCTGTGTGGGTTCTCATGTGGCTCTGTAAAAGTGAACTCCGGCTATAAGATTTCTTACAGACTGAGCAGCTGAAAGGCTTTTCTCCTGTGTGGGTTCTCATGTGGTTCTGTAAACTTGAACGCTGGTTAAAAGATTTCTTACAGACTGAGCAGCTGAAAGGATTTTCTCCTGTGTGGGTTCTCATGTGGCTCTGTAAATGTGAACTCTGGCTATAAGATTTCTTACAGACTGAGCAGCTGAAAGGCTTTTCTCCTGTGTGGGTTCTCATGTGGTTCTGTAAATGTGAACGCCTGTTAAAAGATTTCTTACAGACTGAGCAGCTGAAAGGTTTTTCTCCTGTGTGGGTTCTCATGTGTAGCTGTAAAGTTGAACTCTGGCTATAAGATTTCTTACAGACTGAGCAGCTGAAAGGTTTTTCTCCTGTGTGGGTTCTCATGTGTCTCTGTAAATCTGAACGCTGGTTAAAAGATTTCTTACAGACTGAGCAGCTGAAAGGTTTTTCTCCTGTGTGGGTTCTCATGTGTTTCTGTAAAGTTGAACGCTGGTTAAAAGATTTCTTACAGACTGAGCAGCTGAAAGGTTTTTCTCCTGTGTGGGTTCTCATGTGTTTCTGTAAAGTTGAACGCTCGTTAAAAAATTTCTTACAGACTGAGCAGCTGAAAGGTTTTTCTCCTGTGTGGGTTCTCATGTGTATCTTCAGAGTTCCACTCTGGCCAAATGTTTTCTCACACTCAGAGCATCTAAAATGTTTCTCACCAGCGCTACATCTTGAATCACTGACATGGACTTCATCAGGTTTCACATAGTTTAAACCTGACTGAGGTTCTCTGGTCTTCTTCCCATCACCACCCTCATCAGTGTCAGAAGACTCTCCAGTCTTCTCATCAGTATCTGGTTCTGGATGTCTATCTGGATCCAAGTTCCTGTCTGGTTCTGGTCCTCCACAGTCTTCTCCATCAGCTTCTGTTCCCATCTGTTTAGTTTGTTTTTGATGAAGCTGTGAGGACTGAGCTTCCTCTTCTTCATCTTCACTCTTCACAGGAGTCAATGAGAACTTGACATCAGCCTCCTCCAGACCTTGAAGCTGCTCTCCTTCCTGACTGGTGCAGAGTTCCTCCTGTTCTTCTTTAATGTGTGAGGGCTCTGGGTCCTCCTGGTCCAGACTGGAGCTCCACTCCTGCTGCTCAGAGGGAACCTCTTCTTTAACCAACAACAGCTGCTGGACGTCTGCAGGAAAACAGTAAACACACACAGAGGGGTTACAAAGACATTTTAGAATTGAGCAAAGAGTCTCCTGGACATACACTTCCAGAGTATCACTAGAACCAGATAATACAATAATGTAATCAACTTATGTGACCATGAACATATGAACCATTTTAAGCTGCCAAACGGTAGACGATCTACAAGTATCAACTATTTATCTTCACCCACACACAAGCCAGGGTTGGGCCACATTGTGTGTGGGAGTCCTGGAGTCTCAGGGATGGGGAAGGTGCTGTTCCTGCAGGTTGCTACACAATATCCCACCGACTAACCCGATTCACAACACAACTAGTTATAAGTTTTAAGCTACCACCTGCGTGTCAGAGCTCCCTCTTTGTACGGGGAGGGCCTCACCCGGAGATTCAAACCGTTGCTCTGTGACACACGCAACACTATTGCAAATGAGCACACACACACACACACACACACACACACACACAATACTGTTATGTTAAAATTTTCTCAAACAAAAGGTAAAGGAAAAAGCCCCCCTCATTGTTCCAGAGGAGAGGAGGCAGCTCTCTCCCCCCCGCCCTGCTCTCTTTCTTCCATCATTAAGCAGGGCCGAATCAGCTGGTTGATGTTTAAATCAAAAGTAATTTAATATACCAACAAAAGAAAATGCAGTTACAAACTGAATTACACTATCAGTAGTAATATTTCATGAAATAGAGGCCCCATCCGCACCACACCACAGACTGGTGTGTCCGCCTCGTGGTCCAGATGAGGTCTGATTATCTCCGGGGATTCACAGTTTCTTTGTCCCTCCAAAGTCTCTGAAATGTCTCATATTACACATTCCTTAGCCCATAGATCAGCTCAGTGATTGGCTGAACCCGTCGGACTTCAGTCGGCCACTGCTCAGAAACGCTTCAGCAACATCCCCCTCTCTCTGACTTTATGGCGGTGTCATAAATTCGCTGGTTTCTCTCACAGTGCACAACAAATTCAGTAACTCTCCCTTTAGTTTAAACCTTCTACAAGTAAACATATTGTAACACATAATATCCATCGCTAGGAGCGCTTTAAAACTTAAATTCCTCACAATGAAAACGGGAAATGAAGACGGTGTAGACATCTTAACGCTGATTGGCCAAAACTCGACACGTCTCATCAAACATGTTTTATTGCGAAGATCACGACATCACATGTTCTCCTTGTCTCACTCCAATCTGAGAAACGCTGGCTGGCCAGTTGACTCCAAACTACATTAAAAGTTATCAGCCGGAGCATGAACAGTGTTAAATAAAGTGAACCTACGTGCTCTTTGTATCCGGATTTCCGGGTTGAGAACAGCGTCCAGAAGTTCCCGTTGTCGCTTATTCGCCTCTTTTGAACGAGAGAGTTCCTCCTCGTACTCTGCTATCGTTCTTTCAAACAGACCAACAATCTCTTCAACAGCCGCAGTTCGTCGCTGGTTGAATAAAGATCTCAACATTTCTACTTTAGACATTTTCACGAAACCACAGAAAGTTTTCCTCCAGACGAACTCCGTTAAAAACACCGTTTACTCTCATTAAACTCTGACTAGCGCTGTGTTGGTCACTTCCTTCCCCGTCGGTCTGTTTCCAGGTAGCATGCTAAGCTAACTTCAATAGCTTTATAGGCTACCAGGAGATTAGTCCTCGTCCTCTTCCTCTCCTCCTTCTTCTTCGTCTTCTTCTCATTCTTCTTCTTTCACTATAATGGCGGACTACAAACCAATGTTTAAGGCGCCACCTACTGGACCGGAGTGTGTAACATCATGACTTTATGACAGTTATAATTTAAACACAATAATAATGTTATTTATAAATATAATGAAACAATTAGAAATAAACTTCATATTGCAGTCATATTCTGGCCTTTTAACCCGTTCCATTCAAAATATTAAATAAAGCCCTTTTAAGCTGAACTTGTTTGTCCCCTGTCTCCAACAGTCCTTTGATGCTCCACTCCCTTCCTGTATCTACCACTCTGTTCTTCAGTCTTTCTCTTTCCACCCTGAACTTCCTCCACTCTATCAGCACATGTTCTACAGTTTCTTTACAGTTGCATATCTCACATTTATCCCACTCTGTCTTTTTCATGATGTGTATCATTGAGTCCTGTATGTCCGAACCTTAATCTGAAAGTAACATCTTCTTTTCTACTTTTACTTCCATCACTTCTCACTCTGACTGATGTCTGAATTGTGTTGTAATTTCTACCCTTATTGTCATTATTCCAAATTTCCTGCCAAGATGTCCCATCCAAAGCTTTTACCAGAGAATGTCGAGTACTCCCAACCATTGTACAGAACAGTCGATGCTGTGTTTCCGTTAAGTGCACCCTGAATTCTAATCCAGTGTGATAGTGCTGACTCAGTTCTCCTCACATGTAATGGCAGTTGGCTGGATTTCACCAGCAATGCATTAATGGGTGTGGTTTTGACTCTGGAGATGAGTCAGAGGAGAACCATCCAGAAGAAAAGGTGAACAGATAAAAGTCCATTCAGACAGGTTCTACGAGGAACATCCGGTTCCGCTGCAACTTGGTGGGTAACAAAAGCCCCTTAAACTAATAAAATAGTATATCATTACTCCTATCTTCAGTGACCTTCCATCTGGTACATATGTAACAGTTGTGGGTCGTGCAACGAGACGACTCAAGTGATTGTTTTCCAACATTTATTTATTGAAGACAAAATATCACCAATGAATTGCCTTCAGACCGTTTTCTGCCCCTCTGCTCCCTCAGCAACGTGTGATTTTATTCATTTTCTTCAAATACACACTGACCAATCAGAGCTCGGTACGTGCACCGTTGATGAATATTACATCATCACAGTTTAAACTGACAAATGCAAAAAAAGACAGCTGGCAATAAATCTCAGACTGTGTGAATTAGTAAATGAACAGATTTATGACATCACTGCTTCATTTAGAGCACGATAGATCTGACTATAAGTACATGTGTGTATTATGGTAAATGAATGTGTTGCAGATGTGTTTTCATGGCGGGTATGACAATATTTTAGCCTTAAGTTTCACCACAAGTTTTCCAAGGCGGGCGTCTGTGAGAATGCCCCTCTGGGTATTTCAGTAAAGTGAGATTTTTCTATTCGTATTTTGGTCATATCATCTGGAAGGTTCTCTGGTATGGCCCCAAACGCACTCTCTTCCACATGTGAGCGACCTGCGATTAAAAGGAAGAGTTTAATTGAACATTTGGGTATATGTAGTGTGGAAGAAAGTATCCATCTCTCTCTCTCTCTCTCTCTCTCGATCTATCTATCTCTCTCTCCCTCTCTCTCTTTCTCTCTATATCTACATATATCTATCTATCTATGCTTCATAAAAACAATAGACTAGGGCCACAAATTGGAGCTACAGACCTCAATCTAGCCCTTAAGGCTTTTTTTAAACAATTTAAGATATGCACTTTCATGTAACCATATGTCCTTGATCCATTTTCCGCCACCTACTGACACAGTCAATCTGTAAATGGACAGCACTATGTTCGACCACAAGGTGGCCCCTTTATCCCAGCCTGCGGCTCCTACCTTGAGACCTTCGCACAGATGCTCATTTAACATTTCCTTAATCCGCAGTCCTTTTTTTTAAATGTATTTATTTTCTTTATCATAAAACAACGAATATCACTACAGTTAGAATGCAGATATAGAGACTTTGATGTAAAATGAACAATAATATGAAAATACTTTTTTTCATGTAAAGTAAGAGAAGAGAAAATTACCCACAGTTGGGGCCTGAACCACTGACAAGATATTTCCAAAAATGAATCAAATAATTTCCTGCACAATGTCTCATCAAGGAAAATGCCCATTCTTAAAAGTTTTACTCCTTTTGGCACCCCCTCTTCATCCCATTAATGTATCTGCACGTAAATGACGCATGTAGACTATTAATCAACAGGAAACAAGTGTTTTATAAACCAACACATGTAAAAATAAATAAAAGGACTAAAATAAGAAAGAAATGTATGTTTATCAGTTTGAGTGAAAGCGACTCAGGCCTTTAGATTTCCCCTTAGTTAGTCCAACACTACGAGAGGAAAATACCTCCCATTGTAAGGTTTGAGTTTTTCTGTATTGGTAAATCCATGTGTTATTTGGCACCTGTTCCTTATGTTTCCCCTTGTATTGCATCATGCTGGAAGCTTCGTGTAACACTTGGCTGGCACTGCAAAGTGTGCCGACTCTGGCCTGAAGATCTGACGAAACACACAAAACACTCTTTAATGTGTTTGGACAAAGAACCAACATTGCAGCTGACTCACATTTCACCACAGTGCCAGGTCAAAAAGGTTTGATAGAGATTAATACATCCTGTAGATTGATCATGACAATAATAGTTACTGAATTATGTGCGACATATGGATATTTCAACTCTCCCGTCTTTGCCCTTTCCTAAACAGTTATTTCACTCTTTTGTTTTAAAATCCCTTCAAATCACAGGTTGATCAGTATGGTTTAACAACCTTTCAGGTCTGTGTTGAGGCTCTAAACGTGTTGTGAATTCATGTTCCCTCATGTTGAAAATATTAAACATTCCATATTGCAATGCATAGTTAATCTCATTTACTGAATCCAATAAAGCTGTCCCTTTACATTGTATGACCTAGAAGACTGGACCTTATTTGAGGTGCAATGTCATCCTTAGTGCGCAAAAAGCCTCATCAGAACAGAAGTAACATCAGAATAAATAGGATTTGGGAGTGTTTGCTGTGTCATCCGCATTACTGGGTTAATATGAAGCAAGAGTTGTCAGATCAAACGTTAGAGTTCGCATCAGTGCACAAGCGCTTTGAGCAGAAAAGGTCATCAAAAAACATTGTATACACGTATTTGTGACAGTACACACTTTTGAGGATATTTTTGAATGGTATGGAATGTTTGTTGATATCGTAAAGCATTATTTTATATATATTTTTAGTGTAACCAACTTTAAGATGTTAAATTTAGACCAAAAAAAGGAAGACGCATGCAAAAAAAAAAGTGACAACTGCACACTTCAACTCATGTTTGGGTCAATCAAGGTCACAGGGATCTTCTGTTGTTGTTTGGAGTCATTTGTTTTTAGTAGGATGTAAACTATATTATGGATCTTGACCATTGGCATTCCATATTATTAAGCACTTTTCATACATTTTCACCAATATTTCTGATCTTATAATCCTGAGACTAAGAGAGACTTCAGCAACACAATGTTAGGCTTGTGTCCCCTCTATCCCTTTGGCATGAAAAGCTGCAAATTACGTCTCAACAAACGTGACAAATGCATTGAAGGGTGGAGATGACGGCTGGATTTCATGTCATTTACATCCTTGTTACGCTAGGAACACATGCTTTTATTGTACAACACATGTATCCCTTATCAAACTCCAGACTGAATCAAGCTTCCTTTGACACGTGTCTGCGGTTCCAAACGGGCAGTTGTTTCGTCCTCTATCATTCCAGGCAGATGCCATATTGGTTTAATATCTTGAGGTCAGTGAATCTATCAAAAGCTTTATTCCATACAAAGTGTGACAGCCCCCGGGGTGGACAGGGGGTTTCACGACAACACTGACCAATAAACACAACCAGTCGGCAGATAAACGGTTCAAGTGAGGTTTTTACTGAAGGTAGAGAGGGGAAAGAGGTAGGATAGACACTCAAGAACACAATGTCCGTTTTCCAGAGGGAGGGTCGGGGTCCAATTCCACGGGTCGGTGCACAGCGGGTATTCCTCAGACGGTCCAGGGCGCGGGCAGGAGCAGGGTAGTCGTACAGGCAGGGGTCGTGAGCCGGGCGGGTAGTCAGACGTTCCAGGGTGATCCAGGGGTAAGGCAGTCTTCTCCAAGGGTTTCTCTGTTTAGCTACTTCTTCTGCTTCCTCTTCCACTCCTACTCTCTCCCGGTTTCCTGTTGCCTGGGCCCTTTTGTAGTCCCCTCCTCCTCCTCTGATAGGGTGTGGTCGCTCCCTCGTCTCTCCTCCTCAGGTGTTGCTTGTTGGGCTGATGGTGGTTTGGCGCTCTTTTCCCTTCCCTGACATGGGGGCTCCGCCTCCATGTCAGGCAATATCGTCCCTCTATCACTGCCCCTCTGGGGTTGCCCCTCCGGCTGCCACATACCCCCCCCCTTAAATCCGACCTGGGGGGAGGACTGCTCCAGGAACCTAGGGCGTCCCGTCTTGACAGGGCGTCCGCGTTTCCATGAGCGGCCCCGGATCTGTGGACAACAGAGAAAGCATACGGCTGAAGGGATAAAAACCAGCGGGTGACCCTGGCGTTATTGTCTTTCGCTCGGGACATCCATACCAGGGGGGCGTGGTCCGTGACCAGGGTAAAGTGCCGTCCCAGCAGATAGTACTTCAGTTCCCCCAGAGCCCATTTGATGGCCAAACATTCCTTCTCGACCGTGGCGTATTTTGTTTCTCTAGGTAACAGTTTTCTGCTTACGTACGTGATTGGGTGCTCCTCTCCATCCCTCAGCTGGGACAGGACGGCACCCACCCCGGTCTCGGAGGCATCCGTCTGTACCACCAACGGTTGGGTAAAGTCCGGGGTCACCAGCACTGGTTCGGAACACAGTGCTTCCTTCAGCTTCTCGAAGGCGTCCTCGGTCTCTGCCGTCCAGACGATCCGATCTGGCAGCCGGTTTTTGGTGAGGTCCGTCAGGGGCGCTGCAAGGGCAGAGAACTGGGGAACAAAACGTCGGTAGTAGCTAGCTAGCCCAATAAAGGCTCGTACCTGTTTCTTTGTGCGGGGGCGGGGCCACTCCCGGATCGCGTCGACTTTTCCTACCTGGGGCTTGACGCAGCCGCGGCCGATGGTGTACCCCAGGTAGTCAGCTTCCCGGAGGCCGAGGCGACATTTCTTGGGGTTGGCTGTCAGCCCCGCCCCTCGCAGAGCTTTCAGGACTGCGTCCAGTCTTTGGAGGTGAGCCCCCCATTCCTCCCCGTGTACGACGATGTCGTCCAGATAGGCTGCCGCGTATTCTCGATGGGGACGAAGTACCTGGTCCATCAGTCTCTGGTACGTGGGGGGGGCTCCGTGGAGACCGAACGGCAGCCTCTTATAGTGGTACAGGCCCATGGGAGTAGTGAAGGCCGTTTTTTCCCTGTCTTCGGGGGCCACTGCCACTTGCCAGTAGCCTTTAGTCAAGTCGAGGGTGGTTATGTATCTGGCCCTCCCGATGCGCTCTATCATTTCGTCCACCCTGGGCATCGGGTAGGCATCAAATTTTGAGATGGCGTTGAGCTGTCTAAAATCATTACAGAATCTGACTGAGCCATCTGGTTTCGGAACCAACACTATAGGGCTGCACCACTCGCTAGTCGAGGGTTCGATGATGTCGGCCTCCAGCATACTCTGTACCTCTCTCTCTATCGCCCCCCGGCGGGCTTCGGGGATGCGGTACGGCCTTAGTTTTACCTTCTTCCCGGGCTCGGTGATTATCCGGTGTTGCACCAGTGTGGTGTATCCGGGGTCCGGGGAGAACACGTCTCGGAACCGATCCACCATTTCCCGGACGTCCTGCTTCTGCCGGGGGGTCAACTCTTCTCCCATGGGTACCTCGACGGGCTCCGTTTTTCCTGGGGTTGTAGAGAGAGAGAAACAGAGCATGGCATCCCTACTCACCCATTTCTTGAGAAGGTTAACATGATAGATCTTCGTCGGGTGCCTTCGACCTGGTTGCCTGACTCGGTAGTTTACCGGCCCCAATTTTTCCATAATTTCATACGGTCCCCTCCATCGGGCTAAAAACTTACATTCCGCCGTGGGCACCAGGACCAACACCCGATCCCCTGGGTTAAACACTCGGGGTTGTGTTCCCCGGTTGTACACGCGGGCTTGGGCCGCCTGTGCCTCGGCCATGTGTTCTCGGACTATGGGCCAGAGTGATGCCATCCTCACCCTCATCTCCTCGACGTGGTCCACCATGGTGCGGTAGGGGGAGGGTTGGTGTTCCCAGGCTTCCTTGGCCAGGTCGAGTAGTCCCCGGGGTCGTCGACCGTACAGGAGCTCGAAGGGCGAGAATCCTGTAGACGCCTGGGGCACCTCTCTAATGGAGAACATAAGGAATGGCAGCAGTTGGTCCCAATTCTTACCGTCCTGGTCCATGGTCTTTTTCAGCATTTTTTTCAGTGTCTGGTTGAATCTCTCGACTAGGCCGTCCGTTTGGGGGTGATACACCGACGTCCTCAGTTGGGTCACCTTCAGCATGCCACACAGGTCCTTCATGATCCTAGACATGAACGGGGTCCCTTGGTCGGTGAGAATCTCCTCCGGTATTCCGACCCTGGAAAACAACATCACCAGCTCCCTGGCTATGCCCTTGGTGGCCATGGAGCGTAGGGGGATGGCTTCGGGATACCGGGTGGCGTAATCAACAATAACCAGGATGTACCTGTGTCCCCTGTTGGTCTTGGGTAGGGGCCCCACTAGGTCCATCCCGATCCTGCTGAAGGGGACGGTGATGATCGGCAGGGGCACCAGCGGGTTTCTGTGATGGGGTTGTGGGGCCACTTGTTGACATTCGGGGCAGCTCCGGCAGTAATCTTCGATGGCCTTTTTTATTCCGGGCCAGTGGAACCTGGCCCTCACCCTTTCCAGGGTTTTCTCCACTCCTAGATGGGCACCTAGGAGATGGGAGTGGGCTAACTGTAGGACAGAGGGTATAAAAGGACGTGGCACCAGTAACAACCTGAGGGGGGCCCCGTCCCTCATTACTACCTGGTATAGGAGCCCGTTATATATGGCGAAATGTGTGGGAGGGAGGTCTCTTACCCCGTCCAGTGGTCGTCCGTCTACGGCGGCCACCTGCCGAAGGGCGTTGGCTAGGTTGGGGTCCTCCAACTGGGCCGTCCCAAACCTCCCTGTGAGGGGCCCGGGTAAGATGGGCTCCTCCGGGTCCTGGGGAAACAGCCCGGCCAGCTCCTCTTCGTCGAGGGAGGGGGTATCTGCTTCCTCGGGGATGGGCGGCGCCTCTCCTTCGGGCTCACTGGGGCTGGAGGGTCCGTCGTTCTCGATGGCTGTGGCATAGACGTCATCGGGGTTGGGTTGGGTGGCCTCCACCAACGCCCGGGCCACGGCACTGGCGACTCCTTCCGATAGGGGATCGGTGGAGATCTCCTCCCCCAGCCCACAGATGGCTTTTTTTTTGTACTTTCGGGGAGGGGTCGTACCTGGTTTCACCACCAGGCTGCGCCAAAGCTCCTGGAACACGGGCAGGTCTCGGCCGACGAGCACCTCTACGGGGAGTCCTTCCACGACTCCTGCAGTGCCGATGTATCTACCCCTTGTCGTGTAGATCTCTAGGGCGGTGGTGGGGTATTCGCGGGTCTCCCCATGGATGCACGTGACCGCTCGGGTGCCGGTTAGGAGCGGGTACTGAGCATACGTGGGTCTCACCAATGTAATGGCGCTCCCGGAGTCCACCATCGCTGAGGCGTCGCGGCCGTTGACTTTGACAGGGGTGAGGGGCATGTGGTCCTCGTGAGTGGCCCAGCATCCTGTAATCAAACCGCATGGGCGACTCCCCTCACTGGCCGTGGGCATGGGCGCGTCCTGGCGGTGAGGGCATCCCCAGGCGATGTGCCCGATCTCGCCGCAGTGGTAGCACCTCCTCTCTTCCTGTCCAAACGCCGGCCGACGTCGGGGAAAGCCTGGGGGGAAGGAGGGAGACACATATTTATTTTCCTCCGTTTTAATTTTTTCTTTGCGGGTGGGCCCCTCTAATGTCTGGTTTCTTCCCCCACGCACTAAAGCTTGTGCGGCTTGGTAACCCTCCATTATTTCCACCAGGTCCTCGATGTTTCGGGGGTTTCTCTGGCCTGCCAATTTTTTTGCCTCATACGGGAGTGATCGGATGTATTTGTCCATGACCACGCGATCGGTGGGCGACACCTCGGTTGGCTCTGCGTGTAGCCAGGCCGTCGTGATCCTTTTTATCTCATGCATCTGGGCTCGCGGAGAAAGTGAGGCGTCATATGACCAGTCATGAAATCGTTGGGCCTTTAAGAACAGCGTGACCCCGCATCGCTGTAACGCTTCCGCTTTCAAAACCCGGAAGTCAACTTTTCCAGCGCGCTCTAAGTCCTGATACGTTACCTGCGTTTCATTGATCAAAAAGGGGGCTATTAACTCTGCCCAGTGATCTTCTGGCCATTTCTCGCGGAGTGCCGTTGTCTGGAATATTTGGAAAAAAACTTCAACATCGTCCGCTGCCGTTTGTTTGAGCAGGAAGCGCGCTGGATTGGCTCTCTCCACGGTATGTTGCTCCTGTTGGTTCTGTAACATGCCCTTGATTTCGCTTTGCATGGCCTCCGCGCGTTCTGTTTGCAATTCCATATATTTCTCCATTTGGCTTTGCTGTTGGTATTGTTGTTGCTGCTGGGATTGGAGGATTTGCATTTGTATTTGCATGGCTTGTTCGTGGCGCTTTTGGGTTTCTTGGTTGCTAGCGATTAGCCCCGCTAGCAGCTCTTGAAATGGCACCGGGGTGGCCATGCTTACTGGGTCGGTTGGTCTATCGGTCAGCGTTGCCAGAACCGGGTAGTGCCCACATTCTCCCCCAAGTTGTGACAGCCCCCGGGGTGGACAGGGGGTTTCACGACAACACTGACCAATAAACACAACCAGTCGGCAGATAAACGGTTCAAGTGAGGTTTTTACTGAAGGTAGAGAGGGGAAAGAGGTAGGATAGACACTCAAGAACACAATGTCCGTTTTCCAGAGGGAGGGTCGGGGTCCAATTCCACGGGTCGGTGCACAGCGGGTATTCCTCAGACGGTCCAGGGCGCGGGCAGGAGCAGGGTAGTCGTACAGGCAGGGGTCGTGAGCCGGGCGGGTAGTCAGACGTTCCAGGGTGATCCAGGGGTAAGGCAGTCTTCTCCAAGGGTTTCTCTGTTTAGCTACTTCTTCTGCTTCCTCTTCCACTCCTACTCTCTCCCGGTTTCCTGTTGCCTGGGCCCTTTTGTAGTCCCCTCCTCCTCCTCTGATAGGGTGTGGTCGCTCCCTCGTCTCTCCTCCTCAGGTGTTGCTTGTTGGGCTGATGGTGGTTTGGCGCTCTTTTCCCTTCCCTGACATGGGGGCTCCGCCTCCATGTCAGGCAATATCGTCCCTCTATCACTGCCCCTCTGGGGTTGCCCCTCCGGCTGCCACAAAAGAAAAAAGAAAATGTACACAAAGCACGTGCTGACGTCCAGTTTCACATCCACAAATCAAAACAGAGCATACCATATGGGACAAAGGATTCAAAAAAAGATACAGAGCAACAGTACTCTCGTTGATCCTCTGTAGTGTCACATTAATCCCTTTGTGTCATTAATCAGCAAATGGGGTTACTGCAATGAATTGAAACACATCAGAAACATTATATTTTAATATAAGCTGGGCATAAACTGCTGCGGGTTGATGTTCTGGAAAACTGGAAACGATAACTCCTTGCTTGCAGATAAGACACCATTTGTCTTTACACTTATCCACACACACACAAAAGTGACAACTGCACACTTAAACTCATGTTTGGGTCAATCAAGGTCACAGTGATCTTCTGTTGTTGTTTGGAGTCATTTGTTTTTAGTAGGATGTAAACTATATTATGGATCTTGACCAGTGGCATTCCATATTATTAAGCACTTTTCATACATTTTCACCAATATTTCTGATCTTATAATCCTGAGACTAAGAGAGACTTCAGCAACACAATGTTAGGTAAATGTGAACGCTGGTTAAAAGATTTCTTACAGACTGAGCAGCTGAAAGGTTTTTCTCCTGTGTGGGTTCTCATGTGTCTGTTCAGATGTTGACTCTTGCCAAATGTTTTCTCACACTCAGAGCATCTAAAATGTTTTTCACCAGCGCTACATCTTGAATCACTGACACAGACTTCATCAGGTTTCACATAGTTTAAACCCGACTGAGGTTCTCTGGTCTTCTTCCCATCACCACCCTCATCAGTGTCAGAAGACTCTCCAGTCTTCTCATCAGTATCTGGTTCTGGATGTCTATCTGGATCCAAGTTCCTGTCTGGTTCTGGTCCTCCACAGTCTTCTCCATCAGCTTCTGTTCCCATCTGTTTAGTTTGTCTTTGATGAAGCTGTGAGGACTGAGCTTCCTCTTCTTCATCTTCACTCTTCACAGGAGTCAATGAGAACTTGACATCAGACTCCTCCAGACCTTGAAGCTGCTCTCCTTCCTGACTGGTGCAGAGTTCCTCCTGTTCTTCTTTAATGTGTGAGGGCTCTGGGTCCTCCTGGTCCAGACTGGAGCTCCACTCCTGCTGCTCAGAGGGAACCTCTTCTTTAACCAACAACAGCTGCTGGACGTCTGCAGGAAAACAGTAAACACACACAGAGGGGTTACAAAGACATTTTAGAATTGAGCAAAGAGTCTCCTGGACATACACTTCCAGAGTATCACTAGAACCAGATAATACAATAATGTAATCAACTTATGTGACCATGAACATATGAACCATTTTAAGCTGCCAAACGGTAGACGATCTACAAGTATTAACTATTTATCTTCACCCACACACAAGCCAGGGTTGGGCCACATTGTGTGTGGGAGTCCTGGAGTCTCAGGGATGGGGAAGGTGCTGTTCCTGCAGGTTGCTGCACAATATCCCACCGACTAACCCGATTCACAACACAACTAGTTATAAGTTTTAAGCTACCACCTGCGTGTCAGAGCTCCCTCTTTGTACGGGGAGCGCCTCAACCGGGGATTCAAACCGTTGCTCTGTGACACACGCAACACTATTGCAAATGAGCACACACACACACACACACACACACACACACACACACACACACAATACTGTTATGTTAAAAATTTCTCAAACAAAAAGGTAAAGGAAAAAGCCCCCCTCATTGTTCCAGAGGAGAGGAGGCAGCTCTCCCCCCCCCGCTCTCTTTCTTCCATCAATAAGCAGGGCCGAATCAGCTGGTTGATGTTTAAATCAAAAGGAATTTAATATACCAACAAAAGAAAATGCAGTTACAAACTGAATTACACTATCAGCAGTAATATTTCATGAAATAGAGGCCCCATCCGCACCACACGACAGACTGGTGTGTCTGCCTCATGGTCCAGATGAGGTCTGATTATCTCCGGGGATTCACAGTTTCTTTGTCCCTCCAAAGTCTCTGAAATGTCTCATATTACACATTCCTTAGCCCATCGATGAGCTCAGTGATTGGCTGAACCCGTCGGACTTCAGTCGGCCACTTCCTTCACCAATTCACCCCCCTTCTCGAAGGCTGTGCTCAGAAACTCTTCAGCAACATCCCCCTCTCTCTGACTTTATGGCGGTGTCATAAATTCTCTGGTTTCTCTCACAGTGCACAACAAATTCAGTAACTCTCGATTTAGTTTAAACCTTCTACAAGTAAACATATTGTAACACATAATACCCATCGCTAGGAGCGCTTTAAAAGTTAAATTCCTCACAATACTTGCAGTGGACGTTAACTTAACCCAACAAGTCTGAACGGTAATGGAACTTAAACTTTAACGGAGGGAAACAGAAGTTGTCAAGTATGTGGCAATAGTATGTTAAAAAAATCACTCAGCACCAATACAAGAGGTCATGATCTGAAGCTACAAGTACAACACCAGCCTGGTCCACGGAAACCTTTTTTCTCTAGTAGAACACCACCAGTATGGAACAGCCTGAGTCAAGCAACAGTTAGTGCCTCCTCAGTCAATGCATTTAAGACCAGCATAGGGAGAGAATGGCAACACCATCAAAGCCAACACCAACACATATTTTCCTACTAATTCACCGTCCAGTTTCACGTTCTTCATTAACATATCTAACAAACCTTGAGACTCAACTATTTACGGATGAGGATCAAGCCATCACCTTGGTTTAGGGTCTCAATACTCTTAAAGGGTACCTAATGACCTTTACTAAAGATAAATGAAGACGGTGTAGACATCTTAACGCTGATTGGCCAGGACTCGACACGTCGCATCAAATATGTTTTATTGCGAAGATCGCGACATCACATGTTCTCCTTGTCTCACTCCAATCTGAGAAACGCTGGCTGACCAGTTGACCCCCCACCAAAAAAAAAAATAAAAAACTCTACGGATCTACACTCACGTGGATGATTTATTTTGATTCAAAACGGCTTATTTCGCCGAAAAGCGACACGTTTGCGGGTATTAAATCAGGAGAAGAAGAAAACGACGAATTGCAACAGAGTCTCACTCCAAACTATATTAAAAGTTATCAGCCGGAGCATGAACAGTGTTAAACTAGAAAATGCATTTCCTGCTGAAAATGCGTTGGAATGCTGAAAGCTGAAATGAATCTCAAAAACATTGCTGAAAATAGATATCTAATTTAAAAAAAATTGCAAAAAGCTGAATAATCCAAAAAGATTACAAATATGAAGTTATATCACCCCTCTCCTGAAAGAGCTGAACATTTTGATATTCTAACGGTTTCTGTAGCTTAAAAGAATTCTAGCAGTAGTGATATTTGTTGTAGTAGTAGAAGTTGTCGTCGAAGTATTTGTAATTAGAAGAAGTAGTAGTATCAGCAGTCGTACTAATAGCTGTACTAGTATTAGTACTGGTAGTAGCAGGAATAGCAGTATTCGCAGTTGTGGTATCAGTAATAATAGTAGTGGTAGTGGTAGTAATAGCAGTAGTGGTAGTAATAATATTTATGGTAGCAGTAATAGCAGTAGCAGTAGTAGTAATAGTAGCAACAGCAAAGGTTGTAGTAGTAGTGGTAATACTAGAAATATTAGCAGTAGTAGTAGTTGTCGCAGTATTAGTAAGAGTATTCATTATTTCAACAAAAAACATTAAAAGTTATCAGCCGGAGCATGAACAGTGTTAAATAAAGTGAACCTACGTGCTCTTTGTATCCGGATTTCCGGGTTGAGAACAGCGTCCAGAAGTTCCCGTTGTCGCTTATTCGCCTCTTTTGAACGAGAGAGTTCCTCCTCGTACTCTGCTATCGTTCTTTCAAACAGACCAACTATCTCTTCAACAGCCGCAGTTCGTCGCTGGTTGAATAAAGATCTCAACATTTCTACTTTTGTAAATAAAAATATACATTCATTCAATGTTAAACACAGCTTATACGCGGATATGTGAGTTCTAGTACAAGAAGGTCAAAAACTCCAGGTGGGGCACTCTCGCACTCGCCTGAACAAAGTGGAAATTACTAGAACTCTGAAGGATAGCTTTTGCCCCAGTTAAATGTCACATAGTCTTACAGAGAACCAGTCTCAACTGCCTGCTCCATCGTAGAGATAGAAAGAGGCGCCCTTGCATATCTAGCGCCTAGCTTATCTAGTTGGCCGAACATAACAATATGCTGCTGAATCAACATCTCACACTGACGTTCCAGAGAAGGCGGATCCCGGACGTGAGCCAGTGTGGGCGGAGATGCTCAGTGCTCCATCAGGCCATTTGAATGCTAGAAACAAATCCGCCTCCTACTATTGCTTTGACCAATAGGCTCCAAAAGGAGGACCTAATATATGAACGCATGCGCACTCTGTTTAAGCGCCTTTTAGCTTTTCATTCACTCCTACAGAGTGAACTTTTTAGGTCCGTGCACGTTTAACTGCTGGACATAATACTTCTGTCACAAATAAACCTTATTGCTTGAATTGAGCTAAACGCCTCGACCTAAGTCTGTTCACCTGAGTTTTCTCCTCAACATGAGATTTATTCTCAACATGGTAGCAGAGTTTGGTTTTAACGATCAGTAGGAGAGACATCTCGTGACGGACTTTTTCTTCTGTCCACAGACAAAACAACAGGTGTTTTCGCGAGAGGCTGGGAAGGCCGGAGGCCTGCCGGAACGATTCTTATCACCTCGGGGAACTGATCAAACAGCGCTGAATCAAAAGGTGAGCAGAGCCTATTTAAATGAAATCTGCAGAATTGTATGTAGGAAAAAACCAAATTGAATTGATCAGAAGTACCGGGTGTGAGTATGAATTGCTTTGACTAAATTTTTAAAGATAAATTGCCGAGCATTGTGACAGGATTGTTATGACAGCAGTGGGGGTTTTGTAGCATAGAATGTACATGTGTGTGAGTGGATCTAACAGAAATTAAGGATTGTAAGTTCTATAAACTGGCATCGTGTTCACCGTGTAAGTTTTGATAACTGTTCGGAGGTTACACAGCCGTGGCGAAAGCTTCGGTTCGCTGACCAATGACGGTCTGAAAGACTGAATTCCGGGCCACACTGTTGATTTATGCGAAGTTGCAAGCTGAGGTTTGGATCAAGTATATAGAAATTGTTGTTGAAATACGCTGATGTGAAAAGTAGTGTGTCTGGAGACTGCAAAACACCATTTCCTAAAGGGACCACGTTCATGCATGTTGTACACTGTAAAACGAAGATCCATCCAGAGAATTTTAATTGAGAAAAATAAATTGATGAGGTCAAATTGAGGTAATTGATGAGGTTTGTGTACCAGTATTGCAGAAGTGGCAGTGTATGGGTTTGCATGCAGCATAGATGATCTCAGGGAGACATCGATTCAATTGTAGCACAAGATATCGCCACTTTCTTAGGAACCGTGCTCGCACAAGGCGTACACTGTAAACAAAAAGGTCAATAGACCTTTCCTGACGAGGTCTGTGTGCGATTATTTGTGGAATCACGGCTGTGTGTGGTCGATTGAGTGCTGGGTAATGTCTCAGGGAGACACAGGTCGGAATTCAGAGAATGCACAAGAATCCGCCATTTCCTTAGGGACCGTGTTCGCACAAGGCGTACACTGTAAACAATAAGGTCAATAGACCTTTCCTGACGAGGTCTGTGTGCGATTATTTGTGGAATCACGGCTGTGTATGGTCGGTTGAGTGTTGAGTAATGCCTATTAGGTATCCATTTCCTTCGGGGACCGTGCTCGTGAAAACGCTATAAGAGCAGATCTATATGTGATTTGTGCGTATTTCAGTGACGGCAGTGTATGGTGTCAATCTGGTATGGATGTGAGTGACTGTGTGAAGCGTACAGGTGTTAGAGAGTACATGTGTAGTTGTAAAGTTGTAGTGTTTTTCACCAGGTTGGTGTGCTTTTCAGAGATTGACGGTCAGTGGAGCAGAGCACACGCATAAGACACAAACTTTGCACTCAAACACAGAACCACAAAACACTAGGATAGAAGAGGAAAGCTGAGGGTTAATATATGTGTGAGTTTTACTGGTAGAGTTACAAAGAATACAGCTTTATTGGAAATTGTGTTCCATAGGGACCGTGAACAAAGTTAGGAGCGAAGGCACAGCAGGCAAAGGCACAGAGGCAAGGGAGTGAACATCTTAGATAAGAAAGACAGCTGCAGCCAAAGCAGGGAGAGATAACAACGGACAGAGGGCACAAGAACATTTGACAGGAGCTTTGGCTCCCTCTGGTGGTACTTCAGGAACTGCACAAGAACATTTGACAGGAGCTTTGGCTCCCTCTGGTGGTACTTCAGGAACTGCACAAGAACATTTGACAGGAGCTTTGGCTCCCTCTGTGGGTGCTTCAGGAACTGCAAGAAGAACATTCGACAGGAGCTTTGGCTCCATCTGGTGGACATTCGGGAGTACTGCATCCAAACATTTTATATTGAAAAATTTGAAATTTGAAATTTGAAATTTGAAAAAAAAAAAAAAAAAGAATTTTGAAAAAAAAGAAAGAAGATTGGAATTGATTTAAAAAAAAAAAAAAAAACTTGAACTGAAAAAAAAGAAAATAAGAACACAAGAAGACATGGCTGGAGCTGTGGCTCCATCTGGTGGCTACTCAGGAGCACTGCGTGCAAAACTGAAAAAAGCTGTAACAGACACAGGAGGCAAGGCTGCATGGAAAAGAGACAAGATTCATTGGGATAACTGCATGAAACGATGGACAAAGGAGGGATGGTGGAAGGCGGCTAGTCCACTACCTCCATCAGCCAACAACCTCCTGCTCGTTACCAACGATTTGACAAAACGAGTGGCTCAAGCACAGACTGCAGAGAGAAATCAAACGACAAATCAAACCAAGCGATGGGGGTTCGCTAACCCACTGAAGCAAGCCCGCAAAGACAGAGAAGAGGAACAGCGAGTGGCAATGATGGCACTAGGAACGGCCATGACGGATCGGATACAGGTGGACATGCCGACCGGAAAAGAACAAACCAGGCCCCATCAGTCACTCGACATCACCCCCCTTGACATTACCCCCCTCGACATCACCCCTACCACTCAAGCCCCGGTAGGTCTGGAAAAGACTGCACAGGAACCGGGCCAGGCATCTCTGGCCTCGGCCCCTCCCCGCCCTCAACTGGCCTGTCTCCAGCACTTCCTCCGGTTCCTCCCCCCCAGTATCACCTTCGGCCCCATGGCCCGCCCCTCAAAGGAGAAACAGAAGAGATTGATGCCGGTGAATATCCCCTGAGAGCAGCCCCACTGCGTGATCAATTTGTGCCTTTTGGGTTTGCAGACATGACCAGCATGGTACAACAGCTCCCATCCCTCCACGCGGGAGCCAATCCATGGATTGAGCTCATGGAAGCTTTGACAGCTGGCCGTCAGCTGGCGGTGGGCGACCTGAGAGCACTTCTCTCCCGCTGTCTGGACCCAACCCAGTGTACTACCCTACTATACATGGCAGGCGCCGGTGTGGCACCAGATGCCGACCCCTTTGATCGATATCGTACAGCGTTGTGGCAGGAGCTCAGAACTAAGTTCCCCACTCCAGTGAACCAATGCGCAGTGGCAGCATTCATCTGGGCCCCGGCAGAGCCCCCGCCCCTGTACTTGGCCAGAGCAGAACGGGTGTGGCGCGAGGCCTTCAGAGAACCACATGATGCAAGCATTACCACAGTGGCACTATGGCGCACAATGGTAAAACGAGGCCTACCTGATGGACCTCGCCAGAGCATGGACGCAGTGGTTGGCCTAGAGGAAATGACACAAGACATGTGGAACGCCCAGCTCCGACATTACCTCTCCAAGCACATTCAAACTGAGGCGGGTAGTGACACAGAAATTAAGGCCCTGCAGAAGGCCCTACTCAAGAAACAACTCAAAGAACAAGACGCGGCTAAGGCAACCAAGAAATCTAAGGCTAAACAGCAACAACAGCTGGTAGTCCAACCTGCACCGGCTCCACCTCCAACGGCACCTACTCCCTCTGTCCCACTGGAGGTCTTGATAGCTATGATGTCAGCAGGCGGTGAACAGTCACGCCCATGGGTCCCTCAGGGCCAATGGGGTGGAAGAAGAGGAGCCAGAAGAAGAGGAGAGCCTGGAGGCAGAGGAGCATCCTATTTCTGCTACAACTGTGGGAAACCGGGACACTTCGCAAGACACTGCAGGTCAGCACGGCAGCAAACACAGAGAGGAAGAGGACAATACTCCAGAGGAGGAGGCGGACATGGCTATGATGGACAAAGACCACAGCAAGGGGCCCATCAGGCTCCTTGGGACGAGGGACATGGTCTCCAAGGCGGGGCCCATGCCACACAGGACGCGATCTGATGACTCGCCTCAATCTGATCATCTGGATGAACCAAGACGGTGTCCATGTCTCGTCCAACCCACCAACTAGTACGTTGTCCATGCCAGTACGCATTCTCTCCCTTGCTCCCGTTACAGAGACAGTGTCCCCCACAGACGAAGAAGTTTTCTGGCTACGCTGTCTTCAAACTGGCCCCCAGACCCCTGCCATCCAATATTGGTTCAACATTCTCAAACCAAAAATCACTCAGCTTTTCCCATACAAAACTCCCCTGGACCACGTCCACTGCACTCTAAATGTCACACCAGATCCCGACGACCCCTACACAGAAGACTGGGATGAAAACATGTCTCACCTTAGACCCACCATTCAGTGTCTACACATCTATTGTGGCCAGGAAGGAGTAGCATCAAGAGTCATTCTATCTCCCTTCCTTCGCTCATGGTATCAGCTGGATGCGGACTCATCACCCCATGTCACTTTGGCTGTTGGTTTTGGCCACGAGGCCAGAGGTCTGGGGCCTATGATCAAGAGAGCACTAACTCTCACTTGGGAACCAACCACTACTGAAGGTCTGCTCAAAGCCAAGGAGGAGACCATGTGGAGATGGACAGCCCCTGACACTGTTGAACACACTTTACTGGAGCACCTCCCTTTGCCTCGTCACCATGGCAAATCGTGCTCAGATCATCCAGCTACAACTGCCTGTTTGGCTCAGGTCCCAGGAAGGTTGTGGACCTCAGGGGCCTATGACGTTGGCCGCCTGACCACGGAACCCATCAAAGTCACATTCACAGACCCACAGCAGCTTCCAGTGTACAGACCCCAATATCGCCTGAAACAAGAACAACTGGAAGGCATTTGGCCAACGATTGAAGGCCTGCTCCAAGCCGGAGTCATTTACCCCACCTCATCAGAGTTCAACACTCCCATACTTCCGGTTCCAAAGGCAGGAGGAAAAGGCTGGAGAATGGTCCAGGATTTCCGCCCCGTGAACGAAATCACAGTTCCAACAGGTCATCCGGTTCCAGATCCCCATCTCTCTCTCAGCAACTTGAGCCCCGCACACTCCCACTTCACAGTAGTGGATCTGGCCAACGCTTTCTTCAGTGTCCCACTGCACAAAGACTCTCAGCCCATCTTCGCCTTCACCTTCAATGATCAGCAGTATACGTATGCCTCCCTACCCCAGGGCTACAGGTGCTCCCCAGGCCTATTCAACCACCACTTACGCCTTCATCTTGCTGACCTCGCCCTCCCAGAAGGTGTAGTTCTGATTCAATATGTTGATGATCTGCTTCTGGCAGCAACGTCAGCTGCTCTCTGTCTTGATTCCTCTGTCCGACTCCTCACTCTATTGGCCGAAAAGGGCTACAAGGTCAAACGTTCAAAGGTGCAGTTCACCAGACGCCAAGTGTTGTTTTTGGGTCGCAATGTTTCATCAGACGGGATCGGCCTGTCACACACGCACAGGGCCACCATCTTACAACATCCCCAACCGCTCACTGTTGCCACTCTTCTCTCATTTCTGGGTTTAACAGGCTACTCACGAGCCCATATCCCAGACTACACCAACAACACCACCATTCTCAGAGAGATGTTGAAGGAAGTGGGCACCAGAAATCTTACTGCCACCCTCACATGGACAAAAGAGGCTGAAGCAGCTTTCTCCCACTTGAAGCAAGCACTTGCACATGCCGCCGCACTCATGTCCCCAGACTACTCCCTACCGTTCCACCTTGATGTTTCCGAAAGAGACAGCCTACTCAATGCTGTACTCTTCCAGAAAAAGGGGGGTGAGAGACAGGTACTGATGTATCATTCTTCAAAACTTGACGCTGTGGAAAATGGTCAATCCACGTGCGCAAGATATGTTGCAGCAGTGGCAAAAGCGATTGAAAAGACTTCTCATATTGTCATGGGCCATCCACTGGAAGTACACACGCACCATGGCGTGGCGGCATTCCTGATGAGTAAAGAATTCACGTTCAGTGCCGCAAGGAAAACAAAGATTCAACACACTTGCACCATGCCACACATCACCTTTGTGCCAGCCACAAGAAACATGGCGGCTAACTTCACGGATGGACAACCACATGTGTGCGAGGAAGTTGCAGTACAAGAAAACAAATTGAGATCGGATCTCCAAAACACTCCCCACCTCACAGCTGAGGCCTGGCTGTACACGGATGGTTGCTGCTACAAAGGAGAAGAAGGGAACATTGCATCCTATGCAGTGGTCGAACAGAAGAGTGATGGCTATCACCAAACAGTGGAGTCAGGGATACTGCCACAACCCGCTTCAGCACAACTAGCGGAAGTGGAAGTACTGATTCAGGCTCTGAAGTGGAGCACGGACAAAATTGTAAATATCTTCACAGATTCGGCTTACGCCCATGGAGCGGCCCACATCGATGGCCCTGTATGGCGAAGACGGAACTTCACCACTTCAAATGACCACCCCATAAAGCACGAAGCAGCTATGAGAAGGCTGGTAGAAGCAATCCAACTGCCAAAGGGGGTGGCCATCATGAAATGCAAAGGACATGACACAATCGTATCACGAATCAGCACCGGTAATGACGCGGCAGACAGAGCAGCCAAGAAAACTGGAGGCTACACACCTCGTCAAATGGTTATGAAGCCAACATCCGGCCCACCTGAGCTCACAATCGAGCACATCAAAGAACATCAAAAGAAAGCAGGACCTTATGAATGGTCCGAATGGACACGAAAAGGAGCCTCAAAAGACAAAGAAGGTCTGTGGAGAGCCCACGACGGCAGAGTGGTTGCCTCAGCATAACTGTGTGCAGCACTCCTACCAGGGGCCCACGGACCTACACACGAGGGAAAGAAACGGACATTGGACAATTTAAAACAACTATGGTGGCATCCGCACATGGAAGCGATATCTTTCCTCTTCTGCGATGAATGTCAAATTTGTGGAAATCACAACCCAAGAAAACCATTCAAGACACCGATGGGATCTTATCCCGTGCCCTCTGCCTGTTTCCAAGACATCAGCATAGATTATACAGATATGGGACTAGAGAACAGAGTGCAGGGAAAGAGGTACATCTTGGTAATGGTAGACAGATTTTCAAGATGGGTGGAAGCAATTCCCACCAAGAGAGAAGACGCGCAGACAGTTGTAAGGTGGCTGCAGACAGAACTGATTCCCCGTTACGGAGTGCCGAGATGCATCCGCTCTGATAACGGATCACACTTTAGCAACACCATGCTCGCACAGGTAGAGCAATTTCTGGGAATCACACACCGATTCGGGTCAGTCTATCACCCGCAATCTCAGGGCCTGGTGGAACGAGCGAATCAGACCCTTAAGGCCAAAATTGCCAAAGTTTGCGCGGGCTCCAAATTAACATGGGTTGAGGCCCTGCCCCTGGCCCTTATGGCCATGAGGTCCGGAAAAGGGGGAGAAACACATCTCTCCCCACACGAGATCATGACTGGCCGGCCGATGCCAGGTCCACCCAGAGATGGAGGTCATATGCCACCTCTGGATGTACAGCAGATTGAAATGTCTGACTATATGAGTGCCCTAACTTCCCTTGCTGAAGCTCTCTCCAAGCAGATCGAGAGGACTCGAGCAGTACCTGAAGCAGCGGCAGCTGGAAAGCAGATACAAGTAGGTGATTGGGTCAGGGTCAAGGTTCACAAGCGCAAGTGGACTGACCCCAGGTGGACTGGGCCGTACGAGGTGAAGGAGGTTACTTCACACTCGGTCCAGGTCAAGGGCAAATCAGGCGCCCCTTGGCACCACCTGACACATTGTGTCCCAGCACCGGTACCAACCAGAACACTAGGAGAAATTCGCACTAATTTGGAAAATGCATCAGGAACTTAGACGCTGTCTAGGGGACCCTTATGCAAACCCCGCCGACCGAGGTCGGCAGCGCTTCACCTGGGAAAGGGTGGGATGTGGGAAGAAAACTATAATGGGGGTGGGAATGGGCATACTAGTTGCCTTACTGATCTGGGGATTAGAAACCAAGTATCAGACACACCAGCACCCATCTCATTCAACTGCCCCTCTTCCCTCACCATCCCCGAATCAGACACACACCCGAACTAGACATAGCACCCCACCAGTTTCCGATCCAGACGATTCAGATAGGGACCTAAACATAGAGTTACAGCCATTGAATGAGTAGTTCCAAAACATAGAAGTTCACACCTAGCAGGTGTGAAAAGGGGGATTTGTAAATAAAAATATACATTCATTCAATGTTAAACACAGCTTATACGCGGATATGTGAGTTCTAGTACAAGAAGGTCAAAAACTCCAGGTGGGGCACTCTCGCACTCGCCTGAACAAAGTGGAAATTACTAGAACTCTGAAGGATAGCTTTTGCCCCAGTTAAATGTCACATAGTCTTACAGAGAACCAGTCTCAACTGCCTGCTCCATCGTAGAGATAGAAAGAGGCGCCCTTGCATATCTAGCGCCTAGCTTATCTAGTTGGCCGAACATAACAATATGCTGCTGAATCAACATCTCACACTGACGTTCCAGAGAAGGCGGATCCCGGACGTGAGCCAGTGTGGGCGGAGATGCTCAGTGCTCCATCAGGCCATTTGAATGCTAGAAACAAATCCGCCTCCTACTATTGCTTTGACCAATAGGCTCCAAAAGGAGGACCTAATATATGAACGCATGCGCACTCTGTTTAAGCGCCTTTTAGCTTTTCATTCACTCCTACAGAGTGAACTTTTTAGGTCCGTGCACGTTTAACTGCTGGACATAATACTTCTGTCACAAATAAACCTTATTGCTTGAATTGAGCTAAACGCCTCGACCTAAGTCTGTTCACCTGAGTTTTCTCCTCAACATGAGATTTATTCTCAACACTTTAGACATTTTCACGAAACCACAGAAAGTTTTCCTCCAGACGAACTCCGTTAAAAACACCGTTTACTCTCATTAAACTCTGACTAGCGCTGTGTTGGTCACTTCCTTCCCCGTCGGTCAGTTTCCAGGTAGCATGCTAAGCTAACTTCAATAGCTTTATAGGCTACCAGGAGATTAGTCCTCGTCCTCTTCCTCTCCTCCTTCTTCTTCTTCTTCTTCTTCTCATTCTTCTTCTTTCACTATAATGGCGGTCTACAAACCAACGTTTAAGGCGCCACCTACTGGACCGGAGTGTGTAACATCATGACTTTATGACAGTTATAATTTAAACACAATAATAATGTTATTTATAAATATAATGAAACAATTAGAAATAAACTTCATATTGCAGTCATATTCTGGCCTTTTAACCCGTTCCATTCAAAATATTAAATAAAGCCCTTTTAAGCTGAACTTGTTTGTCCCCTGTCTCTAACAGTCCTTTGATGCTCCACTCCCTTCCTGTATCTACCACTCTGTTCTTCAGTCTTTCTCTTTCCACCCTGAACTTCCTCCACTCTATCAGCACATGTTCTACAGTTTCTTTACAGTTGCATATCTCACATTTATCCCACTCTGTCTTTTTCATGATGTGTATCATTGAGTCCTGTATGTCCGAACCTTAATCTGAAAGTAACATCTTCTTTTCTACTTTTACTTCCATCACTTCTCACTCTGACTGATGTCTGAATTGTGTTGTAATTTCTACCCTTATTGTCATTATTCCAAATTTCCTGCCAAGATGTCCCATCCAAAGCTTTTACCAGAGAATGTCGAGTCCTCCCAACCATTGTACAGGACAGTCGATGCTGTGTTTCCGTTAAGTCCACCCTGAATTCTAATCCAGTGTGATAGTGCTGAATCAGTTCTCCTCACATGTAATGGCAGTTCACTGGATTTCACCAGCAATGCATTAATGGGTGTGGTTTTGACTCTGGAGATGAGTCAGAGGAGAACCATCCAGAAGAAAAGGTGAACAGATAAAAGTCCATTCAGACAGGTTCTACGAGGAACATCCGGTTCCGCTGCAACTTGGTGGGTAACAAAAGCCCCTTAAACTAATAAAATAGAATATCATTACTCCTATCTTCAGTGACCTTCCATCTGGTACATATTTAACAGTTGTGGGTCGTGGAACGAGACGACTCAAGTGATTGTTTTCCAACATTTATTTATTGAAGACAAAATATCACCAATGAATTGCCTTCAGACCGTTTTCTGCCCCTCTGCTCCCTCAGCAACGTGTGATTTAATTCATTTCCTTCAAATACACACTGACCAATCAGAGCTCGGTACGTGCACCGTTGATGAATATTACATCATCACAGTTTAAACTGACAAATGCAAAAAAAGACAGCTGGCAATAAATCTCAGACTGTGTGAATTAGTAAATGAACAGATTTATGACATCACTGCTTCATTTAGAGCACGATAGATCTGACTATAAGTACATGTGTGTATGATGGTAAATGAATGTGTTGCAGATGTGTTTTCATGGCGGGTATGACAATATTTTAGCCTTAAGTTTCACCACAAGTTTTCCAAGGCGGGCGTCTGTGAGAATGCCCCTCTGGGTATTTCAGTAAAGTGAGATTTTTCTATTCGTATTTTGGTCATATCATCTGGAAGGTTCTCTGGTATGGCCCCAAACGCACTCTCTTCCACATGTGAGCGACCTGCGATTAAAAGGAAGAGTTTAATTGAACATTTGGGTATATGTAGTGTGGAAGAAAGTATCCATCTCTCTCTCTCTCTCGATCTATCTATCTCCCTCTCTCCCTCTCTCTCTTTCTCTCTATATCTACATATATCTATCTATCTATGCTTCATAAAAACAATAGACTAGGGCCACAAATTGGAGCTACAGACCTCAATCTAGCCCTTAAGGCTTTTTTAAAACAATTTAAGATATGCACTTTCATGTAACCATATGTCCTTGATCCATTTTCCGCCACCTACTGACACAGTCAATCTGTAAATGGACAGCACTATGTTCGACCACAAGGTGGCCCCTTTATCCCAGCCTGCGGCTCCTACCTTGAGACCTTCGCACAGATGCTGATTTAACATTTCCTTAATCCGCAGTCCTTTTTTTTAAATGTATTTATTTTCTTTATCATAAAACAACGAATATCACTGCAGTTAGAATGCAGATATAGAGACTTTGATGTAAAATGAACAATAATATGAAAATACTTTTTTTCATGTAAAGTAAGAGAAGAGAAAATGACCCACAGTTGGGGCCTGAACCACTGACAAGATATTTCCAAAAATGAATCAAATAATTTCCTGCACAATGTCTCATCAAGGAAAATGCCCATTCTTAAAAGTTGTACTCCTTTTGGCACCCCCTCTTCATCCCATTTATGTATCTGCACGTAAATGACGAATGTAGACTATTAATCAACAGGAAACAAGTGTTTTATAAACCAACACATGTAAAAATAAATAAAAGGACTAAAATAAGAAAGAAATGTATGTTTATCAGTTTGAGTGAAAGCGACTCAGTGGCCTTTAGATTTCCCCTTCGTTAGTCCAACACTACGAGAGGAAAATACCTCCCATTGTAAGGTTTGAGTTTTGCTGTATTGGTAAATCCATGTGTTATTTGGCACCTGTTCCTTGTGTTTCCCCTTGTATTGCATCATGCTGGAAGCTTCGTGTAACACTTGGCTGGCACTGCAAAGTGTGCCGACTCTGGCCTGAAGATCTGACGAAACACACAAAACACTCTTTAATGTGTTTGGACAAAGAACCAACATTGCATCTGACTCACATTTCACCACAGTGCCAGGTCAAAAAGGTTTGATAGAGATTAATACATCCTGTAGATTGATAATGACAATAATAGTTACTGAATTATGTGCGACATATGGATATATTCAACTCTCCCGTCTTTGCCCTTTACTAAACAGTTATTTCACTCTTTTGTTTTAAAATCCCTTCAAATCACAGGTTGATCAGTATGGTTTAACAACCTTTCAGGTCTGTGTTGAGGCTCTAAACGTGTTGTGAATTCATGTTCCCTCATGTTGAAAATGTTAAACATTCCATATTGCAATGCATAGTTAATCTCATTTACTGAATCCAATAAAGCTGTCCCTTTACATTGTATGAACTAGAAGACTGGACCTTATTTGAGGTGCAATGTCATCCTTAGTGCGCAAAAAGCCTCATCAGAACAGAAGTAACATTCGAATAAATAGGATTTGGGAGTGTTTGCTGTGTCATCCGCATTACTGGGTTAATATGAAGCAAGAGTTGTCAGATCAAACGTTAGAGTTCGCATCAGTGCACAAGCGCTTTGAGCAGAAAAGGTCATCAAAAAACATTGTATACACGTATTTGTGACAGTACACACTTTTGAGGATATTTTTGAATGGTATGGAATGTTTGTTGATATCGTAAAGCATTATTTTATATATATTTTTAGTGTAACCAACTTTAAGATGTTAAATTTGGACCAAAAAAAGGAAGACGCATGCAAAAAAAAAAGTGACAACTGCACACTTCAACTCATGTTTGGGTCAATCAAGGTCACAGGGATCTTCTGTTGTTTGGAGTCATTTGTTTTTAGTAGGATGTAAACTATATTCTGGATCTTGACCATTGGCATTCCATATTATTAAGCACTTTTCATACATTTTCACCAATATTTCTGATCTTATAATCCTGAGACTAAGAGAGACTTCAGCAACACAATGTTAGGCTTGTGTCCCCTCTATCCCTTTGGCATGAAAAGCTGCAAATTACGTCTCAACAAACGTGACAAATGCATTGAAGGGTGGAGATGACGGCTGGATTTCATGTCATTTACATCCTTGTTACGCGAGGAACACATGCTTTTATTGTACAACACATGTATCCCTTATCAAACTCCAGACTGAATCAAGCTTCCTTTGACACGTGTCTGCGGTTCCAAACGGGCAATTCTGTTTCGTCCTCTATCATTCCAGGCAGATGCCATATTGGTTTAATATCTTGAGGTCAGTGAATCTATCAAAAGCTTTATTCCATACAAAGAAAAAAGAAAATGTACACAAAGCACGTGCTGACGTCCAGTTTCACATCCACAAGTCAAAACAGAGCATACCATATGGGACAAAGGATTCAAAAAAAGATACAGAGCAACAGTACTCTCATTGATCCTCTGTAGTGTCACATTAATCCCTTTGTGTCATTAATCAGCGAATGGGGTTACTGCAATGAATTGAAACACATCAGAAACATTATATTTTAATATAAGCTGGGCATAAACTGCTGCGGGTTGATGTGCTGGAAAACTGGAAACGATAACTCCTTGCTTGCAGATAAGACACCATTTGTCTTTACACTTATCCACACACACACAAACTTAAAATTCATGCAGTCTTTGGCAAGAACATGGACGTCCAAGAAAAATGGTGTTATTATTGTTGGTGCTAATGAAGGGGAAACTTCTGATGTTGTGGTTGGAGGGTTTTGCCTTCTCCTTAAATGTGAGTGTAGTTCTGATTGACGCAGGGGCGGGCTGTGTGGGTTCTCATGTGGCTCTGTAAAGTTGAACTCTGGCTATAAGATTTCTTACAGACTGAGCAGCTGAAAGGTTTTTCTCCTGTGTGGGTTCTCATCTGGCTCTGTAAATGTGAACGCTGGTTAAACGATTTCTTACAGACTGAGCAGCTGAAAGGTTTTTCTCCTGTGTGGGTTCTCATGTGTATCCGTAAAGTTGAACTCTGGCTATAAGATTTCTTACAGACTGAGCAGCTGAAAGGTTGTTCTATTTCATCCTTACTGACCGCCAGAGGCAGTGCTTAACACTGGATGTATCCCGTCTCGCGCATGCGCAGGTCGAATATTTATATCAACAAAGTCACGTGTGACCTCGGATGACCACCGTCATCTATAAGTTCCGGTGTCATCCTGAGCTCAGTCCTTTTTTTCTTCTCGCGTCGCAGGTTAGCTACCATGGTAGCTTAAACAAGGATGTGTCTACGATCAAGACATATTAGAGCTCGTCGCTGTAGCCTTGTGACTACCGGTCGGAGTTGCGGTTCTCTCGCCCTCCAAAGGCTGCGACGAGCTGTCCCTCTTCGGAGGGAACGGTGTGTTCGCCGTTCGGACATCGAGCCCCGGACTGGTGGACGCCTCTATCATCGGTCGTCACCAGTCTGATAAGGGTCAGCTAAGTCGTGATGACAGCAATCGGTAAGATCGATTAACATTGTTTTCTATAACAGTTGTTTGTTCCACGGTTGGCAGAGCGCTTCCGCTCTAGTAATCGAGTGGCGCGCTAACGAGAGCGTAGAATTACGCTGTCGGCTCGCCCTTCACAGTGTTACGGCTATCACAGTTAGCAGAGTGTTCCTGCAGGGTATCCTTACAGCTGTCACAGTTAACAGAGCGTCCTCGCTCAGGTTAACTCAGTGGGAAACTAGCTAAAACAAAAGCTGATACTGGGACTGCGTCCATCAACTTTGTATCCTTACGGCTGTCACAGTTAACAGAGCTGTCACAGTTAACAGAGCGTCCTCGCTCAGGTTAACTCAGTGGGAAACTAGCTAAACAAAGCTGATACTGGGACTGCGTCCATCAACTTTGTATCCTTACGGCTGTCACAGTTAACAGAGCTGTCACAGTTAACAGAGCGTCCTCGCTCAGGTTAACTCAGTGGGAAACTAGCTAAACAGAGCTGATACTGGGACTGCGTCCATCAACTTTGTATCCTTACGGCTGTCACAGTTAACAGAGCGTCCTCGCTCAGGTTAACTCAGTGGAAAACTAGCTAAACAAAGCTGATACTGGGGCTGTAGCCATCAACTTTGTATCCTTACAGCTGTCACAGTTAACAGAGCGTCCTCGCTCAGGTTAACTCAGTGGGAAACTAGCTAAACAAAAGCTGATACTGGGACTGCGTCCATCAACTTTGTATCCTTACGGCTGTCACAGTTAACAGAGCGTCCTCGCTCAGGTTAACTCAGTGGAAAACTAGCTAAACAAAGCTGATACTGGGGCTGTAGCCATCAACTTTGTATCCTTACAGCTGTCACAGTTAACAGAGCGTCCTCGCTCAGGTTAACTCAGTGGGAAACTAGATAAACAAAGCTGGTACTGGGGCTGTGGCCATCAACTTTGTAGCATTACAACGATCACAGTTAGCGGAATGTGCTCGCTCAGGCTAACTCGGTGAATGCTAGTTATACTAAATCAACATTGAGGTTGTGCCCATTGATGGTTTTGACGCATTACGGCTGTCGAGTTCGCTCCGGCTAACTAGACTAAGCTAATACTCTGTGTGTCCATTGATTGTTGTAAACATTATGGACATATCGGTAGCGGATATCAGTTAGCAGAGTGCCCTCGCTCAGGCTAACTGGTAGCACACCAAGAGTTACAGCACCTGTCCAAGTGGAGAGTGTCCTCGCACTGTAAGGACTGTGGGTTTTTTTGTCCGTTTTCACAGTAGCAGAGTGCTCTCGCTCAAGCTAACTGGTGGGGCACCAATATCTGCAGCAACTATCCGAGTGAAGAGAGTGTCCTCGCTCCCCTCTCACTAGGAGAACTGTTTTCCTGACCTGTTCCACAGTAGCAGAGTGCTCTCGCTCGCTCAAGCTAACTGGTGGGACACCAATATCTGCAGCAGCTGTCTTAGTGAAGAGTGTCCTCGCTCCCCTCTCACTGTAAGGACTGTGTTCTTTTTGTCCGTTTTTCACAGTAGCAGAGTGCTCTCGCTCAAGCTAACTGGTGGGACACCAATATCGGCAGCAACTATCTTAGTGAAGAGTGTCCTCGCTCCCCTCTCACTGTACGGACTGTGGTCTGTTTTGTCCGTTTTTACGGTAACAGAGTGCTCTCGCTCAAGCTAACTGGGGGGACACTAATATCTGCAGCAACTATCTTAGTGAAGAGAGTGGGCTTAGAGAGTGTCCTCGCCCCTCTCACTATAAGGACTTTGCCTGACCTGTTTCCGCAGTTGCAGAGTGCTCTCGCTCAGGCTAACTGGTGGGTCACCAATATCCGCAGCGGCTGGCTAAGGGAAGAGTGTCCGAAGGATCACTCGCCACTGACTGCCCCCTGCCTGTTCTCTCAACCTTCAGCAGAGCGCTCTCGCTCGGACTGATTGGGAATTCCGCATAAACTAGTGGGACAAGGGTTCCACCAGAATCGCGGCCATGTTCAACTCTCCCGGCTGTAGGACCTGTATAGCTCCTCTTCAGCCGGAGGACGGCCCTGACCTCTTGCCCTAGCAGGGAGAACCCAGGCAGGACCTGCGGCATCACGCCTTGAGCAGTAAGGTCTGCTAGGCTGGCCGAAGTGGAACACCTGATGCGGGAGGTCTACCTCCCCCTGTCAGGGCAGCTGAATCCAGACCAACCTACCCTGGTCATTGGTATGGCGCTTGCACGCCGGGCATACACAGCAGCTGGAGCATCCACCTGTGAGTGCCTTCTTCAGGCACCTTCCCGCCCTCACCACCTTTTCTGTTCCTCCCTAGCCGAGGAATATCTGAGGGAGTTGCGTGCATGGTGGAGACACCAGGGCTCTCTCCCGCCTTACATCAGACCATGCAGGAGGTGGCAAATCTGGCCTTGCACGTATGCCAGCCAGTTCGACGACTATGGCGTCCATCAGTTTCCCCTGAGGAGACTCTGAGGCCCGATGCCAGGTGCCCTCGACCCAATGTCGGGTCAAAGATGACCTGCTATCCAGGGCTTAGGACACAGCAGCGCTGTGCACCGTATCGACAACTCCCTCTCCCACCTCATGCTTTCCCTCGCAGATTCTCTGCAGCGGGCTACTTCGACGCTTCTGCTCAGTGATGCTTCATTGCAGGCGTTTGCGCTCATATCGAGGGAACGTGGATGGATGATGTCCACCCTGGTTCAGACTCGCCGCCAGGTTTGGCTGGCGCAGTCACCCCTATCTGAGACATGTAGGAGGACCCTCCATACTGTCCCAGTGGAGCCTGGTGAGCTGTTCGAGTCAGCTGCTGTACAGGCGCTTCAGCGGACTGTTAGAGCTAGCCAGACCTGGCAGCAGTTCTCTGGTCTTTGCAGGGACATGCCTGCACCCCCAGACCTAGGGGTCCCATTTTTGGCCCACAAGGCCGTTTCTCAGCCTCCAGCTTACCCTAGTAGCGCAACAGGCCTCGGCGTCCTGCTGAGAGGCCGGACCGCTACCTATACAACCCTACTTACGTCCCCGTCCCCCCCGGCAGGGGTGCCAGGAGATGTCTCCAGGCCGGCTGTCAGGGTTCTTTCTCCCATCAGCGGATTTCCAAGGGAGAGTGGTGCACGTCTATCGACGCCTGTTCCCATGGTGCGTCACCACAACTTTCAGTCCTGGGTGCTTCCATTCGGACTCTCCCATCTCCCCATGGGTGTCCACAGTGTGTTACTGCTGTCCTTTCCCCCTGCAATCGCAGGGCGTGAACATACTGCCGTACTTAGACGACTGGCTGACCTAGGCGCCGTCCCGGCTTCAGGCGCCACAGGACACTGCTCGCCTTCTCTCACGTGGCCCGGTAGGCCTCAAGGTGAACATGGAGAGGAGCTACCTGAGCCCTTCTCAGAGCATAACCTTCATTAGGGTGGCCCTATGAGGGCCTGTCTGTCGCCCCAGTGCGGATGGCTGAACAGCCTTCACTTGGATGCCAAGTGGCACAGATACAGGGCAATAATATTATCGAAACAGTGTCTATTCATCTATTCACTATCCCCATGGAGGGAGTGCATATCTGGCGAACAGTGTCCCAGGAACCGAGCCCCAGGGGCTCGGTTCCATTCCACCAGGAGATTGTCACAACAGTTACCTGCCTCTCAAGGCGGGTGCAGGGTGACGGAACGGGACAGCCTGGGGGCAGTTGTCTGCTGAAAGACCGCAGGTCCAGGTTCTAGAGCTAGCGCTCGAGCACTTCCTTCCATGTTGAAGGGAAAGCATGTGCTTGTCCGGTGGACAGCACCTCTGCTGTGATTTCCCATGAACTATCGATGGGGCACCAGATCTGCAGAAGTTGCTACGGGGATCACCGTGGCCTTCTGACTTGGGAGGCCCCTCGCCTGACCAGCCTGTGGGCAATGTACCCACCAGGAGAATGGAACGAGGTTGTGGTTTTCCTGTTCCGTTACAAGCCTCCACCGGGAGAGTGGCGGCTGCAGCCAGACGTGTCGACCCACTGCCCCCACTGGGTCTCCCTGACGGAGGACCAGCCCTCTGGGTCAAGATGCCCTGGCTCACACGTGGCCAGAGGATCTTCTTTATGCCTTTCCACCATTCCCTCTGCTTTTGCTGTAAGCTTGTCAGAGTTCTTCCCCGACAGGAGGGATCTCCTGTCGCAACTAGAGGGTCGGATTTGGCATTCCAATCCCTGCCGCCTTCAATTAGGGGTCACGGGAGGGCCCGACCGGATGCTGAGTGGCTGCATAGAACCAGTCTGACGGACTATTCTGAATGCCAGTGCGCGGTCTACCTGCCTGCAGTACAAGAAACAGGTGGAAGCTGTTCTCCGACTAGTGTGCGGCTCAGAACAAGGTCCCAGTACAGCGCCCCGTGCCTGCTGTACTGAGTTTCTACAGTCTCTCCTGGATAAGGGCCGGTCTCCCCTGCATGGGACCTACCCTTGGTACTGGACAGCTTATGCTTGTCCTTTTGAACCCCTGGCACAGGCGGAGCCTAGATGGCTATCAGCAAGACGGTTTTCTCCTTGCTGTCAATTCAGCTCAATGTGGGGGCGAGCTGCATGCCCTATCAGTGGAAGAATCATGTCTGAGGTGGAACTCAGATGGCTTGGGTGTCACTTTCTGGCCTAAGGCAGTGTTTCTCCCAAGGGGGTGGATACGGTCACATATAAACCGGCCTATCCAGCTGGCAAAGTTGACCCCCCCCCCCCCCCCCCCTCCCCCATCGGGAGAGGAGAGGTCAAGGCTGCTGTGCCCAGTGTGGGCCCTCAGAGCTTATATGGCAGCCACCGCCTGCATAGTCAGTTATGGTGAGCCTAAGAAGGGCTGTGCTCCTTTTTAAGGGAAAAAGGAAAAACGGCACCTGTCCCACTGGATAGTGGAGGCCATTGCCGATACATACAAGGCGAGCGGCTGCGCTCGGCCATCCGGGGTGAAGGGTCACTACCAAGAGTGTCTCCACACCGAGGGCAAGCCTGAGTGGTGTGCCTGTGGGGGATACATGTGCGGCGGCCTCATGGGCATCGCCGAGCACATTCACCAAACACTACAGAGTTAACGTTGCCGGCCCTCACCCACTGGGGAGGGTTCTTGGCCAATTTTCTCTGCCGGAGCTATAAGGGGTAGTTACTGTGCTTCCTCGTGACTCTTTTGGTATAAGTCATCCAGTGTTAAGCACTGCCTCTGGCGGTCAGTAAGGATGAAATAGAACGAAAGTTACGGACGTAACTACGGTTCTATGAATCCTGGATGACCGCCAGAGTTCTTGGTCACTCGGAATCCCGTGAACTCGCGAGAAGATTCCATAGGACTGAGCTCAGGATGACACCGGAACTTATAGATGACGGTGGTCATCCGAGGTCACACGTGACTTTGTTGATATAAATATTCGACCTGCGCATGCGCGAGACGGGATACATCCAGTGTTAAGCACTGCCTCTGGCGGTCATCCAGGATTCATAGAACCGTAGTTACGTCCGTAACTTTCGTTCTCCTGTGTGGGTTCTCATGTGTAGCTGTAAATTTGAATGCTGGTGAAAAGATTTCTTACAGACTGAGCAGCTGAAAGGTTGTTCTCCTGTGTGGGTTCTCATGTGTTTCTGTAAAGTTGAACGCTCGTTAAAAGATTTCTTACAGACTGAGCAGCTGAAAGGTTTTTCTCCTGTGTGGGTTCTCATGTGTATCTGTAATTTTGAACGCTGGTTAAACGATTTCTTACAGACTGAGCAGCTGAAAGGTTTTTCTCCTGTGTGGGTTCTCATGTGTATCTGTAAATTTGAACGCTGGTTAAACGATTTCTTACAGACTGAGCAGCTGAAAGGTTTTTCTCCTGTGTGGGTTCTCATGTGTATCTGTAAAGTTGAATGATGGTTAAACGATTTCTTACAGACTGAGCAGCTGAAAGGATTTTCTCCTGTGTGGGTTCTCATGTGTATCTGTAAAGTTGAACGCTGGCTAAAAGATTTCTTACAGACTGAGCAGCTGAAAGGCTTTTCTCCTGTGTGGGTTCTCATGTGTATTTGTAAAGTTGAACTCTGGCGATAAGATTTCTTACAGACTGAGCAGCTGAAAGGTTGTTCTCCTGTGTGGGTTCTCATGTGTGTCTGTAAATTTGAACGCTGGTTAAAAGATTTCTTACAGACTGAGCAGCTGAAAGGTTTTTCTCCTGTGTGGGTTCTCATGTGTATCCGTAAAGTTGAACTCTGGCTATAAGATTTCTTACAGACTGAGCAGCTGAAAGGTTGTTCTCCTGTGTGGGTTCTCATGTGTAGCTGTAAATTTGAATGCTGGTGAAAAGATTTCTTACAGACTGAGCAGCTGAAAGGTTGTTCTCCTGTGTGGGTTCTCATGTGTTTCTGTAAAGTTGAACGCTCGTTAAAAGATTTCTTACAGACTGAGCAGCTGAAAGGTTTTTCTCCTGTGTGGGTTCTCATGTGTATCTGTAATTTTGAACGCTGGTTAAACGATTTCTTACAGACTGAGCAGCTGAAAGGTTTTTCTCCTGTGTGGGTTCTCATGTGTATCTGTAAATTTGAACGCTGGTTAAACGATTTCTTACAGACTGAGCAGCTGAAAGGTTTTTCTCCTGTGTGGGTTCTCATGTGTATCTGTAAAGTTGAATGATGGTTAAACGATTTCTTACAGACTGAGCAGCTGAAAGGATTTTCTCCTGTGTGGGTTCTCATGTGTATCTGTAAAGTTGAACGCTGGCTAAAAGATTTCTTACAGACTGAGCAGCTGAAAGGCTTTTCTCCTGTGTGGGTTCTCATGTGTATTTGTAAAGTTGAACTCTGGCGATAAGATTTCTTACAGACTGAGCAGCTGAAAGGTTGTTCTCCTGTGTGGGTTCTCATGTGTGTCTGTAAATTTGAACGCTGGTTAAAAGATTTCTTACAGACTGAGCAGCTGAAAGGTTTTTCTCCTGTGTGGGTTCTCATGTGTCTGTTCAGATGTTGACTGTTGCCAAATGTTTTCTCACACTCAGAGCATCTAAAATGTTTTTCACCAGCGCTACATCTTGAATCACTGACACGGACGTCATCAGGTTTCACATAGTTTAAACCTGACTGAGGTTCTCTGGTCTTCTTCCCATCACCACCCTCATCAGTGTCAGAAGAGTATCCAGTCTTCTCATCAGTATCTGGTTCTGGATGTCTATCTGGATCCAAGTTCCTGTCTGGTTCTGGTCCTCCACAGTCTTCTCCATCAGCTTCTGTTCCCATCTGTTTAGTTTGTCTTTGATGAAGCTGTGAGGACTGAGCTTCCTCTTCTTCATCTTCACTCTTCACAGGAGTCAATGAGAACTTGACATCAGCCTCCTCCAGACCTTGAAGCTGCTCTCCTTCCTGACTGGTGCAGAGTTCCTCCTGTTCTTCTTTAATGTGTGAGGGCTCTGGGTCCTCCTGGTCCAGACTGGAGCTCCACTCCTGCTGCTCAGAGGGAACCTCTTCTTTAACCAACAACAGCTGCTGGACGTCTGCAGGAAAACAGTAAACACACACAGAGGGGTTACAAAGACATTTTAGAATTGAGCAAAGAGTCTCCTGGACATACACTTCCAGAGTATCACTAGAACCAGATAATACAATAATGTAATCAACTTATGTGCCCATGAACATATGAACCATTTTAAGCTGCCAAACTGTAGATGATCTACAAGTATTAACTATTTATCTTCACCCACACACAAGCCAGGGTTGGGCCACATTGTGTGTGGGAGTCCTGGAGTCTCAGGGATGGGGAAGGTGCTGTTCCTGCAGGTTGCTGCACAATATCCCACCGACTAACCCGATTCACAACACAACTAGTTATAAGTTTTAAGCTACCACCTGCGTGTCAGAGCTACCTCTTTGTACGGGGAGCGCCTCAACCGGAGATTCAAACCGTTGCTCTGTGACACACGCAACACTATTGCAAATGAGCACACACACACACACACACACACACACATAATACTGTTATGTTCAAAATGTCTCAAACAAAAGGTAAAGGAAAAAGCCCCCCTCCTTGTTCCAGAGGAGAGGAGGCAGCTCTCTCTCTCTCTCTCTCTCTCTCTCTCCCCGCTCTCTTTCTTCCATCATTAAGCAGGGCCGAATCAGCTGGTTGATGTTTAAATCAAAAGGAATTTAATATACCAACAAAAGAAAATGCAGTTACAAACTGAATTACACTATCAGTAGTAATATTTCATGAAATAGAGGCCCCATCCACACCACACGACAGACTGGTGTGTCCACCTCGTGGTCCAGATGAGGTCTGATTATCTCCGGGGATTCACAGTTTCTTTGTCCCTCCAAAGTCTCTGAAATGTCTCATATTACACAACCCTTAGCCCATAGATCAGCTCAGTGATTGGCTGAACCCGTCGGACTTCAGTCGGCCACTTCCTTCACCAATTCACCCCCCTTCTTGAAGGCTGTGCTCAGAAACGCTTCAGCAACATCCCCCTCTCTCTGACTTTATGGCGGTGTCATAAATTCTCTGGTTTCTCTCACAGTGCACAACAAATTCAGTAACTCTCCCTTTAGTTTAAACCTTCTACAAGTAAACATATTGTAACACATAATATCCATCGCTAGGAGCGCTTTAAAACTTAAATTCCTCACAATGAAAACGGGAAATGAAGACGGTGTAGACATCTTAACGCTGATTGGCCAAAACTCGACACGTCGCATCAAACATGTTTTATTGCGAAGATCACGACATCACATGTTCTCCTTGTCTCACTCCAATCTGAGAAACGCTGGCTGGCCAGTTGACTCCAAACTACATTAAAAGTTATCAGCCGGAGCATGAACAGTGTTAAATAAAGTGAACCTACGTGCTCTTTGTATCCGGATTTCCGGGTTGAGAACAGCGTCCAGAAGTTCCCGTTGTCGCTTATTCGCCTCTTTTAAACGAGAGAGTTCCTCTTCGTACTCTGCTATCGTTCTTTCAAACAGACCAACAATCTCTTCAACAGCCGCAGTTCGTCGCTGGTTGAATAAAGATCTCAACATTTCTACTTTAGACATTTTCACGAAACCACAGAAAGTTTTCCTCCAGACGAACTCCGTTAAAAACACCGTTTACTCTCATTAAACTCTGACTAGCGCTGTGTTGGTCACTTCCTTCCCCGTCGGTCTGTTTCCAGGTAGCATGCTAAGCTAACTTCAATAGCTTTATGGAGTGGTCTCGTGTGACGTCACAGTTTAGCTGTCGGCCATGTTGGAGTACACACAAAGCCACTGGCATGTACGGCTGAGTCGCATAACCTATCGGTGGTGAACTTTTGTGCTGTCTTTGGTTGTGGCAGCAGAGCTGATAGAGACAAGAAATCATTCTTTCGTTTGCCAGCGGTCATTACACATCAAGGAAATGACACGAAGGAGCTATCCAAGCGACGTCGCGAGAAATGGCTGTCACGCATCTCTCGAGATCTAAAGGAATGGAATTTGGCGTACACTAGAGTATGTGCGGATCACTTTATAAGTGGTCAGTGATTTTATTTACAAATTCGTTTGTGAACAGTATTTAATAAAGGAAATATAAATTAAACTTTTACATGAGAAGGTTACCGAAGCTTCATCGGCACGTGACAGCAGTCGGTGCCAGAGACGTGTCGAGCGTGTACAACAGGCGAAACACAGAGATGCAGCCTCAGCATTGCTTGATATGAGTTTAACGTCAGATCATATATATATGTATGTATATATATATATATATGTGTGGGGGGGGATGAAGTTAGGAGTTAGTTGAAAGTGAATTCCTACACACACGCACACAATGACGTGCATGTACAATGTAAACAAACACACGTGTCTGTTTGCGCTGAGTAAACATTGAATATTGCTAAATATCGGACCAGATCTGTATATATTTACCCTTCCAATGACGAGATGAGAATTCCCGACGACCGTTGCTTTGACGTCTCGGACCCATCCACTGACAAACTGATTATAAGCGTCGAGCCCTTTGTAGCACTCCAGCTCGTCTTTTGTGTAAGGACTGGGGGTGTTCACGAGATACGTGTAGATGTTGGCGTAGTTTACCGATGGAAGATAAGTAGGATCGGCACTGAAACCATCTGCACTCATCGTATAGGGATCCAAGTTACCAATAACCTTCAATTTGGCCAGGTAGCGAACCTTTGATGCACTATCCAGTGATTCAAAGTATGGTATTTTCGCCGCACTTCCTTGCTTACGCGCCGCCATGTAGGTTCTGTATGTACTCCAACATGGCCGACCGACCTCGTAACTAAGGAGATCGTGACGTCGGTGAGACCACTCCATAGGCTACCAGGAGTTTAGTCCTCGTCCTCTTCCTCTCCTCCTTCTTCTTCTTCTTCTTCTTCTCATTCTTCTTCTTTCACTATAATGGCGGCCTACAAACCAACGTTTAAGGCGCCACCTACTGGACCGGAGTGTGTAACATCATGACTTTATGACAGTTATAATTTAAACACAATAATAATGTTATTTATAAATATAATGAAACAATTAGAAATAAACTTCATATTGCAGTCATATTCTGGCCTTTTAACCCGTTCCATTCAAAATATTAAATAAAGCCCTTTTAAGATGAACTTGTTTGTCCCCTGTCTCTAACAGTCCTTTGATGCTCCACTCCCTTCCTGTATCTACCACTCTGTTCTTCAGTCTTTCTCTTTCCACCCTGAACTTCCTCCACTCTATCAGCACATGTTCTACAGTTTCTTTACAGTTGCATATCTCACATTTATCCCACTCTGTCTTTTTCATGATGTGTATAATGTGTCATTGAGTCCTGTATGTCCGAACCTGAATCTGAAAGTAACATCTTCTTTTCTACTTTTACTTCCATCACTTCTCACTCTGACTGATGTCTGAATTGTGTTGTAATTTCTACCCTTATTGTCATTATTCCAAATTTCCTGCCAAGATGTCCCATCCAAAGCTTTTACCAGAGAATGTCGAGTCCTCCCAACCATTGTACAGGACAGTCGATGCTGTGTTTCCGTTATGTCCACCCTGAATTCTAATCCAGTGTGATAGTGCTGACTCAGTTCTCCTCACATGTAATGGCAGTTCACTGGATTTCACCAGCAATGCATTAATGGGTGTGGTTTTGACTCTGGAGATGAGTCAGAGGAGAACCATCCAGAAGAAAAGGTGAACAGATAAAAGTCCATTCAGACAGGTTCTACGAGGAACATCCGGTTCCGCTGCAACTTGGTGGGTAACAAAAGCCCCTTAAACTAATAAAATAGTATATCATTACTCCTATCTTCAGTGACCTTCCATCTGGTACATATTTAACAGTTGTGGGTCGTGGAACGAGACGACTCAAGTGATTGTTTTCCAACATTTATTTATTGAAGACAAAATATCACCAATGAATTGCCTTCAGACCGTTTTCTGCCCCTCTGCTCCCTCAGCAACGTGTGATTTAATTCATTTTCTTCAAATACACACTGACCAATCAGAGCTCGGTGCGTGCACCGTTGATGAATATTACATAATCACAGTTTAAACTGACAAATGCAAAAAAAGACAGCTGGCAATAAATCTCAGACTGTGTGAATTAGTAAATGAACAGATTTATGACATCACTGCTTCATTTAGAGCACGATAGATCTGACTATAAGTACATGTGTGTATTATGGTAAATGAATGTGTTGCAGATGTGTTTTCATGGCGTGTATGACAATATTTTGGCCTTATTCTTTCAGCTGTAGCCTTAGTGGTGCCAAACAGACTTGGGAGTTATGTAATGTTTCTGTATTGTAATTATGACCCAGACGAACAACGACTGGATGCACTGCAACAGGCTTTTATTCCGAGCTTCGTATACACGCTGTTCATGCGGTCTTGCTGACTGACTATATGTCTCGTCATCCTATCTTGTCTCAGACAGCTGACAGTACACGTGCAGCAAAGGTAGCAGAGGAGTATGTGAACTTCATCGCAAGTCATGCAACACCTAAAGCCATGACACTCACTGAGATCACGAGAGAGACACTCGCAGACCCAATCCTTCAAGTGATTAGTGCTCACATCAGACACAACACATGGCACCAGAGTGACAAGTCACGACATGCTGACATAGTAAAGCAGTTCAGACAAGTTAGCAGTGAACTAACAACATCACATGCATCAGACATTGTACTGCGGGGCACTAGAATAATAATTCCCACGGCCCGACAAGTTAGAGTGTTACAGCTAGCCCATGAAGGACATCAGGGCATTGTCAAAACCAAATCCCTACTCAGAACCAAGGTTTGGTTTCCAGACATTGATCGCAAAGCAGAAGCAGTAGTACGCAGTTGTATTGCATGTCAAGCCAACACGCCAGTTGCACATACTGAGCCACTAAAAATGTCCGTTCTGCCAGAAGCTCCTTGGCATAGTGTTAGTGCAGACTTCTATGGACCACTTCCAACTGGAGAGTACGGTATTTGCTTGTCATCACGGATGATTACACACGCTACCCAGTTGTAGAGAGCATAAGGTCAACCTCGGCTAACACAGTCATTCCGGTTATGGACAAAGTTTTCTCCATGTTTGGGATCCCCAGAGTTGTGAAAACTGATAATGGTCCCCCATTCAACAGTGACCAGTTCTCCCAGTTTGCAGAGTATCTAGGATTCCACCACCGCCGGATCACACCGCTGTGGCCTCAAGCTAATGCTACAGCTGAAAGATTCATGCGCACCCATAGGCAAAGCTATTCGTGTGGCCGAAACACAAGGCATTCCCTGGAAACAACGACTGAACATCTTTCTACGCGAGTATCGATCCACACCTCACAGCACAACAGAAAGCTCACCTGCTGAACTGTTGTTCCGACGTAAGATGTACACAAAGATTCCTTCAATCACTCACACTGCAAGGAACTGTTCAGACTCTGAAGTGAGAGCAAGGGACAACAAGGCTAAAGCCAAGATGAAATCTCATGCAGACTCTCATCGTAACGCTACACCACACACTCTCACTCCAGGTGACGCTGTGCTTCATCGTCAGCCCAAGCACAACAAGCTCACTGCAGCGTATAACAGTAAGCCATACACGGTGACCAAAGTCAAAGGCTCCATGATCACAGCAGCCAGAAGTGGACACTTCATTGTCAGGAATTCTTCATTCTTCAAGAAGATCACTCCAGAAGTAATGGACATCTCACCAGATCCCGATGATGAGGATTGTGATTACAGTGATGCCTCCAATACCTCAACAACACCGAGATACCCCTCAAGGCACAACAGACGTCCTCCCGCCTACCTACAGGACTATGGGTAGATTATGGACTGTTAAACGTGGACAATCTTTTGGCTGCATACAATAAATATGCTCAGGGACATGGACACTCATTTGATCTGTTGTGAACTTAGTCAGTCAGCAAGACCGCATGAACAGCGTGTATACGAAGCTCGGAATAAAAGCCTGTTGCAGTGCATCAAGTCGTTGTTCGTCTGGGTCATAATTACAATACAGAAACATTACAGAAGTAAATAGAAAAGAAATGTGTAAATATTCTCTCATCACACATTCACTGACGTGTGTCGGCTTCTTGAGTCGTGTCTTACAGTCTCCGGCTACTTTAATGTTTGGTGTGGGTGATTTTAAGTTATGGAAGGAAACTTCCTTACTGCTTAGAATTATATTTATATATATTTTGATTGATTTGCCCAAAAGTCAGTTTCACATCGCTGGGGTCTCGGCTGAAAGAATAAGAATACATCAAAGTAAAACATTGACGTGAATACACGTGTTATTATAGTCAGATCTATCGCGTTATAGATGAAGCAGTGATATTATAAATCGGTTCATTTTCAGAATGACAGTTAGTGATTTCTTGCCAGCTGTCCTTCCTGCATTTGTCAGTTTAAACTGCGTTACTTTCAGCATGAATTATGTTCATGTTCTATGTTGGTCTCAGAGTGCACCAGACTGATGCATTTAACTTTAAAATGTACAACATTTTCTTCCAGGTGAGCGTGTCCCCGGCCCCCTCTAGAAAACCAACACGAACTAGAAAATAAAAACTCAATTAGTGGATCAAGCTAAAGACAGTACCAAATCTGAGCGTGGACTCAATGAGCGATGCTCTCAAATTGAAAGAACACGCTCTTGGATAAAGATAGGATGAAAGCTCCATCGTTCCTCCCCTGTGTGATGGTTCATGTGGTGTGTCAAATGTATTTATACATTTGGTATAAAACCGTTATCACAAACAGAACCACTTTGTCTCTTATATGATTAACAGTGCCATTGATGAATAAATAATTCCTTCATCTGATGAGTGTACTTCCAATAATAAATGAATCCAGGTATTCAGCTGTTTTCACAGTAACCTGTAACCAAGACTGTGATGGCGTCTGTGCAAATTTACAAAATGTGATTTCATATTTGATAAAGAGTCTCTCCAGCGTCATACAAACAGTTCACATTCTTTTCAAAAGACCTTCTGAGCATGTGGGCCCCTGAGTCAGAGTATCCCAGTTCTTCCACAGACACTAATCCACGTCGTGCACCTGCGCCTGGAGCTCCTTGGAGATGTACCCGAGAAGGGTCGCCGTCAGCTGCTGCTTCAGGGTGGCGTTGCCCATCACTAGAGCAGTTAGCTGAGCCAAATCTGTCCACTGAATGACTCCTGTTGTGGAATATTTCCTTAACAAGTTCAGGAGTGAAGTTGGTTTTATCCAAAGTGTCTAACATAAAAACAGAGTCTTGATGAATGATCAAAGTTTCATTATTATTTAATGTTTGCAAACAGAGAACACAAAACACAACCACGTATTGCAGTGAACTGTGAATATGCTAGAAGACTGGACCTTATTTGAGGTGCAATGTCATCCTTAGTGCGCAAAAAGCCTCATCAGAACAGAAGTAACATTCGAATAAATAGGATTTGGGAGTGTTTGCTGTGTCATCCGCATTACTGGGTTAATATGAAGCAAGAGTTGTCAGATCAAACGTTAGAGTTCGCATCAGTGCACAAGCGCTTTGAGCAGAAAAGGTCATCAAAAAACATTGTATACACGTATTTGTGACAGTACACACTTTTGAGGATATTTTTGAATGGTATGGAATGTTTGTTGATATCGTAAAGCATTATTTTATATTTTTAGTGTAACCAACTTTAAGATGTTAAATTTAGACCAAAAAAAGGAAGACGCATGCAAAAAAAAAGTGACAACTGCACACTTAAACTCATGTTTGGGTCAATCAAGGTCACAGGGATCTTCTGTTGTTGTTTGGAGTCATTTGTTTTTAGTAGGATGTAAACTATATTCTGGATCTTGACCAGTGGCATTCCATATTATTAAGCACTTTTCATACATTTTCACCAATATTTCTGATCTTATAATCCTTAGACTAAGAGAGACTTCAGCAACACAATGTTAGGCTTGTGTCCCCTCTATCCCTTTGGCATGAAAAGCTGTAAATTACGTCTCAACAAACGTGACAAATGCATTGAAGGGTGGAGATGATGGCTGGATTTCATGTCATTTACATCCTTGTTACACGAGGAACACATGCTTTTATTGTACAACACATGTATCCCTTATCAAACTCCAGACTGAATCAAGCTTCCTTTGACACGTGTCTGCGGTTCCAAACGGGCAATTCTGTTTCGTCCTCTATCATTCCAGGCAGATGCCATATTGGTTTAATATCTTGAGGTCAGTGAACATATCAAAAGCTTTATTCCATACAAAGAAAAAAGAAAATGTACACAAAGCACGTGCTGACGTCCAGTTTCACATCCACAAGTCAAAACAGAGCATACCATATGGGACAAAGGATTCAAAAAAAGATACAGAGCAACAGTACTCTCATTGATCCTCTGTAGTGTCACATTAATCCCTTTGTGTCATTAATCAGCAAATGGGGTTACTGCAATGAATTGAAACACATCAGAAACATTATATTTTAATATAAGCTGGGCATAAACTGCTGCGGGTTGATGTGCTGGAAAACTGGAAACGATAACTCCTTGCTTGCAGATAAGACACCATTTGTCTTTACACTTATCCACACACACACAAACTTAAAATTCATGCAGTATTTGGCAAGAACATGGACGTCCAAGAAAAATGGTGTTATTATTGTTGGTGCTAATGAAGGGGAAACTTCTGATGTTGTGGTTGGAGGGTTTTGCCTTCTCCTTAAACGTGAGTGTAGTTCTGATTGACGCAGGGGCGGGCTGTGTGGGTTCTCATGTGTATCCGTAAAGTTGAACTCTGGCTATAAGATTTCTTACAGACTGAGCAGCTGAAAGGTTTTTCTCCTGTGTGGGTTCTCATGTGTTTCTGTAAATTTGAATGATGGTTAAAAGATTTCTTACAGACTGAGCAGCTGAAAGGTTTTTCTCCTGTGTGGGTTCTCATGTGGTTCTGTAAACTTGGACGCTGGTTAAAAGATTTCTTACAGACTGAGCAGCTGAAAGGTTTTTCTCCTGTGTGGGTTCTCATGTGTTTCTGTAAATTTGAATGATGGTTAAAAGATTTCTTACAGACTGAGCAGCTGAAAGGTTTTTCTCCTGTGTGGGTTCTCATGTGTATCTGTAAAGTTGAATGCCGGTTAAAAGATTTCTTACAGACTGAGCAGCTGAAAGGTTTTTCTCCTGTGTGGGTTCTCATGTGTAGCTGTAAATTTGAACTCTGGCTATAAGATTTCTTACAGACTGAGCAGCTGAAAGGTTTTTCTCCTGTGTGGGTTCTCATGTGTCTCTGTAAAGTTGAATGCCGGTTAAAAGATTTCTTACAGACTGAGCAGCTGAAAGGTTTTTCTCCTGTGTGGGTTCTCATGTGTTTCTGTAAAGTTGAACGCTGGTTAAAAGATTTCTTACAGACTGAGCAGCTGAAAGGTTTTTCTCCTGTGTGGGTTCTCATGTGTTTCTGTAAAGTTGAACGCTCGTTAAAAGATTTCTTACAGACTGAGCAGCTGAAAGGTTTTTCTCCTGTGTGGGTTCTCATGTGTATCTTCAGAGTTCCACTCTGGCCAAATGTTTTCTCACACTCAGAGCATCTAAAATGTTTTTCACCAGCGCTACATCTTGAATCACTGACATGGACGTCATCAGGTTTCACATAGTTTAAACCTGACTGAGGTTCTCTGGTCTTCTTCCCATCACCACCCTCATCAGTGTCAGAAGAGTCTCCAGTCTTCTCATCAGTATCTGGTTCTGGATGTCTATCTGGATCCAAGTTCCTGTCTGGTTCTGGTCCTCCACAGTCTTCTCCATCAGCTTCTGTTCCCATCTGTTTAGTTTGTCTTTGATGAAGCTGTGAGGACTGAGCTTCCTCTTCTTCATCTTCACTCTTCACAGGAGTCAATGAGAACTTGACATCAGCCTCCTCCAGACCTTGAAGCTGCTCTCCTTCCTGACTGGTGCAGAGTTCCTCCTGTTCTTCTTTAATGTGTGAGGGCTCTGGGTCCTCCTGGTCCAGACTGGAGCTCCACTCCTGCTGCCCAGAGGGAACCTCTTCTTTAACCAACAACAGCTGCTGGACGTCTGCAGGAAAACAGTAAACACACACAGAGGGGTTACAAAGACATTTTAGAATTGAGCAAATCGTCTCCTGGACATACACTTCCAGAGTATCACTAGAACCAGATAATACAATAATGTAATCAACTTATGTGACCATGAACATATGAACCATTTTAAGCTGCCAAACGGTAGATGATCTACAAGTATTAACTATTTATCTCCACCCACACACAAGCCAGGGTTGGGCCACATTGTGTGTGGGAGTCCTGGAGTCTCAGGGATGGGGAAGGTGCTGTTCCTGCAGGTTGCTGCACAATATCCCACCGACAAACCCGATTCACAACACAACTAGTTATAAGTTTTAAGCTACCACCTGCGTGTCAGAGCTCCCTCTTTGTACGGGGAGCGCCTCAACCGGAGATTCAAACCGTTGCTCTGTGACACACGCAACACTATTGCAAATGAGCACACACACACACACACACATAATACTGTTATATTCAAAATGTATCAAACAAAAGGTAAAGGAAAAAGCCCCCCTCTGTTGAGAAAATTATTTCTTTTAAGGTGTAATAGTTTACACCTGCTACTGCTTCGCAGTTAGTATGGATAAAATAGCTTTATAGCAGCAGCTTTAATAGTCTTAGCTTTAATAGTTACTCAGGCAATACTCATATGAGACCGTAGGGCGAGAGAGCAGCAGTGGAAGAGTACTGACAGATCACTGGCTTAACTGCGTCACAAGAGCCAAGAGTAGGCCCAACAGCCTCGGGCTGTATTAAACCAGTCCCCCCCCCCCCCGCAGTCGACAACATTTCACACACACTGACAGATGACCACGCCTTCTGGGAGGGGCCAATGTGAACGGACGTTCAGGCCTCCACCCAGGCTGTATACATGTACAAACATGCTCCGCCTGCTACTTTGACTTTGGCCAATGGGCCTCAAGGGGAGGAACCCTATATTAAGCTTCACACTGCCGTGTCCAAGTGTGTCTCATGGTGAATCTCTGAGAGTGCAACCATTAGACCCCATGCATGTTTAATTGTTTGGGCTGAATAACTCTGTTGATAATAAATCTATTGCTTTGATATAACTAAACGTCTCTGAGAGCTTTCGTTGTATTCTTAAATCCGCCCTAGTGTGGAAGATAGCTTTATTTTTCACAACACCTCCTTGTTCCAGAGGAGAAGAAGCATGCAGAGGAGAAGAGGCAGCCCCCCCCCCCCCCCCCCCCCGCTCTCTTTCTTCCATCATTAAGCAGGGCCGAATCAGCTGGTTGATGTTTAAATCAAAAGGAATTTAATATACCAACAAAAGAAAATGCAGTTACAAACTGAATTACACTATCAGTAGTAATATTTCATGAAATAGAGGCCCCATCCGCACCACACGACAGACTGGTGTGTCCGCCTCGTGGTCCAGATGAGGTCTGATTATCTCCGGGGATTCACAGTTTCTTTGTCCCTCCAAAGTCTCTGAAATGTCTCATATTACACATTCCTTTGCCCATAGATCAGCTCAGTGATTGGCTGAACCCGTCGGACTTCAGTCGGCCACTTCCTTCACCAATTCACCCCCCTTCTTGAAGGCTGTGCTCAGAAACTCTTCAGCAACATCCCCCTCTCTCTGACTTTATGGCGGTGTCATAAATTCGCTGGATTCTCTCACAGTGCACAACAAATTCAGTAACTCTCCCTTTAGTTTAAACCTTCTACAAGTAAACATATTGTAACACATAATATCCATCGCTAGGAGCGCTTTAAAACTTAAATTCCTCACAATGAAAACGGGAAATGAAGACGGTGTAGACATCTTAACGCTGATTGGCCAAAACTCGACACGTCGTATCAAACATGTTTTATTGCGAAGATCACGACATCACATGTTCTCCTTGTCTCACTCCAATCTGAGAAACGCTGGCTGGCCAGTTGACTCCAAACTACATTAAAAGTTATCAGCCGGAGCATGAACAGTGTTAAATAAAGTGAACCTACGTGCTCTTTGTATCCGGATTTCCGGGTTGAGAACAGCGTCCAGAAGTTCCCGTTGTCGCTTATTCGCCTCTTTTGAACGAGAGAGTTTCTCCTCGTACTCTGCTATTGTTCTTTCAAACAGACCAACTATCTCTTCAACAGCCGCAGTTCGTCGCTGGTTGAATAAAGATCTCAACATTTCTACTTTAGACATTTTCACGAAACCACAGAAAGTTTTCCTCCAGACGAACTCCGTTAAAAACACCGTTTACTCTCATTAAACTCTGACTAGCGCTGTGTTGGTCACTTCCGTCCCCGTCCGTCTGTTTCCAGGTAGCATGCTAAGCTAACTTCAATAGCTTTATAGGCTACCAGGAGATTAGTCCTCGTCCTCTTCCTCTCCTCCTTCTTCTTCTTCTTCTTCTTCTTCTTCTCCTTCTTCTTCTTCTTCTGTCACTTTAATGGCGGACTACAAACCAATGTTTAAGGCGCCACCTACTGGACCGGAGTGTGTAACATCATGACTTTATGACAGTTATCATTTAAACACAATAATAATGTTATTTATAAATATAATGAAACAATTAGAAATAAACTTCATATTGCAGTCATATTCTGGCCTTTTAACCCGTTCCATTCAAAATATTAAATAAAGCCCTTTTAAGCTGAACTTGTTTGTCCCCTGTCTCTAACAGTCCTTTGATGCTCCACTCCCTTCCTGTATCTACCACTCTGTTCTTCAGTCTTTCTCTTTCCACCCTGAACTTCCTCCACTCTATCAGCACATGTTCTACAGTTTCTTTACAGTTGCATATCTCACATTTATCCCACTCTGTCTTTTTCATGATGTGTATAATGTGTCATTGAGTCCTGTATGTCTGAACCTTCATCTGAAAGTAACATCTTCTTTTCTACTTTTACTTCCATCACTTCTCACTCTGACTGATGTCTGAATTGTGTTGTAATGTCTACCCTGATTGTCATTATTCCAAATTTCCTGCCAAGATGTCCCATCCAAAGCTTTTACCAGAGAATGTCAAGTACTCCCAACCATTGTACAGGACAGTCGATGCTGTGTTTCCGTTAAGTCCACCCTGAATTCTAATCCAGTGTGATAGTGCTGACTCAGTTCTCCTCACATGTAATGGCAGTTGCCTGGATTTCACCAGCAATGCATTAATGGGTGTGGTTTTGACTCTGGAGATAAGTCAGAGGAGAACCATCCAGAAGAAAAGGTGAACAGATAAAAGTCCATTCAGACAGGTTCTACGAGGAACATCCGGTTCCGCTGCAACTTGGTGGTAACAAAAGCCCCTTAAACTAATAAAATAGAATATCATTACTCCTATCTTCAGTGACCTTCCATCTGGTACATATGTAACAGTTGTGGGTCGTGGAACGAGACGACTCAAGTGATTGTTTTCCAACATTTATTTATTGAAGACAAAATATCACCAATGAATTGCCTTCAGACCGTTTTCTGCCCCTCTGCTCCCTCAGCAACGTGTGATTTAATTCATTTTCTTCAAATACACACTGACCAATCAGAGCTCGGGACGTGCACCGTTGATGAATATTACATCATCACAGTTTAAACTGACAAATGCAAAAAAAGACAGCTGGCAATAAATCTCAGACTGTGTGAATTAGTAAATTACTGTAACAGATTTATGACATCACTGCTTCATTTAGAGCACGATAGATCTGACTATAAGTACATGTGTGTATGATGGTAAATGAATGTGTTGCAGATGTGTTTTCATGGCGTGTATGACAATATTTTAGCCTTAAGTTTCACCACAAGTTTTCCAAGGCGGGCGTCTGTGAGAATGCCCCTCTGGGTATTTCAGTAAAGTGAGATTTTTCTATTCGTATTTTGGTCATATCATCTGGAAGGTTCTCTGGTATGGCCCCAAACGCACTCTCTTCCATACATGTGAGCGACCTGCGATTAAAAGGAAGAGTTTAATTGAACATTTGGGTATATGTAGTGTGGAAGAAAGTATCCATCTCTCTCTCTCTCTCTCTCTCGATCTATCTATCTCTCTCTCCCTCTCTCTCTTTCTCGATATATACATATATATATATATATATATATATATATATATATATATATATATATATATATATGCTTTATAAAAACAATAGACTAGGGCCACAAATTGGAGCTACAGACCTCAATCTAGCCCTTAAGGCTTTTTAAAAACAATTTAAGATATGCACTTTCATGTAACCATATGTCCTTGATCCATTTTCCGCCACCTACTGACACAGTTAATCTGTAAATGGACAGCACTATGTTCGACCACAAGGTGGCCCCTTTATCCCAGCCTGCGGATCCTACCTTGAGACCTTCGCACAGATGCTCATTTAACATTTCCTTAATCCGCAGTCCTTTTTTTTAAATGTATTTATTTTCTTTATCATAAAACAACGAATATCACTGCAGTTAGAATGCAGATATAGAGACTTTGATGTAAAATGAACAATAATATGAAAATACTTTTTTCATGTAAAGTAAGAGAAGAGAAAATGACCCACAGTTGGGGCCTGAACCACTGACAAGATATTTCCAAAAATGAATCAAATAATTTCCTGCACAATGTCTCATCAAGGAAAATGCCCATTCTTAAAAGTTTTACTCCTTTTGGCACCCCCTCTTTATCCCATTAATGTATCTGCACGTAAATGACGAATGTAGACTATTAATCAACAGGAAACAAGTGTTTTATAAACCAACACATGTAAAAATAAATAAAAGGACTAAAATAAGAAAGAAATGTATGTTTATCAGTTTGAGTGAAAGCGACTCAGTGGCCTTTAGATTTCCCCTTCGTTAGTCCAACACTACGAGAGGAAAATACCTCCCATTGTAAGGTTTGAGTTTTTCTGTATTGGTAAATCCATGTGTTATTTGCCACCTGTTCCTTGTGTTTCCCCTTGTATTGCATCATGCTGGAAGCTTCGTGTAACACTTGGCTGGCACTGCAAAGTGTGCCGACTCTGGCCTGAAGATCTGACGAAACACACAAAACACTCTTTAATGTGTTTGGACAAAGAACCAACATTGCATCTGACTCACATTTCACCACAGTGCCAGGTCAAAAAGGTTTGATAGAGATTAATACGTCCTGTAGATTGATCATGACAATAATAGTTCCTGAATTATGTGCGACATATGGATATATTCAACTCTCCCGTCTTTGCCCTTTACTAAATAGTTATTTCACTCTTTTGTTTTAAAATCCCTTCAAATCACAGGTTGATCAGTATGGTTTAACAACCTTTCAGGTCTGTGTTGAGGCTCTAAACGTGTTGTGAATTCATGTTCCCTCATGTTGAAAATGTTAAACATTCCATATTGCAATGCATAGTTAATCTCATTTACTGAATCCAATAAAGCTGTCCCTTTACATTGTATGAACTAGAAGACTGGACCTTATTTGAGGTGCAATGTCATCCTTAGTGCGCAAAAAGCCTCATCAGAACAGAAGTAACATCAGAATAAATAGGATTTGGGAGTGTTTGCTGTGTCATCCGCATTACTGGGTTAATATGAAGCAAGAGTTGTCAGATCAAACGTTAGAGTTCGCATCAGTGCACAAGCGCTTTGAGCAGAAAAGGTCATCAAAAAACATTGTATACACGTATTTGTGACAGTACACAGTTTTGAGGATATTTTTGAATGGTATGGAATGTTTGTTGATATCGTAAAGCATTATTTTATATATATTTTTAGTGTAACCAACTTTAAGATGTTAAATTTAGACCAAAAAAAGGAAGACGCATGCAAAAAAAAAAGTGACAACTGCACACTTCAACTCATGTTTGGGTCAATCAAGGTCACAGGGATCTTCTGTTGTTGTTTGGAGTCATTTGTTTTTAGTAGGATGTAAACTATATTCTGGATCTTGACCAGTGGCATTCCATATTATTCAGCACATTTCATACATTTTCACCAATATTTCTGATCTTATAATCCTGAGACTAAGAGAGACTTCAGCAACACAATGTTAGGCTTGTGTCCCCTCTATCCCTTTGGCATGAAAAGCTGCAAATTACGTCTCAACAAATGTGACAAATGCATTGAAGGGTGGAGATGACGGCTGGATTTCATGTCATTTACATCCTTGTTACGCGAGGAACACATGCTTTTATTGTAAAACACATGTATCCCTTATCAAACTCCAGACTGAATCAAGCTTCCTTTGACACGTGTCTGCGGTTCCAAACGGGCAGTTGTTTCGTCCTCTATCATTCCAGGCAGATGCCATATTGGTTTAATCTCTTGAGGTCAGTGAACATATCAAAAGCTTTATTCCATACAAAGAAAAAAGAAAATGTACACAAAGCACGTGCTGACGTCCAGTTTCACATCCACAAGTCAAAACAGAGCATACCATATGGGACAAAGGATTCAAAAAAAGATACAGAGCAACAGTACTCTCATTGATCATCTGTAGTGTCACATTAATCCCTTTGTGTCATTAATCAGCGAATGGGGTTACTGCAATGAATTGAAACACATCAGAAACATTATATTTTAATATAAGCTGGGCATAAACTGCTGCGGGTTGATGTGCTGGAAAACTGGAAACGATAACTCCTTGCTTGCAGATAAGACACCATTTGTCTTTACACTTATCCACACACACACAAACTTAAAATTCATGCAGTCTTTGGCAAGAACATGGACGTCCAAGAAAAATGGTGTTATTATTGTTGGTGTTAATGAAGGGGAAACTTCTGATGTTGTGGTTGGAGGGTTTTGCCTTCTCCTTAAACGTGAGTGTAGTTCTGATTGACGCAGGGGCGGGCTGTGTGGGTTCTCATGTGTATCTGTAAATTTGAACGCCTGTTAAAAGATTTCTTACAGACTGAGCAGCTGAAAGGTTTTTCTCCTGTGTGGGTTCTCATGTGGCTCTGTAAATTTGAACGCCTGTTAAAAGATTTCTTACAGACTGAGCAGCTGAAAGGTTTTTCTCCTGTGTGGGTTCTCATGTGGTTCTGTAAACTTGAACGCTGGCTAAACGATTTCTTACAGACTGAGCAGCTGAAAGGTTTTTCTCCTGTGTGGGTTCTCATGTGTATCTTCAGAGTTCCACTCTGGCCAAATGTTTTCTCACACTCAGAGCATCTAAAATGTTTTTCACCAGCGCTACAGCTTGAATCACTGACATGGACTTCATCAGGTTTCACATAGTTTAAACCTGACTGAGGTTCTCTGGTCTTCTTCCCATCACCACCCTCATCAGTGTCAGAAGACTCTCCAGTCTTCTCATCAGTATCTGGTTCTGGATGTCTATCTGGATTCAAGTTCCTGTCTGGTTCTGGTCCTCCACAGTCTTCTCCATCAGCTTCTGTTCCCATCTGTTTAGTTTGTCTTTGATGAAGCTGTGAGGACTGAGCTTCCTCTTCTTCATCTTCACTCTTCACAGGAGTCAATGAGAACTTGACATCAGCCTCCTCCAGACCTTGAAGCTGCTCTCCTTCCTGACTGGTGCAGAGTTCCTCCTGTTCTTCTTTAATGTGTGAGGGCTCTGGGTCCTCCTGGTCCAGACTGGAGCTCCACTCCTGCTGCTCAGAGGGAACCTCTTCTTTAACCAACAACAGCTGCTGGACGTCTGCAGGAAAACAGTAAACACACACAGAGGGGTTATGCTGCGTTCACACCGGTCGCGTTGATTTTTTGACGCGCGTCGAGATTACATACAAAGTCTATGCACAGACGCGATGAGACTGGCGCGCCGCGATTTTGCGATGGCGCCGCGCGTTGGACGCGTTATTGCAGTGCGGTGGACGCGGTGGACGCCGCAAAATCGCCAACGCGCGAGTTGAAATTTTTCAACTTCAGCGACATAATCGCGTGACGCTGTGGCGCGATAGCCTATCAGCGTTGAGTTGCTGCCCCCGTCATCAGTGCCGTAGCTCCTGCGGTGCTGAATCGCAAACAACAATGGAGGACAAATTAATAGTGGCGGTTTGCGGCTTCCCCGAGCTCTACGATACGTCGTCGTATCTCTACCGCGACCGAACTAAAAAGGATATGGCATGGAGGAAAGTAGGTGAGGACGTCGGACAACCTGGTAAGTTATTATTATGTCTTTGTTACTTGATTCTAGCTATCGGTTGTAATTTACTAACTAGCTATATGAACCATGTTAGCATGAAAGCTAGCCCAACCACCGGCTTTCACACTAAATACGTTATGCGTTCCTTGTCAGATGAGATTTGCCGACGGAAGTGGAAGACTCTCAGGGACACCTATTTGAGAAAGAGGAGAGAGGAGACAGAGAGAAATAGTGGCTCAGGAGCAGGGCCATCAAAGAAGCGGAAGTACTCTGCGGTTATGTCTTTCCTCAACCCCTTCGTGACTCCCAGGGAGAGTAGCGGTAACATGGGGAGGGTCGAGGGAGACAGTACCGCAGAGTACTTCACAGATGCAGGACCAGACCAGGACGACATGTCAGAGGCAGCAACAGGGCCATCTGAGATTGACAGGAGAGGTTTGTTGAAGTGAAGACACAAAAGCACAGCATAGTTAAGTCATACAGAAAATATTACTACAGCTGAAGTAGTAACGACAGGCCAAAGCAGTGCAAGAGGTTTGTTTTTTTCATTTGGCAAAGCCTGGTTCTGTATAGTCTTCATACTTATTAAAAAAAATGTTTCATGAGCAAAAATAAGTTATAATAAAGGAGCTTTGAACCCTGGGCTCCGGATCTTAAACCACTATACTGTCATAGCTTTGAAGGCAAATTACTATTTAATTAAAGCAGCACTTTTGAGTCATAAAATTGTTTTATTGTTCATGTTCAACGATGAAACAGCTTGGTCATCAGAGGACGGTGAGGAAGAACCTCAAGGTGCTGCTGCTCCTCCTCCTCCTGCTGCTCCTCCCGCTCCTGCTCCACCCATGGGTATGTACATCACAAAAGTTGGATTGCATTTTTTTGTATGAATACAATTTATGCATTCATGGTATGTTTTTCACAATTACAAATATTTACTTTACAAGCTATTGTAGTGATGGGATGCAATAGTTTCACGAAATATGTTGTTTCCATGTCATACAGGAAAAAGAAGGGCCCCAAAAAGGCCAAGAGGGATCGAGAAGCAGCAGGAGATAGAGAAGCGCCTTCTGCAGGCATTGGAGAGAGACACCCCTGCTCCACCAGCTCCACCACAATCTGAGGATGAACTCTTCATGAGGAGCCTGGTTCCTTCCCTGGAAAGATTGCCAAGCCAGCAAAAGAATGGATTAGACATCTGGGGGACAATCTTTCCAGGGAACGAACCAGGAATTAAAAAAAAACAATTAGTTTTGTATTTTGTAAAAATTAGTTTGTTTTTTGTATATGTTTTTCTATACATTTTCAATAAATCAATGCACTTCATTTCATGTTACTTTGTCCATGTTCTTTATTGTAGTTTTACAAGAAAACAACTATATATATATATATATATATAGTGAAGGACACACTGCTACAACATATATTAAGTAACATTGCAGGAGGTTTGCTCAGTAGTAATGTGTGGGTGGCTCTTAAAAGAGCCGTTTTGGATGTGCTTGGGCATTACACGGTGTCTTGCCATGGGAAGATCTGGAATTAGCAGGGGCTTTGAGGACAACATGCTTTCCATCCAGTGCTCCACAGCAGAGAGGAAAATTCCACCGCTCCTCAAACTGCACAGCAATTGATCTCCACTCCTCTGTGGTGGGCACAGCCATGAACTCCTCCACAAGGCAGTCCCAAATAGCTGTGGCAACATCTGGGACAATACCGGAGACAGTGGAGACCCCGACACGGAAGCTGTTTGCGATGGTCCTAAAGGAGTCACCAGTAGCAAGATATCTGCAGCACAGAAGAACATTCAATTTAACAGAGTTATTGAACATACTGTAGCTGCTAATAGAAGTCGTTTTTTATTGATATGACTGCACAGCTGCTGTCATGAATAATAAACATCTTAAATGCTGGTGATTTTCGTAAGATTACGTTATTTTGAGTATTGTCGGACTTCGGATCCATCATGGATCCAAACTCCATTCAGAAAAACTATGTTAAAGTGGCTTCCTTGCCCTGTTGTGGACCGACAAAGCCTGAACTTATTTCATTCTTATATTTTCATTCTTTCATTAATTCATTTTATGGAACTGCCACTCACCGGAGACAGACGGACAGGCGCTCCGCAGCTGAGATGGAACGCCTGTAGTAGGTGTCCAGTCGACAAATCCTGGGACCGACCCGAGCCAACAGGTCATCAAACTGGCTAATGGTTAGCCTCATGTAGCGCTGGAAGCGGCAGTCATCCAGACGTAGTTCCTGGAGAAGTCTGTGAAATTCACCGAGCTGTGTGCGCCTACGGATGCTGTTATGGACCCAGAGACGACGGTGTTTGGCATTCCGACGTTTGAGGGACTTCCACAACACGTACAGAGCAGAAATTGTCCTTATTCCTCCGGTTGACGGCGGAAAACAATGGCGGCCAGATTGAGGCTTCCAGGACGATAAACCACGCCCCCTCTCCGGCGCTACGAGATTTTGCGGCGTCTGGTGTGAACACGACCGGCGGCGCGTTGGACGCTTTTTTGCAGTGCGTTGGACGCTTTTTTGCAGTGCGTCAAAAAATCAACGCGACCGGTGTGAACGCAGCATTACAAAGACATTTTAGAATTGAGCAAATCGTCTCCTGGACATACACTTCCAGAGTATCACTAGAACCAGATAATACAAGAATGTAATCAACTTATGTGACCATGAACATATGAACCATTTTAAGCTGCCAAACGGTAGACGATCTACAAGTATTAACTATTTATCTTCACCGACACACAAGCCAGGGTTGGGCCACATTGTGTGAGGGAGTCCTGGAGTCTCAGGGATGGGGAAGGTGCTGTTCCAGCAGGTTGCTGCACAATATCCCACAGACTAACCCGATTCACAACACAACTAGTTATAAGTTTTAAGCTACCACCTGCGTGTCAGAGCTCCCTCTTTGTACGGGGAGCGCCTCAACCGGAGATTCAAACCTTTGCTCTATGACACACGCAACACTATTGCAAATGAGCACACACACACACACACACACACACATAATACTGTTATGTTCAAAATGTCTCAAACAAAAGGTAAAGGAAAAAGCCCCCCTCCTTGTTCCAGAGGAGAAGAAGCATGCAGAGGAGAAGAGGCAGCTCCCCCCCGCCCTGCTCTCTTTCTTCCATCATTAAGCAGGGCCGAATCAGCTGGTTGATGTTTAAATCAAAAGGAATTTAATATACCAACAAAAGAAAATGCAGTTACAAACTGAATTACACTATCAGTAGTAATATTTCATGAAATAGAGGCCCCATCCGCACCACACGACAGACTGGTGTGTCCGCCTCGTGGTCCAGATGAGGTCTGATTATCTCCGGGGATTCACAGTTTCTTTGTCCCTCCAAAGTCTCTGAAATGTCTCATATTACACATTCCTTAGCCCATCGATCAGCTCAGTGATTGGCTGAACCCGTCGGACTTCAGTCGGCCACTTCCTTCACCAATTCACCCCCCTTCTTGAAGGCTGTGCTCAGAAACTCTTCAGCAACATCCCCCTCTCTCTGACTTTATGGCGGTGTCATAAATTCTCTGGTTTCTCTCACAGTGCACAACAAATTCAGTAACTCTCCCTTTAGTTTAAACCTTCTACAAGTAAACATATTGTAACACATAATATCCATAGCTAGGAGCGCTTTAAAACTTAAATTCCTCACAATGAAAACGGGAAATGAAGACGGTGTAGACATCTTAACGCTGATTGGCCAAAACTCGACACGTCGCATCAAACATGTTTTATTGCGAAGATCACGACATCACATGTTCTCCTTGTCTCACTCCAATCTGAGAAACGCTGGCTGGCCAGTTGACTCCAAACTACATTAAAAGTTATCAGCCGGAGCATGAACAGTGTTAAATAAAGTGAACCTACGTGCTCTTTGTATCCGGATTTCCGGGTTGAGAACAGCGTCCAGAAGTTCCCGTTGTCGCTTATTCGCCTCTTTTGAACGAGAGAGTTCCTCCTCGTACTCTGCTATCGTTCTTTCAAACAGACCAACAATCTCTTCAACAGCCGCAGTTCGTCGCTGGTTGAATAAAGATCTCAACATTTCTACTTTAGACATTTTCACGAAATCACAGAAAGTTTTCCTCCAGACGAACTCCGTTAAAAACACCGTTTACTCTCATTAAACTCTGACTAGCGCTGTGTTGGTCACTTCCGTCCCCGTCCGTCTGTTTCCAGGTAGCATGCTAAGCTAACTTCAATAGCTTTATAGGCTACCAGGAGATTAGTCCTCGTCCTCTTCCTCTCCTCCTTCTTCTTCTTCTTCTTCTTCTTCTTCTTCTTCTTCTCATTCTTCTTCTTCTTCTGTCACTTTAATGGCGGACTACAAACCAATGTTTAAGGCGCCACCTACTGGACCGGAGTGTGTAACATCATGACTTTATGACAGTTATCATTTAAACACAATAATAATGTTATTTATAAATATAATGAAACAATTAGAAATAAACTTCATATTGCAGTCATATTCTGGCCTTTTAACCCGCTCCATTCAACATATTAAATAAAGCCCTTTTAAGCTGAACTTGTTTGTCCCCTGTCACTAACAGTCCTTTGATGCTCCACTCCCTTTCTGTATCTACCACTCTGTTCTTCAGTCTTTCTCTTTCCACCCTGAACTTCCTCCACTCTATCAGCACATGTTCTTCAGTTTCTTTACAGTTGCATATCTCACATTTATCCCACTCTGTCTTTTTCATGATGTGTATAATGTGTCATTGAGTCCTGTATGTCCGAACCTTAATCTGAAAGTAACATCTTCTTTTCTACTTTTACTTCCATCACTTCTCACTCTGACTGATGTCTGAATTGTGTTGTAATTTCTACCCTTATTGTCATTATTCCAAATTTCCTGCCAAGATGTCCCATCCAAAGCTTTTACCAGAGAATGTCGAGTACTCCCAACCATTGTACAGGACAGTCGATGCTGTGTTTCCGTTAAGTCCACCCTGAATTCTAATCCAGTGTGATAGTGCTGACTCAGTTCTCCTCACATGTAATGGCAGTTGCCTGGATTTCACCAGCAATGCATTTATGGGTGTGATTTTGACTCGGGAGATGAGTCAGAGGAGAACCATCCAGAAGAAAAGGTGAACAGATAAAAGTCCATTCAGACAGGTTCTACGAGGAACATCCGGTTCCGCTGCAACTTGGTGGGTAACAAAAGCCCCTTAAACTAATAAAATAGTATATCATTACTCCTATCTTCAGTGACCTTCCATCTGGTACATATGTAACAGTTGTGGGTCGTGCAACGAGACGACTCAAGTGATTGTTTTACAACATTTATTTATTGAAGACAAAATATCACCAATGAATTGCCTTCAGACCGTTTTCTGCCCCTCTGCTCCCTCAGCAACGTGTGATTTAATTAATTTTCGTCAAATACACACTGACCAATCAGAGCTCGGTGCGTGCACCGTTGATGAATATTACATCATCACAGTTTAAACTGACAAATGCAAAAAAAGACAGCTGGCAATAAATCTCAGACTGTGTGAATTAGTAAATGAACAGATTTATGACATCACTGCTTCATTTAGAGCACGATAGATCTGACTATAAGTACATGTGTGTATTATGGTAAATGAATGTGTTGCAGATGTGTTTTCATGGCGGGTATGACAATATTTTGGCCTTATTCTTTCAGCTGTAGCCTTAGTGGTGCCAAACAGACTTGGGAGTTATGTAATGTTTCTGTATTGTAATTATGACCCAGACGAACAACGACTGGATGCACTGCAACAGGCTTTTATTCCGAGCTTCGTATACACGCTGTTCATGCGGTCTTGCTGACTGACTATATGTCTCGTCATCCTATCTTGTCTCAGACAGCTGACAGTACACGTGCAGCAAAGGTAGCAGAGGAGTATGTGAACTTCATCGCAAGTCATGCAACACCTAAAGCCATGACACTCACTGAGATCACGAGAGAGACACTCGCAGACCCAATCCTTCAAGTGATTAGTGCTCACATCAGACACAACACATGGCACCAGAGTGACAAGTCACGACATGCTGACATAGTAAAGCAGTTCAGACAAGTTAGCAGTGAACTAACAACATCACATGCATCAGACATTGTACTGCGGGGCACTAGAATAATAATTCCCACGGCCCGACAAGTTAGAGTGTTACAGCTAGCCCATGAAGGACATCAGGGCATTGTCAAAACCAAATCCCTACTCAGAACCAAGGTTTGGTTTCCAGACTGATCGCAAAGCAGAAGCAGTAGTACGCAGTTGTCTTGCATGTCAAGCCAACACGCCAGTTGCACATACTGAGCCACTAAAAATGTCCGTTCTGCCAGAAGCTCCTTGGCATAGTGTAAGTGCAGACTTCTATGGACCACTTCCAACTGGAGAGTACGGTATTTGCTTGTCATCACGGATGATTACACACGCTACCCAGTTGTAGAGAGCATAAGGTCAACCTCGGCTAACACAGTCATTCTGGTTATGGACAAAGTTTTCTCCATGTTTGGGATCCCCAGAGTTGTGAAAACTGATAATGGTCCCCCATTCAACAGTGACCAGTTCTCCCAGTTTGCAGAGTATCTAGGATTCCACCACCGCCGGATCACACCGCTGTGGCCTCAAGCTAATGCTACAGCTGAAAGATTCATGCGCACCCATAGGCAAAGCTATTCGTGTGGCCGAAACACAAGGCATTCCCTGGAAACAACGACTGAACATCTTTCTACGCGAGTATTGATCCACACCTCACAGCACAACAGAAAGCTCACCTGTTGAACTGTTGTTCCAACGTAAGATGTACACAAAGATTCCTTCAATCACTCACACTGCAAGGAACTGTTCAGACTCTGAAGTGAGAGCAAGGGACAACAAGGCTAAAGCCAAGATGAAATCTCATGCAGACTCTCATCGTAACGCTACACCACACACTCTCACTCCAGGTGACGCTGTGCTTCATCGTCAGCCCAAGCACAACAAGCTCACTGCAGCGTATAACAGTAAGCCATACACGGTGACCAAAGTCAAAGGCTCCATGATCACAGCAGCCAGAAGTGGACACTTCATTGTCAGGAATTCTTCATTCTTCAAGAAGATCACTCCAGAAGTAATGGACATCTCACCAGATCCCGATGATGAGGATTGTGATTACAGTGATGCCTCCAATACCTCAACAACACCGAGATACCCCTCAAGGCACAACAGACGTCCTCCCGCCTACCTACAGGACTATGGGTAGATTATGGACTGTTAAACGTGGACAATCTTTTGGCTGCATACACTAAATATGCTCAGGGACATGGACACTCATTTGATCTGTTGTGAACTTAAAAGGTACTGATTTAGCCAAGTTTGTGAAGTTAAGGGTTTGTTAAACATTTCTATAAGACAGAGTGTAAAATTAATGTTTTAAGGGATACAGTTAATACAGAGCTGCCTCTAGATGAGTACAATGTTCAGTACAGTAAATATAGTTGTTGAAGTTTGAGTAACATGTAAGAGCAAGCCTCGTTTAAGAATGTCAAGCTTTAGGTATTTCTTTAAAAATAAAAAAGGGCAATGTGATGTTCACAGTAGAACCCCGCCACCTGATGGGCGGAACAGGATATACACAGTCAGTCAGCAAGACCGCATGAACAGCGTGTATACGAAGCTCGGAATAAAAGCCTGTTGCAGTGCATCAAGTCGTTGTTCGTCTGGGTCATAATTACAATACAGAAACATTACAGGAGTAAATAGAAAAGAAATGTGTAAATATTCTCTCATCACACATTCACTGACGTGTGTCGGCTTCTTGAGTCGTGTCTTACAGTCTCCGGCTACTTTAATGTTTGGTGTGGGTGATTTTAAGTGATGGAAGGAAACTTCCTTACTGCTTAGAATTATATTTATATATTTTTTTATTTATTTGCCCAAAAGTCAGTTTCACATCGCTGGGGTCTCGGCTGAAAGAATAAGAATACATCAAAGTAAAACATTAACATGAATACACGTGTTATTATCGTCAGATCTATCGCGTTATAGATGAAGCAGTGATATTATAAATCGGTTAATTTACAGAATGACAGTTAGTGATTTCTTGCCAGCTGTCCTTCCTGCATTTGTCAGTTTAAACTGCGTTACTTTCAGCATGAATTATGTTCATGTTCTATGTTGGTCTCAGAGTGCACCAGACTGCTGCATTTAACTTTAAAATGTACAACATTTTCTTCCAGGTGAGCGTGTCCCCGGCCCCCTCTAGAAAACCAACACGAAGTAGAAAATAAAAACTCAATTAGTGGATCAAGCTAAAGACAGTACCAAATCTGAGCGTGGACTCAATGAGCGATGCTCTCAAATTGAAAGAACACGCTCTTGGATAAAGATAGGATGAAAGCTCCATCGTTCCTCCATTGTGTGATGGTTCATGTGGTGTGTCAAATGTATTTATACATTTGGTATAAAACCGTTATCACAAACAGAACCACTTTGTCTCTTATATGATTAACAGTGCCATTGATGAATAAATAATTCCTTCATCTGATGAGTGTACTTCCAATAATAAATGAATCCAGGTATTCAGCTGTTTTCACAATAACCTGTAACCAAGACTGTGATGGCGTCTGTGCAAATTTACAATATGTGATTTCATATTTGATAAAGAGTCTCTCCAGCGTCATACAAACAGTTCACATTCTTTTCAAAAGACCTTCTGAGCATGTGGGCCCCTGAGTCAGAGTATCCCAGTTCTTCCACAGACACTAATCCACGTAGTGCACCTGCGCCTGGAGCTCCTTGGAGATGTACCCGAGAAGGGTCGCCGTCAGCTGCTGCTTCAGGGTGGCATTGCCCATCACTAGAGCAGTTAGCTGAGCCAAATCTGTCCACTGAATGACTCCTGTTGTGGAATATTTCCTTAACAAGTTCAGGAGTGAAGTTGGTTTTATCCAAAGTGTCTAACATAAAAACAGAGTCTTGATGAATGATCAAAGTTTCATTATTATTTAATGTTTGCAAACAGAGAACACGAAACACAACCACGTATTGCAGTGAACTGTGAATATGCTAGAAGACTGGACCTTATTTGAGGTGCAATGTCATCCTTAGTGCGCAAAAAGCCTCATCAGAACAGAAGTAACATCAGATTAAATAGGATTTGGGAGTGTTTGCTGTGTCATCCGCATTACTGGGTTAATATGAAGCAAGAGTTGTCAGATCAAACGTTAGAGTTCGCATCAGTGCACAAGCGCTTTGAGCAGAAAAGGTCATCAAAAAACATTGTATACACGTATTTGTGACAGTACACACTTTTGAGGATATTTTTGAATGGTATGGAATGTTTGTTGATATCGTAAAGCATTATTTTATATATATTTTTAGTGTAACCAACTTTAAGATGTTAAATTTAGACCAAAAAAAGGAAGACGCATGCAAAAAAAAAAGTGACAACTGCACACTTAAACTCATGTTTGGGTCAATCAAGGTCACAGGGATCTTCTGTTGTTGTTTGGAGTCATTTGTTTTTAGTAGGATGTAAACTATATTCTGGATCTTGACCATTGGCATTCCATATTATTAAGCACTTTTCATACATTTTCACCAATATTTCTGATCTTATAATCCTGAGACTAAAAGAGACTTCAGCAACACATTGTTAGGCTTGTGTCCCCTCTATCCCTTTGGCATGAAAAGCTGCAAATTACGTCTCAACAAACGTGACAAATGCATTGAAGGGTGGAGATGACGGCTGGATTTCATGTCATTTACATCCTTGTTACGCGAGGAACACATGCTTTTATTGTACAACACATGTATCCCTTATCAAACTCCAGACTGAATCACGCTTCCTTTGACACGTGTCTGCGGTTCCAAACGGGCAGTTGTTTCGTCCTCTATCATTCCAGGCAGATGCCATATTGGTTTAATATCTTGAGGTCAGTGAACATATCAAAAGCTTTATTCCATACAAAGAAAAAAGAAAATGTACACAAAGCACGTGCTGACGTCCAGTTTCACATCCACAAGTCAAAACAGAGCATACCATATGGGACAAAGGATTCAAAAAAAGATACAGAGCAACAGTACTCTCATTGATCCTCTGTAGTGTCACATTAATCCATTTGTGTCATTAATCAGCGAATGGGGTTACTGCAATGAATTGAAACACATCAGAAACATTATATTTTAATATAAGCTGGGCATAAACTGCTGCAGGTTGATGTGCTGGAAAACTGGAAACGATAACTCCTTGCTTGCAGATAAGACACCATTTGTCTTTACACTTATCCACACACACACAAACTTAAAATTCATGCAGTCTTTGGCAAGAACATGGACGTCCAAGAAAAATGGTGTTATTATTGTTGGTGCTAATGAAGGGGAAACTTCTGATGTTGTGGTTGGAGGGTTTTGCCTTCTCCTTAAACGTGAGTGTAGTTCTGATTGACGCAGGGGCGGGCTGTGTGGGTTCTCATGTGGCTCTGTAAAGTTGAACGATGGCTAAACGATTTCTTACAGACTGAGCAGCTGAAAGGTTTTTCTCCTGTGTGGGTTCTCATGTGTATCTGTAAATTTGAACGCTGGTTAAACGATTTCTTACAGACTGAGCAGCTGAAAGGATTTTCTCCTGTGTGGGTTCTCATGTGTATCCGTAAATGTGAACGCTGGTTAAACGATTTCTTACAGACTGAGCAGCTGAAAGGATTTTCTCCTGTGTGGGTTCTCATGTGTATCTGTAAATGTGAACGCTGGTTAAAAGATTTCTTACAGACTGAGCAGCTGAAAGGGTTTTCTCCTGTGTGGGTTCTCATGTGTCTCTGTAAATGTGAACGCTGGTTAAAATATTTCTTACAGACTGAGCAGCTGAAAGGATTTTCTCCTGTGTGGGTTCTCATGTGTATCTGTAAATGTGAACGCTGGTTAAAAGATTTCTTACAGACTGAGCAGCTGAAAGGCTTTTCTCCTGTGTGGGTTCTCATGTGTAGCTGTAAATTTGAACTCTGGCTATAAGATTTCTTACAGACTGAGCAGCTGAAAGGTTTTTCTCCTGTGTGGGTTCTCATGTGTATCTGTAAATATGAACGCTGGTTAAAAGATTTCTTACAGACTGAGCAGCTGAAAGGTTTTTCTCCTGTGTGGGTTCTCATGTGTCTCTTCAGAGTTCCACTCTTGCCAAATGTTTTCTCACACTCAGAGCATCTAAAATGTTTTTCACCAGCGCTTGAATCACTGACACGGACGTCATCAGGTTTCACATAGTTTAAACCTGACTGAGGTTCTCTGGTCTTCTTCCCATCACCACCCTCATCAGTGTCAGAAGACTCTCCAGTCTTCTCATCAGAATCTGGTTCTGGATGTCTATCTGGATCCAAGTTCCTGTCTGGTTCTGGTCCTCCACAGTCTTCTCCATCAGCTTCTGTTCCCATCTGTTTAGTTTGTCTTTGATGAAGCTGTGAGGACTGAGCTTCCTCTTCTTCATCTTCACTCTTCACAGGAGTCAATGAGAACTTGACATCAGCCTCCTCCAGACCTTGAAGCTGCTCTCCTTCCTGACTGGTGCAGAGTTCCTCCTGTTCTTCTTTAATGTGTGAGGGCTCTGGGTCCTCCTGGTCCAGACTGGAGCTCCACTCCTGCTGCTCAGAGGGAACCTCTTCTTTAACCAACAACAGCTGCTGGACATCTGCAGGAAAACAGTAAACACACACAGAGGGGTTACAAAGACATTTTAGAATTGAGCAAAGAGTCTCCTGGACATACACTTCCAGAGTATCACTAGAACCAGATAATACAATAATGTAATCAACTTATGTGACCATGAACATATGAACCATTTTAAGCTGCCAAACGGTAGACGATCTACAAGTATTAACTATTTATCTTCACCCACACACAAGCCAGGGTTGGGCCACATTGTGTGTGGGAGTCCTGGAGTCTCAGGGATGGGGAAGGTGCTGTTCCTGCAGGTTGCTGCACAATATCCCACCGACTAACCCGATTCACAACACAACTAGTTATAAGTTTTAAGCTACCACCTGCGTGTCAGAGCTCCCTCTTTGTACGGGGAGCGCCTCAACCGGAGATTCAAACCGTTGCTCTGTGACACACGCAACACTATTGCAAATGAGCACACACACACACACACACACACACACACACACACACACACACACACACACAATACTGTTATGTTAAAAATGTCTCAAACAAAAGGTAAAGGAAAAAGCCCCCCTCATTGTTCCAGAGGAGAGGCAGCTCTCCCCCCCCCCCTGCTCTCTTTCTTCCATCATTAAGCAGGGCCGAATCAGCTGGTTGATGTCTAAATCAAAAGGAATTTAATATACCAACAAAAGAAAATGCAGTTACAAACTGAATTACACTATCAGTAGTAATATTTCATGAAATAGAGGCCCAATCCGCACCACACGACAGACTGGTGTGTCCGCCTCGTGGTCCAGATGAGGTCTGGTTATCTCCGGGGATTCACAGTTTCTTTGTCCCTCCAAAGTCTCTGAAATGTCTCATATTACACATTCCTTAGCCCATCGATCAGCTCAGTGATTGGCTGAACCCGTCGGACTTCAGTCGGCCACTTCCTTCACCAATTCACCCCCCTTCTTGAAGGCTGTGCTCAGAAACTCTTCAGCAACATCCCCCTCTCTCTGACTTTATGGCGGTGTCATAAATTCTCTGGTTTCTCTCACAGTGCACAACAAATTCAGTAACTCTCCCTTTAGTTTAAACCTTCTACAAGTAAACATATTGTAACACATAATATCCATCGCTAGGAGCGCTTTAAAACTTAAATTCCTCACAATGAAAACGGGAAATGAAGACGGTGTAGACATCTTAACGCTGATTGGCCAAAACTCGACACGTCGCATCAAACATGTTTTATTGCGAAGATCACGACATCACATGTTCTCCTTGTCTCACTCCAATCTGAGAAACGCTGGCTGGCCAGTTGACTCCAAACTACATTAAAAGTTATCAGCCGGAGCATGAACAGTGTTAAATAAAGTGAACCTACGTGCTCTTTGTATCCGGATTTCCGGGTTGAGAACAGCGTCCAGAAGTTCCCGTTGTCGCTTATTCGCCTCTTTTGAACGAGAGAGTTCCTCCTCGTACTCTGCTATCGTTCTTTCAAACAGACCAAATATCTCTTCATCAGCCGCAGTTAGTCGCTGGTTGATTAAAGATCTCAACATTTCTACTTTAGACATTTTCACGAAATCACAGAAAGTTTTCCTCCAGACGAACTCCGTTAAAAACACCGTTTACTCTCATTAAACTCTGACTAGCGCTGTGTTGGTCACTTCCATCCCCGTCCGTCTGTTTCCAGGTAGCATGCTAAGCTAACTTCAATAGCTTTATAGGCTACCACGAGATTAGTCCTCGTCCTCTTCCTCTCCTCCTCCTTCTTCTTCTTCTTCTTCTTCTTCTTCTTCTCATTCTTCTTCTTTCACTTTAATGGCGGACTACAAACCAACGTTTAAGGCGCCACCTACTGGACCGGAGTGTGTAACATCATGACTTTATGACAGTTATAATTTAAACACAATAATAATGTTATTTATAAATATAATGAAACAATTAGAAATAAACTTCATATTGCAGTCATATTCTGGCCTTTTAACCCGTTCCATTCAACATATTAAATAAAGCCCTTTTAAGCTGAACTTGTTTGTCCCCTGTCTCTAACAGTCCTTTGATGCTCCACTCCCTTCCTGTATCTACCACTCTGTTCTTCAGTCTTTCTCTTTCCACCCTGAACTTCCTCCACTCTATCAGCACATGTTCTACAGTTTCTTTACAGTTGCATATCTCACATTTATCCCACTCTGTCTTTTTCATGATGTGTATCATTGAGTCCTGTATGTCCGAACCTTCATCTGAAAGTAACATCTTCTTTTCTACTTTTACTTCCATCACTTCTCACTCTGACTGATGTCTGAATTGTGTTGTAATTTCTACCCTTATTGTCATTATTCCAAATTTCCTGCCAAGATGTCCCATCCAAAGCTTTTACCAGAGAATGTCGAGTACTCCCAACCATTGTACAGGACAGTCGATGCTGTGTTTCCGTTAAGTCCACCCTGAATTCTAATCCAGTGTGATAGTGCTGACTCAGTTCTCCTCACATGTAATGGCAGTTGCCTGGATTTCACCAGCAATGCATTAATGGGTGTGGTTTTGACTCTGGAGATGAGTCAGAGGAGAACCATCCAGAAGAAAAGGTGAACAGATAAAAGTCCATTCAGACAGGTTCTACGAGGAACATCCGGTTCCGCTGCAACTTGGTGGGTAACAAAAGCCCCTTAAACTAATAAAATAGAATATCATTACTCCTATCTTCAGTGACCTTCCATCTGGTACATATGTAACAGTTGTGGGTCGTGGAACGAGACGACTCAAGTGATTGTTTTCCAACATTTATTTATTGAAGACAAAATATCACCAATGAATTGCCTTCAGACCGTTTTCTGCCCCTCTGCTCCCTCAGCAACGTGTGATTTAATTCATTTCCTTCAAATACACACTGACCAATCAGAGCTCGGTACGTGGACCGTTAATGAATATTACATCATCACAGTTTAAACTGACAAATGCAAAAAAAGACAGCTGGCAATAAATCTCAGACTGTGTGAATTAGTAAATTACTGTAACAGATTTATGACATCACTGCTTCATTTAGAGCACGATAGATCTGACTATAAGTACATGTGTGTATGATGGTAAATGAATGTGTTGCAGATGTGTTTTCATGGCGGGTATGACAATATTTTAGCCTTAAGTTTCACCACAAGTTTTCCAAGGCGGGCGTCTGTGAGAATGCCCCTCTGGGTATTTCAGTAAAGTGAGATTTTTCTATTCGTATTTTGGTCATATCATCTGGAAGGTTCTCTGGTATGGCCCCAAACGCACTCTCTTCCATACATGTGAGCGACCTGCGATTAAAAGGAAGAGTTTAATTGAACATTTGGGTATATGTAATGTGGAAGAAAGTATCCATCTCTCTCTCTCTCTCGATCTATCTATCTCCCTCTCTCCCTCTCTCTCTTTCTCTCTATATCTACATATATCTATCTATCTATGCTTTATAAAAACAATAGACTAGGGCCACAAATTGGAGCTACAGACCTCAATCTAGCCCTTAAGGCTTTTTTAAAACAATTTAAGATATGCACTTTCATGTAACCATATGTCCTTGATCCATTTTCCGCCACCTACTGACACAGTCAATCTGTAAATGGACAGCACTATGTTCGACCACAAGGTGGCCCCTTTATCCCAGCCTGCGGCTCCGACCTTGAGACCTTCGCACAGATGCTGATTTAACATTTCCTTAATCCGCAGTCCTTTTTTTTAAATGTATTTATTTTCTTTATCATAAAACAACTAATATCACTGCAGTTAGAATGCAGATATAGAGACTTTGATGTAAAATGAACAATAATATGAAAATACTTTTTTTCATGTAAAGTAAGAGAAGAGAAAATGACCCACAGTTGGGGCCTGAACCACTGACAAGATATTTCCAAAAATGAATCAAATAATTTCCTGCACAATGTCTCATCAAGGAAAATGCCCATTCTTAAAAGTTGTACTCCTTTTGGCACCCCCTCTTCATCCCATTTATGTATCTGCCCGTAAATGACGCATGTAGACGATTAATCAACAGGAAACAAGTGTTTTATAAACCAACACAAAATGTAAAAATAAATAAAAGGACTAAAATAAGAAAGAAATGTATGTTTATCAGTTTGAGTGAAAGCGACTCAGTGGCCTTTAGATTTCCCCTTAGTTAATCCAACACTACGAGAGGAAAATACCTCCCATTGTAAGGTTTGAGTTTTGCTGTATTGGTAAATCCATGTGTTATTTGCCACCTGTTCCTTGTGTTTCCCCTTGTATTGCATCATGCTGGAAGCTTAGTGTAACACTTGGCTGGCACTGCAAAGTGTGCCGACTCTGGCCTGAAGATCTGACGAAACACACAAAACACTCTTTAATGTGTTTGGACAAAGAACCAACATTGCATCTGACTAACATTTCACCACAGTGCCAGGTCAAAAAGGTTTGATAGAGATTAATACATCCTTTAGATTGATAATGACAATAATAGTTACTGAATAATGTGCGACATATGGATATATTCAACTCTCCCGTCTTTGCCCTTTACTAAATAGTTATTTCACTCTTTTGTTTTAAAATCCCTTCAAATCACAGGTTGATCAGGATGGTTTAACAACCTTTCAGGTCTGTGTTGAGGCTCTAAACATGTTGTGAATTCATGTTCCCTCATGTTGAAAATGTTAAACATTCCATATTGCAATGCCTAGTTAATCTCATTTACTGAATCCAATAAAGCTGTCCCTTTACATTGTATGAACTAGAAGACTGGACCTTATTTGAGGTGCAATGTCATCCTTAGTGCGCAAAAAGCCTCATCAGAACAGAAGTAACATCAGAATAAATAGGATTTGGGAGTGTTTGCTGTGTCATCCGCATTACTGGGTTAATATGAAGCAAGAGTTGTCAGATCAAACGTTAGAGTTCGCATCAGTGCACAAGCGCTTTGAGCAGAAAAGGTCATCAAAAAACATTGTATACACGTATTTGTGACAGTACACACTTTTGAGGATATTTTTGAATGGTATGGAATGTTTGTTGATATCGTAAAGCATTATTTTATATATATTTTTAGTGTAACCAACTTTAAGATGTTAAATTTGGACCAAAAAAAGGAAGACGCATGCAAAAAAAAAGTGACAACTGCACACTTCAACTCATGTTTGGGTCAATCAAGGTCACAGTGATCTTCTGTTGTTTGGAGTCATTTGTTTTTAGTAGGATGTAAACTATATTCTGGATCTTGACCATTGGCATTCCATATTATTAAGCACTTTTCATACATTTTCACCAATATTTCTGATCTTATAATCCTGAGACTAAGAGAGACTTCAGCAACACATTGTTAGGCTTGTGTCCCCTCTATCCCTTTGGCATGAAAAGCTGCAAATTACGTCTCAATAAACGTGACAAATGCATTGAAGGGTGGAGATGACGGCTGGATTTCATGTCATTTACATCCTTGTTACGCTAGGAACACATGCTTTTATTGTACAACACATGTATCCCTTATCAAACTCCAGACTGAATCAAGCTTCCTTTGACACGTGTCTGCGGTTCCAAACGGGAAGTTGTTTCGTCCTCTATCATTCCAGGCAGATGCCATATTGGTTTAATATCTTGAGGTCAGTGAACATATCAAAAGCTTTATTCCATACAAAGAAAAAAGAAAATGTACACAAAGCACGTGCTGACGTCCAGTTTCACATCCACAAGTCAAAACAGAGCATACCATATGGGACAAAGGATTCAAAAAAAGATACAGAGCAACAGTACTCTCATTGATCCTCTGTAGTGTCACATTAATCCCTTTGTGTCATTAATCAGCGAATGGGGTTACTGCAATGAATTGAAACACATCAGAAACATTATATTTTAATATAAGCTGGGCATAAACTGCTGCGGGTTGATGTGCTGGAAAACTGGAAACGATAACTCCTTGCTTGCAGATAAGACACCATTTGTCTTTACACTTATCCACACACACACAAACTTAAAATTCATGCAGTCTTTGGCAAGAACATGGACGTCCAAGAAAAATGGTGTTATTATTGTTGGTGCTAATGAAGGGGAAACTTCTGATGTTGTGGTTGGAGGGTTTTGCCTTCTCCTTAAATGTGAGTGTAGTTCTGATTGACGCAGGGGCGGGCTGTGTGGGTTCTCATGTGTATCTGTAAAAGTGAACGCTGGTCAAACGATTTCTTACAGACTGAGCAGCTGAAAGGCTTTTCTCCTGTGTGGGTTCTCATGTGTATCCGTAAAGTTGAACTCTGGCTATAAGATTTCTTACAGACTGAGCAGCTGAAAGGTTTTTCTCCTGTGTGGGTTCTCATGTGTCTCTGTAAAGTTGAATGCCGGTTAAAAGATTTCTTACAGACTGAGCAGCTGAAAGGTTTTTCTCCTGTGTGGGTTCTCATGTGTTTCTGTAAAGTTGAACGCTGGTTAAAAGATTTCTTACAGACTGAGCAGCTGAAAGGTTTTTCTCCTGTGTGGGTTCTCATGTGTTTCTGTAAAGTTGAACGCTCGTTAAAAGATTTCTTACAGACTGAGCAGCTGAAAGGTTTTTCTCCTGTGTGGGTTCTCATGTGTATCTTCAGAGTTCCACTCTTGCCAAATGTTTTCTCACACTCAGAGCATCTAAAATGTTTTTCACCAGCGCTACATCTTGAATCACTGACACGGACTTCATCAGGTTTCACATAGTTTAAACCTGACTGAGGTTCTCTGGTCTTCTTCCCATCACCACCCTCATCAGTGTCAGAAGACTCTCCAGTCTTCTCATCAGTATCTGGTTCTGGATGTCTATCTGGATCCAAGTTCCTGTCTGGTTCTGGTCCTCCACAGTCTTCTCCATCAGCTTCTGTTCCCATCTGTTTAGTTTGTCTTTGATGAAGCTGTGAGGACTGAGCTTCCTCTTCTTCATCTTCACTCTTCACAGGAGTCAATGAGAACTTGACATCAGCCTCCTCCAGACCTTGAAGCTGCTCTCCTTCCTGACTGGTGCAGAGTTCCTCCTGTTCTTCTTTAATGTGTGAGGGCTCTGGGTCCTCCTGGTCCAGACTGGAGCTCCACTCCTGCTGCTCAGAGGGAACCTCTTCTTTAACCAACAACAGCTGCTGGACGTCTGCAGGAAAACAGTAAACACACACAGAGGGGTTACAAAGACATTTTAGAATTGAGCAAATCATCTCCTGGACATACACTTCCAGAGTATCACTAGAACCAGATAATACAATAATGTAATCAACTTATGTGACCATGAACATATGAACCATTTTAAGCTGCCAAACGGTAGATGATCTACAAGTATTAACTATTTATCTTCACCCACACACAAGCCAGGGTTGGGCCACATTTCCTGCTGAAAATGCGTTGGAATGCTGAAAGCTGAAATGAATCTCAAAAACATTGCTGAAAATGGAGTGGTCTCGTGTGACGTCACAGTTTAGCTGTCGGCCATGTTGGAGTACATGTTGGAGTACACACAAAGCCACTGGCATGCACGGCTGAGTCGCATAACCTATCGGTGGTGAACTTTTGTGCTGTCTTTGGTTGTGGCAGCAGAGCTGATAGAGACAAGAAATCATTCTTTCGTTTACCAGCGGTCATTACACATCAAGGAAATGACACGAAGGAACTATCCGTCGCGAGAAATGGCTGTCGCGCATCTCTCGGGACATAAAGGAATGGAATTTGGCGTACACTAGAGTATGTGCGGATCACTTTATAAGTGGTCAGTGATTTTATTTACAAATTCGTTTGTGAACAGTATTTAATTAAGGCAATATAAATTAATCCGATAAGACTACTTCGGTTAACTTGTATTTCATGTTGATTACAAACTGTTTCAGGTAAACCCTCTACTCTCCAAGATGGCGATAATCCAGACTGGTCTCCGTCTCTAAAACTTGGGCATGAGAAGGTTACCGAAGCTTCATCGGCCCGTGACAGCAGTCGGTACCAGAGACGTGTCGAGCGTGTACAACAGGCGAAACACGTAGCTGCAGCCTCAGCATTGCTTGATGTGAGTTTAACGTCGGATCATGCATATGACAGCCCACCAGCAGCAGAGGATGTGGACGAGGATAAGAAGAACCAAGCCACCCAGACAGACCTCGGTGGGGCCACGATTGCAGCAATACAAGCTGAGATGCAGCGCCTACTCACGGAAAATCAGAATTTGAAAAAGGAACTTTCCGATGAACGATCCAAGTTTGATTCACAATTTTTCCAAAATAATGATGAAAAAGTGAGATATTATACTGGACTGCCGGACTTCTCAACCCTGCAAATTTTATACTATTTTATAGAACCACACATCCCATCTTCTACTGCCAGTGCTCTCACCAAATTCCAACAGCTGACACTTTGTTTATTAAAACTCAGACTTAACTTGGCCCATATGGATCTCGGTCAGAGGTTTGGAATAAACAAGTCTTCATCCTCGCGTATTTTTCTGAACATGATTGACGTGTTGCACACGAGGTTGAAGGATCTGATTGTTTGGCCGGAGCGGGAGGAGCTCCAGGAGACAATGCCGATGTCGTTCCGTGCGCATTTTGGCACTTAGGTTATAGTTATCATCGACTGCTTTGAAGTTTTTTTGGACACACCATCCACTCTTGGTGCTCGGGCATGGACATGGTCCTCATACAAACACAATAACACTGTGAAGTTCTTGATTGGTGTGACACCACAAGGCAACATATCTTTCTTATCCAAGGGATGGGGTGGAAGAACCAGCGATAAATGCATAACAGAACATTGTGGACTGCTCAATAAACTAAATCCTGGTGACGAGGTGCTCGCGGATCGTGGGTTTGACATTGCGGATAGTGTTGGGATGATGGGAGCTACTCTGCACATTCCCGCCTTCACGAAAGGGAAAAAACAACTAAGCGGTAGGGAAGTGGAGGCAACTAGAAGAATTGCAAATGTTCGAATACATGTTGAGAGGGTGATAGGATGTCTGCGTCAGAAGTATACCATTCTACAGAGCACACTTCCGCTTGAGTTTATGGCAAACAATTCACAACTGACCACTCTGGACAAGGTAGCGATTATTTGCTGTGCTCTAACAAACCTGTGCCCATCCGTAGTTCCGATAGAGTGATGTTGGACAGGTTATGTGTAGTACTGTATGAAATATGGGATACTGCAATGCGTGAATGGTGAATTTTCGACACTGTCACTCACTCTAAATGTATGTGCCATAGACTTCTGTAAATACACATCAGCGTTTGAGTCAGCATGTTTCTTCTAACATACAAGTATTTTGTACTGGAATAATTGTGAAAGTAAAACTACATACATTTCCAAGTTGTACAGTGTATTTTATTGTTTGTTGTTTCTTCCAATCAACCCACATACATGTATGTTGTATTACACTGAGTAGACATAGAATATTGCTAACACAGCTACTACATATATCACTTGTTAGTTTTACGAGGCTTCTTTTTAGATTGTTTTCGACAGTCAGGGCAGAGCCACTTGCCTTTCCCAACACGTTTGATTTTCAGACAGACCAAGTGATACCAGACTACTTTGCAATTTTCATCGTCACACATTATCATGTCGTCATAGTCCTCAGACTCCCCACAATAACAGTATGTTGGCGAGTCATCATCTGCACTCGCCGAGTTCTCTCCGCATGGTACCTGGATGGCACACAGTGCTGGCGTCTGGACATTCTCTCGAGAATAAAATTTCCCGACAAGTTCTGGCAGGACAGCCTTATTGAAGAAGTCTTTGGATGATGCCACCATTATGTCCCACATTGATTGGTCTTCTTCAATACGCTCAATGTGGAGGTCCTTCTCTGTCCATAGCACAAAGTCCGCAAACTCGGCATTGCACACACTGATTTGAGTCTGTATCTGATACATGTGCTCGTGGTCGTTTTTCAAAAATACAAGCTCGCCGTCCTTCTCCAGACAAGTCTTCAAGCCTCCCGCAGTCAAGTCATCAATTGTACTGTCACGTGCACAGTAGGGACACTTGATTTCAACCACCCCACTGCCACAACAATCGCATGACACCACCGCGTCCGGTGTAGCACCGATGTGCGGGTAGTCGGGGTGGATGACAAATCCAGAGTCGTGAATCAAAAAATTGTCATGTGATTCTGTCATCTTCTCAGAGTACACTTTTCGGGCTGTGTCCTCGTGCTTGCACCCCCATTTAGTTGCATCCACAGAGAAAGAGGTCGACTCTGGGTAGCATATAGATTTTATCAGAGACTGTGATGGCAGATCAGGGTTTGATGTACATACTCGCTTCATCTTTGAGGCGGTTATGCGGCCAGATCTGAATCGGAACCACAGTTTACTTGACGCTTGGGATCTGGTAGCCTGTTCCACAGATTTCGCCTGTTCCGCTGTAACAGTCAGCTCCACTTCTTCACATTTCTTTAATAATTCAATAAAATTGAGCGTCAAGTGTTCTGGTTTGTATAGGCTTGTCAACACACAAGGAAATGTCTCTGACAGTGATGTGGGCCTGAACTGCTTGCATATGTCAGGCACTACCCTCAGAACAGCAGCTTTTGATCCCGCCAGGCTCAATTGCTGAAACAGGGTGTTCAGTTCGCCTGCAGTCGGTGAAGGCACTTCTTTTACCTGCCGCTTTCCCGGGGTTGCAGTATTGTCACAAACAAGGGAGTCCAACCGTCTTTTCTTAGTCCTAGCGGATGTGAAGTCTATCTCATTGGTTGGAAGATAATGTACATCTCGTAGACTGGGTGGAAGTTTCCAATATGCCGCCGCCTGTGTCACTGTACGAGAATCTCGAATGCGCGATGTCGTCTCAATCCAAAACAGCAGGGCACTCACATGCGTACAGGTCTCGCCAAGGCCAGCCATACAGTTACAGTGCGCGCAAAGAATCTTTCCTGTCTTCTCAGCAACCAGCCACGGCTTCAGAGCAGTCTCTCTCAGGCGTTGTGAATGCATTACCTGTAACAGGGGAAATTAAGTTGTTACATATATTTTATAATATGAAGGTAAAAAAACATGGAGATTCTAATTTATCCAAAATACTGAGATTTAATTTGTTTTGACCAGAAATTTCATTTTTCTTTCCCAGTTACACACACATAAAGCTGGGTTTGAGTGTTTGATGTATCTCTGTGCATTGAATTTGAAAAAAAAGTAAAACAATTTATAAAAGTAAGTCAATAGAACATGGGAATCTTAAATTCATTTTCTAGATATCCACACCCCTGATAATATATAGTCATTGTGTGCATGTGTGTAGCCTGTAGGAATTAACTTTAAACTAACTCCTAACTTCACCCCCCCCCCACCACACACACATATATATTATATAATTATATATTACACATTAATTATATATATATATATATAGATATATAGATATATATATGTGTGTGTGTGGGGGGGATGAAGTTAGGGGTTAGTTTAAAGTTAATTCCTACAGGCTACACACACGCACACAATGACATGCATGTACAATGTAAACAAACACACGTGTCTGTTGTAAACATGAGTAAACATTGAATATTGCTAAATATCTGACCAGATCTGTATATATTTACCCTTCCAATGACGAGATGAGAATTGTCGACGACCGTTGCTTTGACGTCTCGGACCCATCCACTGACAAACTGATTATAAGCGTCGAGCCCTTTGTAGCACTCCAGCTCGTCTTTCGTGTAAGGACTCGGGGTGTTCACGAGATATGTGTAGATGTTGGCGTAGTTTACCGATGGAAGGTAAGTAGGCTCGGCACTGAAACGATCTGCACTCATCGTATAAGGATCCAAGTTACCAATAACCTTCAATTTGGCAAGGTAGCGAACCTTTGATGCACTATCCAGTGATTCAAAGTATGGTATTTTCGCCGCACTTCCTTGTTTACTCGCCGCCATGGAGGATCTGTATGTACTCCAACATGGCCGACCGACCTGGTAACTAAGGAGATCGTGACGTCAGTGAGACCACTCCATAGATATCTAATTTTAAAAAAATTGCAAAAAGCTGAATAATCCAAACAGATTACAAATATGAAGTTATATCACCCCTCTCCTGAAAGAGCTGAACATTTTGATATTCGAACGGTTTCTGTAGTTTAAAAGAATTCCAGCAGTAGTGATATTTGTTGTAGTAGTAGAAGTTGTCGTCGAAGTATTTGTAATTAGAAGAAGTAGTAGTATCAGCAGTCGTACTAATAGCTGTAGTAGTATTAGTACTGGTTATTAGTACTGGTAGTAGCAGGAATAGAGGTATTAGCAGTTGTGGTATCAGTAATAATAGTAGTGGTAGTAATAGCAGTAGTGGTAGTAATAATATTTATGGTAGCAGTAATAGCAGTAGCAGTAGTAGTAATAGTAGCAACAGCAAAGGTTGTAGTAGTAGTGGTAATACTAGAAATATTAGCAGTAGTAGTAGTTGTCGCAGTATTAGTAAGAGTATTCATTATTTCAACAAAAAACATTAAAAGTTATCAGCCGGAGCATGAACAGTGTTAAATAAAGTGAACCCACGTGCTCTTTGTATCCGGATTTCCGGGTTGAGAACAGCATCCAGAAGTTCCCGTTGTCGCTTATTCGCCTCTTTTGAACGAGAGAGTTCCTCCTCGTACTCTGCTATCGTTCTTTCAAACAGACCAAATATCTCTTCATCAGCCGCAGTTAGTCGCTGGTTGAATAAAGATCTCAACATTTCTACTTTAGACATTTTCACTAAACCACAGAAAGTTTTCCTCCAGACGAACTCCGTTAAAAACACCGTTTACTCTCATTAAACTCTGACTGGCGCTGTGTTGGTCACTTCCGTCCCCGTCCGTCTGTTTCCAGGTAGCATGCTAAGCTAACTTCAATAGCTTTATAGGCTACCAGGAGATTAGTCCTCTTCTTCTTCCTCTCCTCCTTCTTCTTCGTCTTCTCCTCATTCTTCTTCTTTCACTTTAATGGCGGACTACAAACCAATGTTTAAGGCGCCACCTACTGGACCGGAGTGTGTAACATCATGACTTCATGACAGTTATCATTTAAACACAATCATCATGTTATTTATAAATATAATGAAACAATTAGAAATAAACTTCATATTTCAGTCATATTCTGGCCTTTTAACCCGTTCCATTCAAAATATTAAATAAAGCCCTTTTAAGCTGAACTTGTTTGTCCGCTGTCTCTAACAGTCCTTTGATGCTCCACTCCCTTCCTGTATCTACCACTCTGTTCTTCAGTCTTTCTCTTTCCACCCTGAACTTCCTCCACTCTATCAGCTCATGTTCTACAGTTTCTTTACAGTTGCATATCTCACATTTATCCCACTCTGTCTTTTTCATGATGTGTATAATGTGTCATTGAGTCCTGTATGTCCGAACCTGAATCTGAAAGTAACATCTTCTTTTCTACTTTTACTTCCATCACTTCTCACTCTGACTGATGTCTGAATTGTGTTGTAATGTCTACCCTTATTGTCATTATTCCAAATTTCCTGCCAAGATGTCCCATCCAAAGCTTTTACCAGAGAATGTCGAGTACTCCCAACCATTGTACAGGACAGTCGATGCTATATTTCTGTTAAGTGCACCCTGAATTCTAATCCAGTGTGATAGTGATGACTCAGTTCTCCTCACATGTAATGGCAGTTGCCTGGATTTCACCAGCAATGCATTAATGGGTGTGGTTTTGACTCTGGAGATGAGTCAGAGGAGAACCATCCAGAAGAAAAGGTGAACAGATAAAAGTCCATTCAGACAGGTTCTACGAGGAACATCCGGTTCCGCTGCAACTTGGTGGGTAACAAAAGCCCCTTAAACTAATAAAATAGAATATCATTACTCCTATCTTCAGTGACCTTCCATCTGGTACATATGTAACAGTTGTGGGTCGTGCAACGAGACGACTCAAGTGATTGTTTTCCAACATTTATTTATTGAAGGCAAGGCAAGGCAAGGCAAGGCAAGGCAAGGCAAGGCAAGTTTATTTGTATAGCACATTTCAACAACAAGGTAATTCAAAGTGCTTCACATAAAACCATTAAAAGCATCAAAACATAAGGCAAACGAAAAGGAGATTTAAAAACAATTAAAGAAACAGTGTAAGAAATAAAATTCAGTCGTAAAAAGTAAAGGAGATTTAAAACATACATTGAAACAATAATTGATGTCTCCCTGAGACATTACGCTGCACGCAATCAACCATACACTGCCGCAATTCTGCAATTACTCGCACACAAACCACGTCTGGAAAAGATCTCTGCCGATCTGCGTTTTATAGTGTACGCCTTGCACGAACTCGGTCCCGGAGGAAATGGCGACATATTGTACACTTTCTAAATTTGAATCGATGTCTCCCTGAGACATTGCGCTGCACGCAATCAACCATACACTGCCGCAATTCTGCAATTACTCGCACACAAACCACGTCTGGAAAAGATCTCTGCCGATCTGCGTTTTATAGTGTACGCCTTGCACGAACTCGGTCCCGGAGGAAATGGCGACATATTGTACACTTTCTAAATTTGAATCGATGTCTCCCTGAGACATTGCGCTGCACGCAATCAACCATACACTGCCGCAATTCTGCAATTACTCGCACACAAACCACGTCTGGAAAAGATCTCTGCCGATCTGCGTTTTATAGTGTACGCCTTTGTTAGATCCTGGGGTACTTCTGGCCCGATACGGGGCTACTTACTGACTCAGCTCTCTATTAAAAGATTGTCGAGCTGGTGTTCTTGCGAGGGAACTCGCCTGGCTCTTCTAACTGCCGTTCTACTTCTCCTTTAACCGACGCCGTACTTTCTTCTTGATGTAGGTTGGTTAGGTGTTGTTGGATGGCAGCGTCCCAGGTGGTCCATCCTCTTCCGTACAGGATGACCTGATGTTGGACGTTGCCTCTGTCGTCTTTATCCAGCGTTGGTCCTCCCGATGCCGCTCTGCGTGCTCCAGCGCCGTCCTCCTCCTGGTCCTCGCTGCCGTCTGCTGCCGGGTCATGGGTCGATGTCGCTGGCACGTCCTGCTGAGTCGTCGTCGTCTGCGGGCTGCCTTCGTCGCCATCGGGTCCTCGCGGCCGTCCGGTGTCGATTCCTTCATCTGGGCCGCTGGCTCGTCCCGCTGGGTCGCCTCCGTCTGCCGGCCGGTCCCTGGAACATCTGGTCCGTTCTGCTGCACTTGCATCTTGGACTTTGTCTTTGTCTTTGTTGTCTCGAGTCGCCTTCCTCCCAAAGCCTCTCGTCGCGCGTTGAGGAAGGGATGGGATCAGGCTCTGGCCCCTCTACAGGTCGGGCGAGTCTGGTCGATGCTCCCCGTCGCCTGTGGCTTCTCCTGTGCTGGCTTGTAAATACCACACACAGCTTTGATGCGTGGATGTCTCGCCATCGGACTTCTTCGTGGCTTGGGCAGCTTTACTTTCTACCCAACGCCTCACCTCAGGTCTTTTCGTACACGAACGACAGCCTCTCTTGGCTGCTGGGGTTCTTCTTTTGGACTCAACGTACTCCTTTTCCGTCGCGCCCCACGTTGGGCGCCATGTGTTAGATCCTGGGGTACTTCTGGCCCGATACGGGGCTACTTACTGACTCAGCTCTCTATTAAAAGATTGTCGAGCTGGTGTTCTGGCGAGGGAACTCGCCTGGCTCCGCTAACTGCCGTTACTCCCAACGTCTACCCTGCTTCCTCCGGTCAGAGCGCGCTCGGCCGAGAGACCAGTCCTGGCCCCGGGCGCTCCCACCAGTCGCGTCGGTTATGGCAGCTTCCCTCTTATGGATCCGTGCTCTTGGTAAATGCCAGGTTAGGTTTTAACGGCTAGGATTAATTCTTTCTAAAACCGTAAGGGATTGTTAAGTGGAGTCGGTCTCTAGGATAACCTTTCAGAACTCAGTTGTTAGACATACAATTGCTTTAACTTTTTATTACCACGAGGAACTTTTTACTACTTGAGCAAATGAATGCACTTGAGAAATTTACTTTAAATGCAGATTAGATATTTATTGCAGGTTATATTTGGTTAGTTTGCAAGGGTTAAAGCTACAGCTCACATAAAATGTCACTACACTTGATTCGTTACGTTAATTTTCTTCTCTGATTATACTCATTAGTTTTAGTTGCCGAGACGGCTCGGTTGGAGCTGGATGTTCAATGGTGCGATGAAAAGGTTATTTTGGAGTTGTTAGGAGCGAAGGTCTGGCCAGACCCTCGGTCCTCCTGCTCTGCAACGGAGTCCGTCCAACAGTCCTCAAAACTCAGTACAAAGTCTTTCTCGGGCTGCTGCGTCTTCTCCGTCGTCCAGATGTTAAGAGTCGAGCAGTGGGGAGAGGAAAACCTCCGTCTTTAAATCTTATTGTCCACGAACAGCGGCCTTCTTTCCATGAACCGAGACGAAGTCCTCAATACATCAGTGGCGATCGTCCGTATCTTCCCTCGGTGCTCTTGGACGGCACTCGTGTTGAAATCCCAGTGTGCTGCCTGCAACCATCTCCTTTTATTCCTCATTCGGGCTTAATCAGCCCCCTTGTTCAATACATGATCTCATCCCCCCTCCCTCTGGAGAGGGCGTTGGGTTCTTGAACAAGTCCGTACAAGTCCAGGCTTCCTGCCTCTGACTCATCTCTTGCAACATTCTCCTCCTAACTCCACCCATAACATCTGCCTCTGATTTTGCAAGTCATTCTGACTAGTACATTTATCGCAAGTCATCCTGACTGTACATTTCTATCTCAGCTCCAGTTACACAGAACATTTGTTAAACACTTATTACAATAGTTAAATCACTCTATGCATTTAAACATTCGTTACATATTGATTAAACATTTCGTTATATAATTCATACACTTTATCTTTTGATTACACTTTATTCTGAGTATATGCTTTGTGCTCTTATATCCTGACTCTCCCTTGAATGTGCTCACATGTTACCGAGGCAGCTCTGAGGGGTCAACTCTTCTTGACACCTTGCACGAACTCGGTCCCGGAGGAAATGGCGATATATTGTGCAGTCCTTTTAAAACCATTAAAAGCATCAAAACATAAGGCGAAAAGTAGATTTAACAGCAATTAAGAACAGTGTAAGAAATAAAATGCAGTAGTAAAATGCAGAAATGCAGGAAATTGATTAATATATTAATTGAATGTGGTTCAATTAAAGGCAGCAGCAAACAGAAAAGTCTTCAATCTTGATTTAAATGAGCTGAGGGTCTCAGCAGACCTGCAGCTTTCTGGGACTTTGTTCCAGATATGTGGAGCAGAAAAACTGAACGCTGCTTCTCCATGTTTAGTTCTGACTTTGGGAACAGATAGTAGACCGGTCCCAGACGACCTGAGGGGTCAGGATGGTTCGTAAGGTAGCAGCAGATCAGAGATGTATTTTGGCCCTAAACCATTCAGTGCTTTGTAAACCAACAGTAGGATTTTAAAGTCAATTCTTTGTTGGACAGGAAGCCAGTGCAAAGACATCAGGACTCGAGCTGCAGCGTTCTGAATCAGCTGCAGCTTTCTGACGGACTTTTTACAGAGACCTGTAAACACACCGTTACAGTAGTCCAGTCTGCTGAAGATAAATGCATGGACAAGTTTTTCCAAATCCTGTTGAGACATAAGTACTCTAATCCTTGATATATTCTTCAGGTGATAGTAGGCTGATTTTGTAATTGTCTTGATATGGCTGTTCAGGTTGAGGTCTGAATCCATAACTACACCTAGATTTCTGGCTTGGTTTGTGGGTTTTAACATCAGTGACTGAAGCTGAGCGGTGATTTTCAATTGTTCATCCTTGGTACCAAAAACAATTACTTCTGTTTTATCTTTGTTTAATTGAAGAAAATTCTGGCACATCCAGATGTTTATTTGTTCAATGCAGTTACCCAGCCCTTGTATGGGATTATAGTCCCCTGGTGACATAGTTATGTAGATTTGTGTGTCGTCTGCATAATTATGATAACACACTTTGTTGCTTTCCATAATCTGAGCTAGTGGAAGCATGCAGATGTTGAACAGAAGAGGCCCCAGTATTGAACCTTGGGGAACACCACATGTCATTTTAGTCAGCTCTGATGTGTAATCAGCTACAGACACAAAGTATTCTCGGTCCTTCAAGTAGGATTCAAACCAGTTAAGTGCTGTGCCAGAGAGTCCCACCCAGATGTTTAGTCTTTCTAGGAGTATGGCATGGTCGACCGTGTCGAATGCAGCACTGAGATCCAGTAACACTAAGACTGAACTTCTGCCATTGTCTATGTTTAAGTGGATGTCGTTGAAAACCTTAACAAGAGCAGTTTCAGTGCTGTGGTGCTGTCGAAAGCCTGACTGGAAAACATCAAAGCAGTTATTTACGGCCAAGAAGTTGGTCAGCTGTTGGAAAACCGCTTTTTCAATTATTTTACTTAAAAATGGGAGGTTTGATATTGGCCTATAATTTTTCATCGTTGCGGAGTCTAAACTAGCCTTCTTTAGGAGCGGTTTAATAACTGCAGTTTTTAGGGCTTGTGGGAAGACACCTGAGAGAAGGGATGTGTTTACAATATGTAAGAGATCAGTGGTCATGCAGTTTGAAATATTTTTGAAAAAGTGTGTTGGTAGAATATCCAAGCAGCAGGAGGATGACTTCAGATGTTGTATAATGTCTTCTAGGCTTCTACGGTCGATTGAATGAAATTGTGTCATGATATTTGAATGGATGTTATTCAGAGATCGGGACAACACATATCCTGTGGTTGGTGTGGAGGCACTGACTGCTTGTCTAAATTGAAGACAAAATATCACCAATGAATTGCCTTCAGACCGTTTTCTGCCCCTCTGCTCCCTCAGCAACGTGTGATTTAATTCATTTTCTTCAAATACACACTGACCAATCAGAGCTCGGTACGTGCACCGTTGATGAATATTACATCATCACAGTTTAAACTGACAAATGCAAAAAAAGACAGCTGGCAATAAATCTCAGACTGTGTGAATTAGTAAATGAACAGATTTATGACATCACTGCTTCATTTAGAGCACGATAGATCTGACTATAAGTACATGTGTGTATTATGGTAAATGAATGTGTTGCAGATGTGTTTTCATGGTGGGTATGACAATATTTTGGCCTTATTCTTTCAGCTGTAGCCTTAGTGGTGCCAAACAGACTTGGGAGTTATGTAATGTTTCTGTATTGTAATTATGACCCAGACGAACAACGACTGGATGCACTGCAACAGGCTTTTATTCCGAGCTTCGTATACACGCTGTTCATGCGGTCTTGCTGACTGACTATATGTCTCGTCATCCTATCTTGTCTCAGACAGCTGACAGTACACGTGCAGCAAAGGTAGCAGAGGAGTATGTGAACTTCATCGCAAGTCATGCAACACCTAAAGCCATGACACTCACTGAGATCACGAGAGAGACACTCGCAGACCCAATCCTTCAAGTGATTAGTGCTCACATCAGACACAACACATGGCACCAGAGTGACAAGTCACGACATGCTGACATAGTAAAGCAGTTCAGACAAGTTAGCAGTGAACTAACAACATCACATGCATCAGACATTGTACTGCGGGGCACTAGAATAATAATTCCCACGGCCCGACAAGTTAGAGTGTTACAGCTAGCCCATGAAGGACATCAGGGCATTGTCAAAACCAAATCCCTACTCAGAACCAAGGTTTGGTTTCCAGACATTGATCGCAAAGCAGAAGCAGTAGTACGCAGTTGTATTGCATGTCAAGCCAACACGCCAGTTGCACATACTGAGCCACTAAAAATGTCCGTTCTGCCAGAAGCTCCTTGGCATAGTGTTAGTGCAGACTTCTATGGACCACTTCCAACTGGACAGTACGGTATTTGCTTGTCATCACGGATGATTACACACGCTACCCAGTTGTAGAGAGCATAAGGTCAACCTCGGCTAACACAGTCATTCCGGTTATGGAGAAAGTTTTCTCCATGTTTGGGATCCCCAGAGTTGTGAAAACTGATAATGGTCCCCCATTCAACAGTGACCAGTTCTCCCAGTTTGCAGAGTATCTAGGATTCCACCACCGCCGGATCACACCGCTGTGGCCTCAAGCTAATGCTACAGCTGAAAGATTCATGCGCACCCATAGGCAAAGCTATTCGTGTGGCCGAAACACAAGGCATTCCCTGGAAACAACGACTGAACATCTTTCTACGCGAGTATCGATCCACACCTCACAGCACAACAGAAAGCTCACCTGCTGAACTGTTGTTCCAACGTAAGATGTACACAAAGATTCCTTCAATCACTCACACTGCAAGGAACTGTTCAGACTCTGAAGTGAGAGCAAGGGACAACAAGGCTAAAGCCAAGATGAAATCTCATGCAGACTCTCATCGTAACGCTACACCACACACTCTCACTCCAGGTGACGCTGTGCTTCATCGTCAGCCCAAGCACAACAAGCTCACTGCAGCGTATAACAGTAAGCCATACACGGTGACCAAAGTCAAAGGCTCCATGATCACAGCAGCCAGAAGTGGACACTTCATTGTCAGGAATTCTTCATTCTTCAAGAAGATCACTCCAGAAGTAATGGACATCTCACCAGATCCCGATGATGAGGATTGTGATTACAGTGATGCCTCCAATACCTCAACAACACCGAGATACCCCTCAAGGCACAACAGACGTCCTCCCGCCTACCTACAGGACTATGGGTAGATTATGGACAGTTAAACGTGGACAATCTTTTGGCTGCATACAATAAATATGCTCAGGGACATGGACACTCATTTGATCTGTTGTGAACTTAAAAGGTACTGATTTAGCCAAGTTTGTGAAGTTAAGGGTTTGTTAAACATTTCTATAAGACAGAGTGTGAAATTAATGTTTTAAGGGATACAGTTAATACAGAACAGGATATACACAGTCAGTCAGCAAGACCGCATGAACAGCGTGTATACGAAGCTCGGAATAAAAGCCTGTTGCAGTGCATCAAGTCGTTGTTCGTCTGGGTCATAATTACAATACAGAAACATTACAGGAGTAAATAGAAAAGAAATGTGTAAATATTCTCTCATCACACATTCACTGACGTGTGTCGGCTTCTTGAGTCGTGTCTTGCAGTCTCCGGCTACTTTAATGTTTGGTGTGGGTGATTTTAAGTGATGGAAGGAAACTTCCTTACTGCTTAGAATTATATTTATATATTTTTTTATTTATTTGCCCAAAAGTCAGTTTCACATCGCTGGGGTCTCGGCTGAAAGAATAAGAATACATCAAAGTAAAACATTGACGTGAATACACGTGTTATTATAGTCAGATCTATCGCGTTATAGATGAAGCAGTGATATTATAAATCGGTTAATTTACAGAATGACAGTTAGTGATTTCTTGCCAGCTGTCCTTCCTGCATTTGTCAGTTTAAACTGCGTTACTTTCAGCATGAATTATGTTCATGTTCTATGTTGGTCTCAGAGTGCACCAGACTGATGCATTTAACTTTAAAATGTACAACATTTTCTTCCAGGTGAGCGTGTCCCCGGCCCCCTCTAGAAAACCAACACGAACTAGAAAATAAAAACTCAATTAGTGGATCAAGCTAAAGACAGTACCAAATCTGAGCGTGGACTCAATGAGCGATGCTCTCAAATTGAAAGAACACGCTCTTGGATAAAGATAGGATGAAAGCTCCATCGTTCCTCCCCTGTGTGATGGTTCATGTGGTGTGTCAAATGTATTTTATACATTTGGTATAAAACCGTTATCACAAACAGAACCACTTTGTCTCTTATATGATTAACAGTGCCATTGATGAATAAATAATTCCTTCATCTGATGAGTGTACTTCCAATAATAAATGAATCCAGGTATTCAGCTGTTTTCACAATAACCTGTAACCAAGACTGTGATGGCGTCTGTGCAAATTTACAACATGTGATTTCATATTTGATAAAGAGTCTCTCCAGCGTCATACAAACAGTTCACATTCTTTTCAAAAGACCTTCTGAGCATGTGGGCCCCTGAGTCAGAGTATCCCAGTTCTTCCACAGACACTAATCCACGTCGTGCACCTGCGCCTGGAGCTCCTTGGAGATGTACCCGAGAAGGGTCGCCGTCAGCTGCTGCTTCAGGGTGGCGTTGCCCATCACTAGAGCAGTTAGCTGAGCCAAATCTGTCCACTGAATGACTCCTGTTGTGGAATATTTCCTTAACAAGTTCAGGAGTGAAGTTGGTTTTATCCAAAGTGTCTAACATAAAAACAGAGTCTTGATGAATGATCAAAGTTTCATTATTATTTAATGTTTGCAAACAGAGAACACAAAACACAACCACGTATTGCAGTGAACTGTGAATATGCTCTAAATGACACAGAATCAAAACAATTATATACCTGCCGGCAGAGAGGAACAGATAAAACACAGGAGACTAAGGCAGAAATGTTTAGTCTAACCAGAAGCAGTTGATATAGAGAAAGAACACGTCGGCTGTTTGTCCCGACTATAGAAAAGTGACCTTTGTCCTAGACCAAATAGGTCAATGTGTTCAGACATTCAGACGCCCATACAAATGAACTTTCTAAACAGCAATATGTCTCACAGAAAATATCATGAGGAGGTTAAAACATTTTTTATCATTACACTCCCAGCACGGCCAGAAGATACCATCAAGCTTCTGCTGCTGCTGAGAACTGAGCTCCATTATGATCTGAGGCAGCGGTTTGAACTGTCCACTGGTCAGCCAGCAGCCCAGAAGGCCTCCGACAGCACCGCCTACAGGAGAAAAGGGTTTCAAACATGTGGAATTATGATTGCACACACAAACACACAGCATGACAAGGATAGAGTGATTAACCCCCGCTGGATCATCGTCCTCGGTGTGTGCACCCATCTGGGTTGTGTGCCCATCGCCAACGCCGGAGACTTCGGAGGCTACTACTGTCCGTGCCATGGCTCCCACTACGATGCTTCAGGAAGGATAAGAAAGGGACCTGCTCCTCTAAAGCTGGAGGTTCCCTTCTATGAGTTCACTGAGGAGGACGTAGTCATAGTGGGATAAATACTGGAGCTCTGTTTCCAACTCTATGATTGAGCTCTTGTCTTTTCCCTCGTGAGTTGTTTTTCTTTGATTGATCTGCATCACTTAGCTTGATGTCTTTTGATTCACTGACATTTTATTTGTTGTTTTAATCTCTATAGATTTCTTTCATTCCGCACTACTTTTAGCATTTAGTATTTTCCAAACAGCATTGTGTAACACAACGTATGAGGGCCGGGTGTGATCAGGTCCAACCCCTTTGCTGCCGCACCAATCCTGATATATTGTGTTGGAGCTGTGTGATAAAGTCAAAGGTGGGGCCTGTTTCATGGTTACCTAAAGTTGAGCTGGTAAAAGTGCTCATACACATGAACAAGAGGCCTGGGGAGCACAATGATTAGGCTAAGATGATGGTACGATCAAGAAACCGGCAATCTAAAAAAGTATCGACAAGTTGTGAACACATTCAGGAATGTGTCGGCCTGCTGATCAACTGGAAGGAACTATAGATCGAGATAAGGATGTTGTTGGTTTGTGACTCCAAAGAATGTGTAGATTGCTTTATCTCAGGATCTTTTTCATCCTTTTTGAGTTTGTGTCAAACAAGATGACAATTTTATACCAGTAATGGCAGCAGCAAAGAGTGCAAACTAGCCCAGAGTTCAGCATATTCATCTAGCAAACTAAACCTACCTTGGAGTGTTACAATAACGAGTATTATTTTATTCAATGTGTCCATCAGGCAAATTGGTGGATCCAAATGTTGTAAAAAAAAAACAAAAACATATCTGATATAATTTCTTTGTCATCATCGAAAATAATGTTCAGTGTATGGGTATTTTTCCAAGTAGGCCACTGACTGGTCAATACGTGCGATGCATTGAGTGGGCAACGCGCCGTGTATTGAGTGGGCAACGCGTATACGGGCCGGCCTGACAGTAAACTCCCGGGCCACTTTTCCCCCCCAGCCCGCCCCTGGATTGACGGGAGGCTGGATCTCTGCAGACACCTGTTGAGTCTCCTTAAAACGACTCAACGCTGTGAGCTGCATCAAACGCGTCGTCTCCTCTCTGCATCCTCACCCGGAAGCAGAGACACAAAGGTTTGTTGTGTAACTAATTGAGGGCTTACTGTTGTGGTGGCCAAATACGCATTACGGGTTGAGGTTTGTGTGGTTATGTTCATTAAGACATTCCTGCACGGATTGGGCCGACGGAGAGTGCGAGGGCTTTGCACAATAAAGTGCATCCTTTTCACGTGAAAAGCCCCTTTAAAAGCGGTCTCCCACATAGAGGCACATCGTAAACGAGCGGGTTGGGAGGAGTGAAAAGTCTTTGACACTTTGTTGTGTATCAACTGGACTTCAGGATGGTCTCGTCTTACCCTTTACCGGACGGCTTCACCGACTTCGATGTGTTTTCACTGGGATCTTGTCTGCTGGTGGAGGGTGAGTCTTTTGTGCTGGAAATCAGCCAAAACTACTGCGAGGATACGAGCGCTGCACCCGCTGAGTAACGTTAACCTGTGGCAGGACCGGCCACCCGGTCACTGACACTAGGTGCACGGAGGCAGAGACTGTAGCCGTCTCTTAAGACTCGCATATTAACCTACACGTGCAATCTGTTAACAAAATGCATGGCTGCGATGTTTGAAAGGAGCATGTTTACGGTGCTGCATGTGACGCAATAAGCATCGCTGTGCGCACTGGTTTCCATTCACCGCCGCACACTGCCTTCATTCATGATTGTTCTGTTCCACCAAAGGTCTGCTGGGCTTCTTTCTGAATGCGGTGACAATCGTTGCTTTCCTCAAAGTGAGAGAGCTAAGGACACCCAGCAATTTCCTCGTGTTCAGTTTAGCGATGGCTGATATTGGCATCTCTATGAACGCCACCGTCGCCGCTTTCTCCAGCTTCCTGAGGTTCGTGGTAACCACCCCCATAAATCATGAATATCATGGGAATGTATTGAGCAAATACTACCTGGCTACCTGTTCCCGAGACGAATCTACACGGAGCTGTATAATCGATACCGGGAGGAACAATCAGGGTTGTAAAGGGGAGGGGGAGCGGTCAATACCACACTGCTGAATAAAGGTTCGATGTCAAACTACGAGATGAAATATGCTGCTCTCAGTATATATATATTTTGATATATAGCCTCCTATTATTGTTTATTCCCACAATCTAAAATTGTAAATGCATGGATTGCTTACATCAATCAGTTTTAGTGTATTTGGTAAGTTGTTACTTATTCTTTTGAGATTAATACATTAGTACATTTATGAACACACCCTTTGTCTCAAGGTACTGGCCTTATGGCTCTGACGGATGCCAGACTCATGGTTTCCAGGGCTTCGTGACAGCTCTCGCCAGCATCCACTTCATAGCCGCCATCGCCTGGGACAGATACCACCAGTACTGCACTAGTAAGTAGTAAAATGCACAGTTACAACCAAATGCATTTCACTTTCCCATGAAGCACAGGCTTTCTCTCTCACACACTCTCACACACACACACACACACACACACACACACACACACACACACACACACACACACACACAACACAACACAACACACCCAATCAAACGCTGAGTAGCTTTTTGTTCTCGGTCTCCAGCTGATCTTAAGACCTCCTGCTAATCTGAAGAGACCAGCTGGTTACAAGTGGCCTGTTGTCTTTAAATTTGCCACAGACCATGGCCATGAAGGAACAAAGACCAAATAGCTTGTGGAGATAACCAACATTGTTTCCCAAGTTGCAGTTTTTTGGTGTTATAACTGCAACCTGTTGAGTAAAGAACATTTCTTCTCATGGTCAGAAATAATTTAGCTCCATCGCTATTGTTAGCCATCATTAATAGCAGGATACGGGAGGAAGAGGAAGTGACTGAACATCTCACCTGCAGTTCACACTGTTTTTCTGTGCTTATAAGACAGCTAGTGACTGTGGTATTAACACGTTAAAACAAAGTGCTTCTGCAGTAGCGTGACCTCTTTTGGAGGTGTTAGAAAATGTCATGATGAATGTTTTGAACTTGCTTTCATCAGGGACAAAGCTGCAGTGGCGCAGCGCCATCACTCTGGCTGTATTTGTCTGGTTCTTTACTGCTTTCTGGTCTGCCATGCCTCTCATTGGCTGGGGAGAGTACGACTACGAGCCCCTCAGGACCTGCTGCACTCTGGACTATACCAAGGGAGACAGGTACTGTGTACGCACATACACTCTTCACTATATAAACATTGATGTCTTTGCATACTCTATCCCCCATTGTGATTCGTTTATACTGATTTTACAGCCGTATGTGCATTTTCTTTCGCCACAGAAACTATGTTTCCTATTTGATCCCCATGAGCATCTTCAACATGGCCATCCAGGTGTTTGTTGTCATGTCCTCTTACCAGTCCATTGCACAGAAATTCAAGAAGACTGGCAACCCCAGGGTAAGTTAAAAAAACAACAACAAAAAAACATACGAAATCCAACAACATCAGATGTATAATATGATTCACAAAGATTTAAAATTAAGTTGACATAGTAATTCTATCAACACATCGACAGACTGACTCTGTTTCGCTTTAGTTGCTCCAAAACCAAATTGAATCACATGCTTGCTGGACTTTAGAAATGATAGTTGGTAGTTGTAAGTAACAGAGAAGTTATAACTCATGCACAAATCCTTACAAATATGCAATCCACATCAAGATTCTTCCTGCCTTCCTTTGAAGTCAGAGTTAGAATGTTACTAAATGCATTTACTCAAGTACTGGACTTAGGTCCAAATGTGAGGTACCTTACTTTTTCTTTTCATGCCTCTCTCTAGTTCTACTATATGCTACATTTCAAAATACTTAGTTTTTTTAGGCGCTACAGTTATCTGACAGCTTTAGTTACAATTTAAGATTTCTACATCAAAAACATATGAGCTTATAAAGTACATTGTCTTGTAAATTAAACTACCCAACAGCATATACAAGTGCAGCTGAAACAATTAGACACAAAATGAATTTAACATTTTTGATAATTTAAGTCATTATTTAATGCAAAGACATTTCATGGTCCCAGCTTCACAAATGTGACGATTCACTGCTTTCCCTTTTATTTAAATGTATTTAAATGATCTTAAATTTTCCTGATTATATTTACATTATTTTACTCAAGTAACAATGCAGGAATTTCACTTTTAACAGGATATTTTTACAGTGTGATACTAGTTCATTAACTTAAAAAAAAGATGAATACTTCATCCATCACTGCGCATTGGAAGAAATCCTCTTTATATTGACATCAATTCAATCTCTTCCTGTCACCACAACTTTCTCACATCCTGATTTAGACTGACAAACAGACAGTGAATGGAGAGCATGCAGCCTGTGACGTATGTAGGTCAATGCCTCAGGGGGAAGACCGGGTGCTTCAGTTGGGAATGCGGACAGTAGCTGGTGTGTGTTGAAAAGAACAATGTATCTGTGAATGGGGAGTCCAATAGTGGAGTTCCTCAGGGGCTAAATCTTAATGTTGCATAAGCCCTATAGACTCACAGTCATCTGAGTTGGCTGGAGACACTTTCATTACACGCACAAAGGCTGCAGAGTAGCGGCACCATGCTCTCTACCAGAGCAATGGAATTGTGTAATGTAACGTCACGCAATATATGCCATAAAAACCTGGAGAGATACAGTTGTCCAGATTTGTCCCATGGCCAAGAAGTGGTGAGAAGTTGTGTCTGATGTCGCTTCATAGATATCCTTATATGCCTCTGTAACTGGCTCTTCAGGCGTAGGACTCCTATAGTCAGGACAAACTAAACTTTAGTACAAACTTAGTTCAAACCTACTTTTTTTTGGAGCGCTGCCAAAGTTTCCAAAGCTGCCAAATGTGTATAAAATGATACACAAGCTAGAATATTTCCAATTCATGGAAAGTTCAGCCATAAAATCATGTTGTGGGTTTGAATAGTTCACTTAGTGTAACCATCATATATCTTCAATGCAGAGTTGCAAGAAGCTGATGCAGAATATATATCAGACAGTGTGGAATAAAATAGTTTTTTCCTACCTTAACGCTACTTAACAACAGAGGACCCTGTATGTTAAGAGGTTAAATATATCTCTGAACTCAAACTTTGACCCCTAGATTACAGCAAACTGCCCTTTTACTCGCGAGCTGTTTCTGTTTTCTGCTGAGCATGAATGGTCTTAACATAGACACAGTGATTCTCCCAGATGTTATCCCAGGCGTGTGACTGGACCTCATGACACAAGGCATTTTTTGTCTCCTTCACTCCCTTTGTTAGATAGGTAATCATTCATGTTGTGTACCTCCTTCTTACCTCTCTTTACCCTCTGTAGTTCAACCCCAACGCTCCTCTTAAGACGATGCTGTTTTGCTGGGGACCCTATGGCCTCCTGGCTTTCTACGCCGCTGTGGAGAACGCCACCCTTGTCTCCCCCAAGCTCAGGATGGTAAGGACAGCCAGCACAAAGATGCACACAATAACCCTCCACTGTAATTCAGACCTATTGGTGTATCGATTTTCACCGGGATTGTTTCATTTTTGATATTGCCGTAAAGATTTGAGTCTAAGTGTCTTTAACTAATTAGCCGAACAAGCAATTATGCTTGATAACTGTATTCTAGTGCATTTTCAGGATAATCTGCTTCTTGTGGTCTTTTAAATGCTGCCACCTGTCTCTGCAGATAGCTCCCATACTGGCTAAGACCTCTCCCACCTTCAATGTCTTCCTCTACGCTTTGGGAAATGAGAACTACAGAGGAGGCATCTGGCAGCTCCTCACTGGGGAAAAGATTGATGTGCCTCAAATTGAGAACAAGTCCAAATAAACCAAGCATGCAATAATTACAAACACGTACTGTCATGGTGGTTTCTTACAGGTACCTAGATGTTTCTGTCTGTGATTGTATGTTGTCTCTTGAACAGTGGTAGCCTTTGGCCCTTGTCAATATCCGTCCTAAATTTGTTGTCCAATGAATTCTGCAAATTTGAATCCAAATGTCTGGCAGCAGACCACCACAGTCTGCTTTCCACCCCACTCTCACAATCAAACATATTCAGGTACTTAGAGTCCACTGAGGATTATGTCTGGTCAACCAATGAAGTTTTCATATGGGCTTTTTGAGAGGATTACACAGCAACATGAGCACGAGTGCGAGAGAAAGAGAGAATGAAAGTGAGTGAGGAATGTTCTAGAAAAGAAATAATAAGTTATATGAATCAGCATTGTCCTGAGCAATGAGGGAGGAAAAAAAACTAAAAATAATATGTGGACTGATGGATGGTTGTAACACTGCATACTACTGGTAACCCCAAGCACCAGTTCATGTGATTTTTGCTGTGTCGCTGTAGGTGTGTGTGTGTGTGTGTATTTGTGTGTGTTTGTGTGTAAGAGCATGTGAGTTTGTCAGAGAGAGAGAGAGAGAGAGAGAGAGAGAGGGCGAGGGCTCTTTTGGTGAACCAGAAGCCAACACAGAGCTCCTGCCTTCATGACTCTGCTTAAGCTTTCCAGTTACAGTATGTTCACGGCGGGAAATAAATGTGATTATCAAAGCTGTTCTCTCACTAATGTGATGTAACATTTCATCTAAAAATGAATCTGAAAAATGTTGAGCCCCTTCTTGGTAACATTCCTAACATTTATTGACTGCATTTAAAGTGTCTACGTCAAACAAAGCTCCCCGAGGGAAACGAATGGCTGGATTTGTCAGATTTCTCTGAAAATGAACAGCATCTTTGGTGGTTTGAATCTAAATTGATTGCATTCAACTTAGGACCACTTCAGTAATGTTATCTGACATGTGTATATATTATAGACCATTGCACTTGTCAGAGCTCTCATAGGAAGGCTTGATTCACCAGCAAAGAGTATCAAGAAAAAAATTTCTTTCACTGGCTGCAACTGGTTTTACGTGTTCCGAAAAAGACAACAAGTGTGCAATCTATCAGAATGAACTAACAGAACTGAAAAGAAGCACAGAACAGCCTTTCAAACAGGAAATCTGGACTATGCAAGTGTCATGCATTACACACAGGCCAAACATGACCCACCACCCTCCCTACGTTTCATTGGCAAATGAAAACGTTAAATATCTTAAGAGATGTTTTGGTTGTTGTGCGTTACATTACGACCCTAACAGGGCTTAATAACAGCTTTACATTGAGGTCAAACTGGGACTTAAATTAGCTTTGGTCTCAGCCTGCTTTTATTGTGTTGTTTGGATGGTATTTTTTTGTTTTGGAATGTAGTTTTGTGTTGTTTTATCCATGGTTTTATTTTGTGAGTATTTGTTTCTTGCATTTTGGTGATTATGATGGGGGCAAGAAATGTCATTTACATTTTTATGTATGAATACAATGCACATTTGAACCTTTGTGATTGTATTCTTGTACTCCTGACTGTACAAGGTTGTCTGTTGATAGAGTTGCTCGGACTGGGACTCTGTCTTCTATCCCTTTACTTGCCCCATGCACAGTGGTTCACCTAAAATATGTGAGGGGTCCCTTAAAGGGAGATGACAGAAGAAAAGATACTTAAACTCTAGACACCACAGTCAAAACTGTAAACACCCCTTGCAAAAACATAGTTGTTTAATGCACTGGTTGATTTTGAGATTTTGGGCTATTTTGCTCCCATAACATGTCTTCTTTTAGACGAATGGAAAGAAAACGCTTTGTCTATATGTGTCTGTTTTTTTCACCCTATTCACTAGTGTCTCCTCAAAAACCCTGAAAATGAAACAACATAAGAAAAAGACTGCTCAGAATTTTGGTCACGACGCTTTTTCATTTTTAAGGGCCAACAAGCTAAAAAGGTTGGGAATAGTGCTGACCTTCCATATAAATGACTTGTAGTTAAACACTACTCGTGCTGAGAGGAAGGTAGAAGCACGACAGCAATTATATTTCAATAAAACATTAAGCTACACGGACATTGACCGCTTTGATGGTAGCCACCTTTTTGTAATTTATATTTTCCTGGTTTAAATGTCTTGTATGTTTATCTTGCATTTAGATTAGTCTTATTATGCCTCTATTCGCGGCCTGTGACTGCATCATCATGTGTACGATGTGGGCAAATAAACAAAGCCTCTCCACAAGATGCAGGGCATTGACAGTCTAATATGGACATTGTTATACTGTGACAAGTATAAATAGATAAAGTTATAAGAAAAGTTGTGCTTTAACTGTTTTGCAGTTTACATTTATAAGGCTATGAGGACATCTACTGGCTCAACGAGGACACGACATCCAAAGAGAAAACCAACAGGGAAATCACTTTCATGGTTCATTGAAGCAACATGACTGAAACCTAAGATGCCAATTTACAAATCTCTGGTTAATACATTTGTGAAAATAGTATTTCATTCACAAGTCGTCTAACTCTTTCGAACTTGGTCAGATTAATAGGGCCAATCACTATCAAATCATGTTTTTTTTGCAATGAATCACCGGATTTTATTATATTTTCAGACAGAATCAAATATGTAGGGGGGTTCTGGTGCAGTAGGGTCCTTTTCAAGAGTCCCTTGACTAATTAATTCTTCCTCCACTAGATGTCAGTACTGCTCTGTCTAATAATTGATCTGAAACCGACTAAAACAAAAGACCATTTAGTGTCTTTGGTTTTACTTATTCCGATAACATATAGAAGCAGCTGAAACAACAAAAGACAGAAAAAACACACAATAAATCCCATGGAGTGGATCACTCAGGTTCCAAAGCAATTTCACTGTAGTACAAATGTAAATCTAACAGTTTTCAGAAAACAACAACATAGAAAACAGCTGACGCCAATATGAGAAAAAAAAATTAATAAATCATTTATCCCCAACAGTAGGTTGCTTTCACGAATTTGGTGACAGCTGCTGAAGCGTTTCTGAACCGGTAGATGGCGGTGTCCAGCGATATTAAAACCCCCAGATTAGTCTCTCGTTTCGGTTAAAAAGCAGAACAAACATGATCTCTTGAAGTTTATGTATGACAGAAGTAGTATGCCTGTATATGTTCAGATTTAACGATAGCTTATCCAGCGTGAAAGTCTTAATTTAAGCGAGATTCTTTGAAAAGCTAAATATGAACAAAATATATTTACACACAGAAAAGTAACAGGAAGTTGTCGGTAAGGGCCAATACTATATATAAATGCAGCTGATGATAAGGATGAAACCCTGTCAGTTGAACGTAAAGATTTTGAATCATGCGTTTAGTGCTTTGCTCAGTTACAATGTGGATGGGGAGCCTTGAACCTAAACATATACTTCGACTCCCTGCTGTCCAGAAAACAACGTTTACAAACAAAATACAGCGAGAGTTTGTATTAGAGAGGAAACGTTGAAAGATTCAAAAGATTACGTTTCAATTCCGTCATTTAAACCTCAGCTGCATCTTCTGTGGAGCTGTCCACTTGAGTGTGGTGCTGAATGACTTGTGTTCTTATCAAGGAACGCGGATATTTGTAGCCGTGTTGCTTCTGAGCTCCAGTTGTATAACTACAAGTTCCCTTGTGTTATTGAGTGGCATTGACAGAGTTTTAGCGATTTATATATCATACTTTTAGAATCAAATCATCAAATTGCACTGAAGTACATTTAAAATTGAGGAGGTTAAATATAACATACACTGGAGGCAAGAACCCATGGCTCTGTCTTGGAGAAATCCACTGGACAGCAGTGCGCAGTCGGGATTTTGTATTTAATCAGCATAAAAGATTTTCTGGAGAGCAGCAGGATTGTGCGTCACAGCCACCGGCCAAGATGGGAGGGAGGGAGGAGGCACCTATGGGAGTCAACAAACTGCAGTGTGGATTCCTTCCACGGCCGACAAAACCAGTCCGGTTGATGTAAAATGATGACTTAGCTCACAGCGTTAAGGGTGACTGGAGACAACTGGGAACGTCTGGGAGCCGAAAGAGCGCAAGACGAACCTAAAAGAGCAAGCGCGCTGATGGAGCCGCGGCACTGTGAGCTGTAGGTGAATCCCCAACCTGTGAGTGCTGCCTGGGACAAGCGCGTCACCTGAATGACGGGGTATGAGACAATGAAGCAACTAGGGACGACGTGGATAAAATGAGTCCAAGTCACGGGAGTGGAAAAGCGCGTGCGATGACGGAAGGCGCAAGGGATAGAGAAGAGGAAAAGTAGAGGGAAGTTACTTAGTTCATTAGTAGGGCTCCCGGTGCTGGAAAAAAAACTAAGTAAAAGACAGAACAGATGTGCCAGGCGTGCGCAATTCTATAAACAAATCAACTGGGGGAAGCCGATTTTCTTTCTCAAAAGACAAGACTTGAGGCAGACATGGAGCAAATCATGGAGCCGGAGAGGACCACAGAGGGACAAACTACTAATTTGGCACAATCTGCCGCCTCCAGACTGTCCCAGATGGGCGAAAGAACTAAACAACTGGGCAATGTGATCCAAGACCCAGATCGGCAGAAACGGATTATTCTAGTAATAGTATGTACAGCACTTTTGTTGGACAACATGCTTTACATGGTCATCGTGCCAATTATACCCGATTACCTCGAAGAGCTACAGAAAGAAGCGGATCATGCCCAAGCCATTGCACCGCACACCAACTTCACTAACAGCACCATCCACAAAACAGCCAAGGGGAACTTCGACCTACAAATTGGTGTTCTTTTTGCCTCCAAGGCCATCCTACAGCTTCTGGTGAACCCGCTAAGTGGCACATTCATAGACAGGGTCGGGTATGAAATTCCACTCTTCATCGGTCTCAATGTCATGTTTCTGTCCACCCTTACTTTTGCCTTCGCTGAAAATTACGCGACTCTGTTCCTGGCGCGGAGCATGCAGGGCTTCGGCTCGGCTTTCGCGGACACCGCGGGGATCGCTCTGATTGCAGACAGGTACACAGAGGAGAAAGCGAGGAGCAAAGCGCTGGGTATTGCCTTGGCTTTCATCTCCTTTGGAAGTCTTGTGGCGCCCCCCTTTGGAGGGGTCCTCTACCAGTTTGCAGGGAAGCGGGTGCCCTTCCTGATTCTGGCCTGTATCTGCCTCCTCGATGGTATATTGTGCCTGACTGTGCTGAAACCCTTCTCTAACCGAGAGAGAGAAAACATGCCAGTGGGCACCCCCATGCATAAACTGATGCTTGATCCTTATATAGCTGTAGTGGCTGGTGCTCTAACCGTTTGTAACATCCCTCTCGCCTTTCTTGAACCCACTATCGCCAACTGGATGGAGAAAAACATGCATGCCAGCAAGTGGCAGATCGGCATGACTTGGTTCCCTGCCTTCTTTCCTCATGTTTTAGGTGTATATCTCACTGTCAAATTAGCAGCCAAGTACCCCCATCTTCAGTGGTTTTACGGGGCTATAGGTATGGTGTTCATAGGCGCAAGCTCCTGTACAGTGCCAGCATGTAAAACCTTTGGACAGCTCATGATCCCGCTGTGCGGCATCTGTTTTGGCATTGCCTTTGTGGACACGGCGCTCCTGCCAACCCTGGCTTTCCTGGTGGATGTGCGACATGTATCAGTGTATGGCAGTGTGTACGCCATCGCAGATATCTCTTACTGCGTGGCATATGCCCTGGGACCAGTGGCGGCTGGACAAATAGTGCACAACCTGGGCTTTGTCCAGCTCAACTTGGGCATGGGCCTCGCCAATATACTTTACGCACCGGCGCTCCTTCTGCTAAAGAACGTGACACAGATGAAGCCTTCGTTCTCCGAGCGAAATATGCTACTGGAAGACGGCCCAACAGGACTGTATGATACGATTAAGATGGAGCAACGAGAGAAGAAGAGAAAGGGTTTGTGTACAACAATAGACGATAATAGCATTGAAACATTTGCGCAACGGTCGTGTTCTGAGGAGGAATCCTCAGGAGAGTATGCGTAAATTACCCAAGTGTAAACGTATCAAAGTGCCCATGGTGAATTGTGTGCATCTCTTCCGATCCAATCAATTGCATAACACGATTAGGATTGTGTAAAGACATCAATTATTTTCTGCTTCTGGTACCAATTCCTCCGGGTATTGTCAAATCAAGTAGCTTCACGCTTTTGCAGTAGAAAGGCGCTCGCTGGCGTTTGTTCATCTTAAAGTGAGAGTATTGTGAAAGAATTGTCGAGATAAATGTTTATTCATTAACAGTAGTTATGACTGTATCAGAAACTGACTCATATTCAGGGATTGTGTGTAAATGTATTTTAACAAAAGAACAATTATAATGTACGCGTCTTTCAATGTAATATGTATTGATTTTGCCAGAGTTGTGCTGCTAAACTCAATATGCAATACTGTGTGTCACACGACGGTTTTAGAAAGATATAACGATTGGAAATGAACTGAAATCTGCGTCTTGTTGTCTGATTCTTTTTTGTTTATTTTGGATGATGAACTTCTGGAATGCATAGCCTCCTTGTGTGATCTACGACTGTACATACATGTATATTCATGTAAATAATTCAATCAATATTATGTGAATGATACTGTTTATGGAAATTACTTATTTAAGCAATTAATTAAATGACATATACTTAATTACACTTATTGTGGTAGTTGACATTTATTTTCTTCTACAGGTGAAGGAATCACTGACAAAATGATTATGATAACATCATGTTACTTTATAAATTACGGTTGTATTTTTTAAAACGCAGGTTTTTTTCAATTTGAACGTTCGCCTTTGAACACGAATTAATTGAACAATCGAATATTAAATCTACTACGGCCTGCAACTGCGGTATTGTGATGCTGATGAGTTACACATAAAACATATCAAGGGCAACTTCTCCGAATGAAATAAAAGTTCGGAACAGGCTCCTGAAGTTGATATTGTGTGTAAATTCAATCGTTTGTCAGAATGCAAATCTCTGCATATCATGTTAAATACACAACGTCAATTACATCAGTCAAATGCAGTTCGGTGGAATGAATGCGCACAAACTGGACTGAAAGTGTTGAGAATCCACAAAGCAAAGGAGAAAGTTCATGCAAAATACATTCTAAGTGTTCGTCGGCACAGCGTGTGAGCATCTGAGGCGTTCAATAAGGTGGCGTGAAGATGTAAAGTGCCAAATAAACTTCTCGGCGAATAGCAGGACTTCTGGGAGGAGCCTGGCAGCCAAGAGAGTGAGGTACACCCTCTCAGCATCTCTCCTGAGCCAGCGAGGGAGATGCGCTCTTTCCATGTTGGAAGATTGAAAGATGCTGAAAATCAAAGGATCAAAGTCGTGAAAATTTCCCCAGAAATGGATTCAAGTCTAAACGGATAAACCTAAACTCCTTGTTTGAGCCCCAGGACGAGTGATTGTTCTTTTCCTTCTGGTGAGTAAAACATTTCTATTTTTAAGTGAGGGTTTATTCAACTTTGGTAAATGTAGCCTATTAATGTTATTTATGACAGCTTGTTAACATCAAATAGGCAAGTTTGCTAAACAATTTTGAAAAATATGCAAACATCTTCCAAAGTGTGCATTCTTTTATTGTGACGGTGATACATTTTATTTATTCATTGTACATTTGTCTGAAATATTCCCACAGCAGTGCAACATCTAAAGACAACTGCTGTTAGTGAGACCTTCTAATATAAAGCGACTTGCATGATCTTGATACTGATAACATTTTATTTGTGGACACAGAGTCTGTCTCAAAGGCTGCCCCTCTGCACCGCCAACATGCCAGTTCTGGACCAAGAGACCTCTAAAGGTTTTGGAGGCAGAGATGTAAATATATACTTTACTTATACGAGCGGGTAAAATATGTATTGAACACGTCACCATTTTTCTCAGTAAATATATTTATAAAGGTGCTATTGACATGAAATATTCACCAGATGTCGGTAACCATACATAGAAAGAAAATCAAACAAATAAGTTCAATGAATATTCTCTTTTTCTGAGTCAAGTGAACAATTTACAACTTTGGCAAGCAGCTGAATTAATATTTATAAAAACTATTTAAAAATTGCATGTGGCAGAGGAGACTCTGAAGTTTGACATGTCCCACACTGCTCAGGGTCTTCCTACGCTGCCGCTCCCCGCTCTGAAAGACACACTGGACATATACCTGAGGGGTATGAAGCACCTGCTCACAGAGGAACAGTTCAACAAGACCCAACATGTGGTGCAGCAGTTTGGAGCACCTGGAGGAGTGGGGGAGCTACTACAGAGCAAACTCATGGAGAGGAGGGACAACAAGGAAAACTGGGTAAATAAAATCATGTGGTCATAAGCACACAATAAAGGTGCGTGCAAGTAATTTCAAACAAATTGTTTTCACTGACGCTAAGCATCATCTTGAAATGTATTTGATCTTTAATGTTAACATTGAGCACAAATAAACTGCATTTTGTGTGACAATAAATACAATTATGTGTCTGTTTTACAACATTGTTTACAAATAATACTGATGTAAACAAACCCTTCACAGATTAGGAAAACATGAACTGACTTGCAGTCAGTTTGTGTAAAATCAATATTCAACTATGTCCGACTGTAGGTGTACGACTACTGGCTGAATGAAATGTACCTGAACAACAGACAGGCTCTGCCCGTCAACTCCAGTCCTGTGATGGTCTTCCCACAGCAGCACTTCAAGGCTCCCATGGACTCTTTAAGGTGTGAGACACTGCACAGCGGAGACAAATGAGTCACGAGGGAAACCTCAGGACAGATCACAGAAGTGCATTGTCACCCAGTTGTGTCCCTTTGTTAGCAATCTTCTACAACAGAAACTGTGAAGGAGGAAGCTGAAATTGCCATGCATTATAAAAATCAAAAATGTACCACTTGACAGGCCATTTTTGTCTATCAAAGACATGAGAAATGAGATTGGCTTTGATTGATTATTGCGAATCGAACACTTCCGTGTTATACATTGACAGATAGGGCCATTACCCAGAACACCTTGAGGGCTGCGAGGCCAGGCCAGGTTACTGGTGGCATGGTTAACAGACAATGAAGGCAGAGGTTTGGTTAACTTGGCATTGATCTGAGACTGGCTCCTTAACCAGATGATCTACATGTAGCATTTATACTGTTAAGTGTAGTACAGCTACATAAAAACAAGGCTAAATGCAGGGAAATAGTAGCACAGAGTATGAGAAGGAGAGACCAAGTACAACATGCCTGTGTGTTTTGTGAGGTATTTTACAATTGAAATGTTTTTTTTTTCCTAGGTTTGCTGCTCACTTAATTTCTGGGGCTTTGGAATACAAGACGCTTCTTGATTCGTAAGTTATTCTACAATGAGAGGACAAATGAACTTGAGAGATTCAATCACAACAGAATCATTTCTCACATATGATTCATGTGTAACTGAAATGCCTGACAAAGTCATGTATGTTTGTGTGTAGACGTGCCCTGCCTGTGGACTGTGCTCGGGGCCAGCTGGCTGGAACTCCTCTTTGCATGGAGCAGTACTATCGCCTCTTCACTTCCTACCGCCTACCGGGGCCTGAGAGGGACACACTGGTGGCCCAGGAGAGTAGCGTGATGCCAGAGCCTGAGCACATCATTGTGGCTTGTAAAAACCAGGTCAGACACAGTGAAAAAAACAAATCCAAAGTTGTCATAGACCAGTTTATCAAAGTTTAACAATTACTAATTGTAATAAAACAGAATTATCCTTTAAGTCTCCGCTGCCCTTCAACATGCACATCCTACCAGATATCAGAAACAATTCTCCTGTGTGCCTCAGCCTGCATTGTATATTCCCAGCTAATGTTAAAATAAGACCTGAGGGACGAGTGCACTGAAACATCTACTGTCCAACCCGAACCCCTGTCCAGTTCTTTGTGCTGGATGTGGTTATCAACTTCCGCCGACTGAAGGAAAGAGACCTGCTGACTCAGCTGGACAAGATCGCCAGGATGGCTGACAGCAAAGAAGAGCAGCTCCCACCTATTGGGCTCCTCACTTCAGATGGACGGACAGAGTGGGCAGAGTCTCGCAGTGTGCTAATGAGAGGTACGAAACTCTTATAAGTCAGGTGGATCTCAGTGTTTCCAAGTCTATTTGCCCCAACAAATTGACTTTGTTTATTCTCTAGAGTCTACTAACAGGGACTCTCTGGACATGATTGAACGTTGTCTGTGTCTGGTCTGTCTGGATGACGCCAGTGGGCTGGGGCTAAATGACACAACAAGAGCCATGTTGATGCTGCACGGCGGAGGAGTGGCCAAGAATGGGGGCAACCGCTGGTACGACAAGCCAATGCAGGTTCGTGAGCACAGCGAGCTAGTAAGGCTACTTTTAATGTTGGCCTCCTTCGCATGTTGCACGCTGTCCGTTAATGTTTGAAAGAACTTGTGAAGCAGTTACAGAAAACAAGAATGAAGCGAGGAAAGGAACGTATGTAAAGATGGGATCTCCTTAATTATTGATGCAAATTACATAACTGAACATATTCATGTTCCTATCTCACAGTGCCAGTGGATGTAATTAGCCAATCTCATGCCAAATTTATAATTTACATCAAAAGAAATCCTGATGGAGACGTCTCCATTGGATTACAAGCCATCAGCCCGATGTTCATGAGCATGAACTTTGATGGAGATGTTTTGATGAAGAATTAAAATGTCTCGAATGAATTGGCTCTCTTTTTTTGAATGATTTCTTCACTGCAAATTAACTGAATCTTAGATAAGCAAGCATTGCAGTTTGGTTCAATGAGAAAATACCACTGACAAAAGCATGACTATGCCAGTTTGTTGTAGGAGCTGACGGCTGCTGCGGAGTTGTGTGTGAACACTCAGCATTTGAAGGAATTGTCCTTGTGCAGTGCACAGAATATCTGCTCAAATACATGTAAGAAATCAAATGTAAAATGTGTGTGTGATACGATTAGAAAATCCAAATAAGACTATCCTAAAAAAAACATGCCAATTGATATAATATTCTCATGTGAAATTAGGATTGGAAGCCCATCAAAGCTGGTCAGGGCGGCAAGTGTGAGCGAGCTGCCTGCACCACGCAGGCTCCGGTGGAAATGTACTCCAGAGATTCACAAACTCCTCGCCTCTTCTGCTGACAAACTACAGAGGTGTGTGTTCACTCTAGTTTCTGTGAAATCAAACATGCGAGTACGGTAGATGCGTTCAGCTTGTACTGCAGCAGGGTGTGTCCTTATTTGCTCAGACAGGTGAAAAATCTGGACATGAATGTCCACAAATTCTTCGATTACGGGAAAGAGTTCATCAAGAAGCAGAAGATGAGTCCCGATGCCTACATCCAGGTTGCTCTTCAGTTAGCCTACTACCGGTAAGAAAGAGATGATTACAACAGGACTGATTCTCATACGTCACATTAACCCAGAGCACCAAGCTACAAGGCTTTGTCTTTGTGTCAGATGTCACGGCAGACCGGTGTCAACCTATGAGAGTGCTTCTATTCGGCGTTTTCAGGAGGGCAGGGTCGACAACATCCGCTCAGCCACACCAGAAGCTCTGGCCTTTGTCAAAGCAATGACTGATGGGAAACTGAGCACGAACGTAAGATACATACTGTCCAATTTCAATGAGATTGGCAGTTGTCTTTGCCTTTGAGAGTGTGTTTCGATGTTCTACTTCAGTCTGTTGATGAACTTCACCATGATAACTATGTTTACTGTAAGTAAAGGGATTTAATAATCGAGTAATCGACTCTCATTTGTTTACATCTCCAGGATACGGAGAGGATGGAGATGTTACGAAGTGCCATAACCGCGCAAACAAAATATACTATTCTGGTGACTATTCCCGAACCTCAAACTGATTTCTATGACAGCATTGACTTTACTTGCCAAAGAAAACACAATAACATATGTATTCATTCTCATTTGCAGGCTATTACAGGGATGGCAATAGACAATCACTTACTAGGACTACGTGAAATTGCACATGAGCTGAAGATGGAGAAGCCAGAAATATTCAAAGACGAAGCTCATCTCATCAGTAATCAGTTCATTCTCTCTACAAGTCAGGTATTGTCATCTGATTTTTAAAACATTAGACTGCAACTACACTTGAATCAGAAATATCAACCGACTTTACACATGAAGTTCCGTTTACTCACTACATGGAGTACTGCTCAGCCTGTGACAGCAGTGGTCTATTGTCCACATCATAAACTAAACAAACTTACGGGACGTTGCGTACTCACTGAGGTGAGATTTTGCAGTAACGAATAAAATGAGCGGTGCAGTTATAATGTTTCAAAGCATAGAGAGCAGAGTCAATGAGGACAATTTAACAACTGAATGCTTCATCTCTTGTCACGGTGTAGGAAAGCACATTGCTATCGCTATATGTGACAACTTAGCTGATTTTTCTGTCACCCGTGTAGCATATCAGCATGGTGGAATTAACTAGCTGGCCAGCTAACTAGCGGACAGCTGGCTAATTTGCTCATTCCGTCATGCTTTAATGCTACACTGGTTACAGAAAAGGGGGCCGTACAGCGGACTTCTGGCCAGTGGCAGCGCTGGGTCTAACTGTCCCTCCGCCTCACTCGCCATCGTTACTGACAAGGACAAGCTACTTCGCTCACCAGCCAGCCATCTCTCTGGAGCTGCGTCCGGTCTCTTCCCGGCAAGCTGCAACTATACTTTACTTGTCACGGGGTGTGAGTGTGGACCCAAATGCAGGCACATGCAATGCAAAGTGGACTGACCGAGACAGGTTTCAACTGGGAGACATGGAATATTGGGTGAATCCTCAACGAAGCAGGTAACTTGAGTCTCATGGCTGAAGGGTTAATGATGGAGTCTATCTCAAAGGGCCCAATGTAACGGGGCGTAAGCTTCTTAGAAGCAGTCTGTAAAGGAATATCCCTTGAAGACAACCAAACCTTCTGACCTGGCAGGTATCTTGGTGCAGTGGTTCCGTGACATGGGTAACATGAGCGAGGAGCCTCCCGATTAGAGTGTAGGCCCGGAGGGGAGTGTTTAGTGGCTGGATGGAGATTCCGGCTTGGTAAACCAGGCTTGTGTCGATGAAGCTCTCATCCGCTCCTGAATCCACCAAAGCACGTAGGGGAAGGGATTGTTGGTTCCACATGAGGGTGGCCTCAAGCTGCATTCTGGTCTGTGGGACTGAAGAGGGAGTAGTTTGGCTCACCAGTATCCCCACCTCTACTGACGAGCCTCCTCTTTTGGCCGCTGGGGGCAGGAGGCCAGGAAATGACCAGCCTGGCCACAATAAATGCACACTCCTGCTCTGATCCTGCGGAGGCGCTCCTCTGCTGAAAGGCGTGCTCTGCCCAGCTGCATGGGTTCCTCTGCTGGGGAACAGGGAACAGGGACGGCAGGAAGGGTCTGGAAACTCGAAGCTGGGCCATGGCTGGTTCTCACAGGAGGGGGAGGAGAAGGAGCTGAGTAAGGGAATGGCAAACTAAGAGGGCGGCTAGGTCTCTCTCTCATAATCTCACGGAAGCGACTCTCTAATAGTCTGATGGCAAGGGCAATTAAGGCATCAAGACTCTGAGTCATCCCTAATTACTAATTCCTGTCACAGGGCTATTAAGCCCTCTGAGAAAGACCCCTGGAGAGATATGTCGCTCCACCCTGAGCCCTGTGCAATAGTCATAAAGTCTACAGAAAACTCTGCTACGCTAAAAGAGGTGGGGTTGCGAAGGAGCTGGGGGAGCTGCAGGGGCTTCCGGGGCAGGAGAGGAAAGCTATGTGGAAACCCGCTCGAGGTGATGTCCAATCCGGCCCACGTCAGCGGAAAGGGAACTGAGTGACTCCACCACAGTCCGGAGAAGTTGGTCATGCTGGCCCACGAGAGCGCCTAGTGAGGCAAGAGCCTGACGGAGGGAATCTAAAGCTGCTGGGTCCATGTGGGCCCGATCGTTCTGTCACGGGGTGTGAGTGTGGACCCAAATGCAGGCACAGACCAGGGATTATAGGTGAAAGGTTTATTGACAGGAAACCAAGGGGGGGGGGGGGGGGTGACCAGAGCACAGCAGGAAAATCCAGGGAGGGTGAGGGTGAAATCCAGGCCGGAGGAGGTATGGCAGGGCAGGCAGACTGGGGAACCGGGATGATGAAAAAACTGCAGGAACAGAGAGACAGGGTCAAAGCACTGAAAGAACACTTGGGAGAAAACTCTGAATTATTTGCAAACAGAGCGGCCAAGAACAACTAGCTACCACGTGAGCTGTAATAACGATCTGGCGAAGAGTGGATGAAGAACCGGGGTAGATATGCTGTTGGGTTGATGAGTTGATGGAGTGCAGCTGGTTTGGAGACCAGCTCGGAGCCCTGTCCATACGACACACACACACGCCAAGCAGGAGGCACGGCCTGGCCGTGACATGACTGCCCTACTGACGTGTGTTGTCACCAAAACAATGAACAATTGCCTTATTTTTTTTATCTCATAAAATGCCCAAAGAAAACAGTCCAATATCTAATGTCCAATCGGACCAAAAGTTCAGAACACAAAAAATATTCTACAATGTAAGAACAAGAAAAACGTCTTCAATCATGAACACATGGAATCTAAGTTTTTGCATATTTGCTTGAAATATGACTTAAACGACAAATCAATTGACAAAATTGTTCACATCACATCAACAAACATCAATTTTCTTTTCATTGATGAATCGTTGCAGCTTGAAATGAAAGACACTGCTGAGTTGCATAATGGGAAGTGTAGAAGCCAACATTTTCTCGGGGGTATTTCAGGGTATCTCGGCCTCAGCTGCTTTAGCTTTGATCATTTATTTCTTACTAAAGCGCAGGCGTACAATACACGGCTTAAAAGCAGTATTTGAGCACACTAGTTAAACTGTCATTAGTTCAGTACTGAAGGGTTTGGTCTTCCCTCAGGTTCCTACTACTGTTGAGATGTTCTGCAGCTACGGGCCGGTGGTTCCAAACGGATATGGAGCATGCTACAACCCCCAATCAGACCACATTATCTTCTCAGTGTCCAGTTTCCGCGAGAGCTCGCAGACATGTTCAGCAGAATTTGTCAAGAGTCTGGTGCAGGGACTCCTGGACATGAGGGATCTCTGCAATATATCTAACTACGCCTCCAATCCAGCACAGCAAAGACAGGGTCAGACCCTTGAGACGCACACGCAGACAGACACAAACTGGCCAAACAAAACACCTCAGAGACCAACTGACCTGACCAAGAAGCAGCAAACACTGCCGCAGATTGTGCTGAAGACACCAGACCAGACTAAAGTGGAGGCTCAAACCCAGACTTCATCACAGGAAGAGGCACAAGCTTTGAAGAACGGAAAGAAATCATAGGGAACTGTCAGTGCCAGTGAAAATAGTGGTGATGTGATTGTGTATATATTTGTGCTGTCACAATGTATTCCTGGAGTCGTTCACAAAATATGCACTGTAACTGTGATAAAAAATGTGCCGTAAAGCTGTTCGTTGTATACTGTAAAATGTATGACATGCTGATGGTAATTTACTTAGAGAATATTAGAGGTGTTTGGTTATTATAGAGGACATTTTCTGTTCTGTCACATACAAAAAAATCAAGTCTGTCAAAATGTGTAGGTTAAAAACAAAATCAAGCTGAGCTTTTGATTGTTGTTTTGCACTAAACTGTGATGGATCAGCCAAAGAAAAGAGTAAATATATTTTTGGGTGTCGAGCAAAAATAGCTTGTGAGTTCTGACAAATTGCTGATCATCTCACTATATGTCAACTTGCAAATAGCATGCTGCTATCTCATGATTTTCTGAAGATTAAGGTAACTTGTTTAAACTAGAATCTTCTATGCACTTTCTGTCTATAAATTGTGTCTAATGTACCAACAATACATGTGCTAATAATTACATGTCTAAAAACAAAAGTATCCTTTTATAAAATCATTAGATGCAGAGTACTGTATTCCATAAACTGGAACAATCAACTGGCAAAGATTTTAAAGGGACGCTGTTTAGCTTATCAAAGAATGTTAAGTGTGATAAAAAAAAATGTTTATTTGTAAATTTATGAAGAGAAGATATCGATTAAGTTATTTATTTTTGTATCATATAATTTAATGTTACAACGTGTAAATGTAAGTACAAAAAGTAAGTATGTCAAACTTACTAACCAGAGGTGATCAGTGTTAATGACTGTCCAATTGTATTTATGAAGTACTGTTGAAGATTAAAAGAAAGAAACCTAAAGGCTTGTATTCATTTTAATGTTCACAGAGTAGATGCATATCAATACCATGTTTGAGTTTTAAATACTCTGATTCTGCTTTATTAAAACACATATCCGCCACATTAAGGTATACACTGAGCATGCCAGCAACTGCTCTGAATTGATGGACCAGTTGTGTTATGGAATCAGGATGTCCATTTGATCATAACTATATCATTTATTTTTTAGCAAGTTTCATAATTATGACTTCTTAAATTATCTATTTATTTTGACATTTTGACAATGCACATTGATCAACCTCTGCAAATGTATCAGTATTAACCAAAACCCTTGGAATTATGGCAAACAAAGAGTTATTTTAAAGATAACCAGCATAGCAAGTCATATTATAGTATCTTATTTGTGATACATGGTTATAATAAAGTTTCTTCTGGTGCAAAAAAAGTAAAATCTGAGTCTTAAATCTTACAGTATATTGACTTATAATAATGTTGATATTTGATTTATCGTAACTAGATACATGTCATTTAGTGTTCCACTAAAGAACTATTTGATCACATTGCCTTAAAAAATAATATTTCAAAGTTGCATGAAGGTTTTGTGTCTTTTAACAAGCGGAGCAAAGAAATCCTTGGACAGTTTTCAGAGAGGTCATGTTTGCAACAGGTGCATAGTGTGCAACAGTAACCCAGGTGAGGTGACCACAACAAACAATGCCAAAAAATGCGCGGGTGACTCTTTGCAATGGACCTTATGAATCCAATGGAGTAGTAGAACACAGGACCATCCGCCTTCAGGGTCTTCTGGGTACGTTTCTTTGCTCGTCCAATAAGGACACCAGCATGTTGTGTCTGTCTTGACTGTTTTAAGTGAGTTCAAACAGTGTCCGTCCAATATGTCTGCAGCCGCTCTGAGATCGCGCGGGCACCAATGCGTCTTGGAAAACACGCGCGAGTGGAACATGGTGGAGCTCGTGGTCAACGGGGAGATCGTCTTCCGTTGTAATGTAAAGCAGCTGGAGTTTGGTGAGTTTGGTTACCTTTGACCTTCGACCGAAAGCGGAGACGTGTTACATTAATGTGATATCACTGTGTGACGTTAAGCAGAGTCATCGTCTGGAAACCTGTTAATGCTTTTTCTCTGGAGGTGGAGATGGAAAACTGGACCCAGTTTGCAAAGAGGCTGTTACTGCTGTGGACAACGCTTACTGAAGATAACATAAATCACACAATATAAAACACTCATGTGCATTCCGTTCTCTTCTTCAACAACCCAGTCTAGACAAGTTCATTTGTATGTAAATGCACTTATTGGTTGTTGTTTTTTAAATTATTATTATTATTATCACTGCATTACTAGCTAATCTTGTGGGCCGGTCTTTTTTAGAGGGGCATGTGTCACCCATCGCATATTTATGTATATTTTTATTCCTAAATTATGTTTATTATAACAAACTAACTGACACACATAAAACCTGGCTGTATAAGTCCAGCATATGTTTACAGGCTGATTTCTGGGAAAATACTGAATATGCCATATGTAGTCCATTGTGTTCACTTTACGAAATGACAACTTGTGAGGTGATACTGCACATACAACGCCAACAGATTTCTGTCCTGCTGTGTACGTATACCTTTTCTAACAGTAAATGAAAACAATAACACAGTGATAGAGCAGAGTCACACAGCCTGAAAACTGACTCGAATGTCAGTCACACAGCAAAATATATCTCAAGTCTGCTGAAACAAGACTGGTCTGATTTGTTCTGGGCCGAGTCGTCTGTAGTAGCAAAACATCTGAGTGTGTTTATAAATTTAAAAAAAGAATGTATGAATTCTCGCTTTAAACTATTTTACACTGTCAAGCATCATCTGCAACCAAAAATCATGACCAAGCAGGTTCTTAAACTTAAATACAGTGTATTGCATATTTTATTGCATATTAATATGTGGACATCTTTTTTTCATTAAAATACGAACACAAATAATCCGTCTTTAAAATAATTGTAATAAATAAATGTAAAATTACATCTGTGCATGGCCTATGTTTTTAAATATCCCAGCTGAAAGTGAAAAAAGGTAAGCTACAGTTTAGCGAAACAGGAAACAGAACATTTCTAAACACAGTGGTAACTAATACCTGGGGATTTTAACGTGACAACAAAGTGTCAATATTTCTCTGAAAGCATCCAAAGCTTTGCTGTATTTATGTGTGCGCATCCCTCAGCCTCCAAAGAGGAAGCTGAGCCTTATGTCCTCAATAGAAAACATGGCCGCCAGTCGCTGTGCCAGCTGGCTCACGTCTCCTGGTGAAGTGAGGTGTGACAATAAATACGCACTCCTTGACTTACAGCTAAGGTAGCCAAAACAAATACAGGCACTAAACCTACTGATGTGTTCAATTTCAAAACAGTCTTCATACCTGCGATGTGTATTTCACATTCATTGTTTAATTACACCAGTTGGTGTTTTGTGTGTGTCTCATTGCTTCCATTACTCATCTACAAAAATCAATACAAAAACAAATCTATACTACGATCATATACTAGTATTATATATTATATACTAGTACACTAAAGCTACTCCAATAACCGTGATTGTCACAAATCCTAATTTTGGTGTGTTATTAGGGGTACAAAGAGGGTACTGTTGCTACTTCACCACATAACTGGGTAACAATGATGTGACTTTTATTTTATGTTTTTATTGTATTTTATTATGAAATGAAGGTGTTGTAGCACGGTTGAGGGGCTGAAAGTCTTTGTGTCTGGTTCTCTTTAGACAAGGCTTAGTGGTGCATGCACACATATAAGCCCTCATACAGTAAATGTCCTGCGATGAGAAGTGTTCATTGAATAAAGTGCAGATCCAGACTACGTGTGATCGGACTGTAAATGCCCGATGACAGATGAGGTGTTTTGTGTGGAGTGTCCCTTATCCAAACTGAGGTTAAAAGGACAAATGGTGATAAAGGGTTATTCGAGGCTACACCAATCAGAACGACTTGATTTTACTTGCATGGGACATGGTCAGAGCACAACAGTTTGTCGTTCTATCACAGTGTTTGGGATACTCGCGAGGCCCCTGGGAAGACTAGTGCGTCCAATTTGTTGTTGTGCTTCATGATGCTCTTCACATCATCGTTGTTGCAGGCCGTGAAAGACTGCAAGTTATTATTGATCGGGTTTGAACAATAATCGCTTACTAAATCTGACATAGAGAGCATCTCAATAAACATAAACGTTGTGCCGTCTGATCCAGGAGTAGGTCAGTTAGCGCTGTCGATTATTACGGGTGGAAACTATATTTACCAAAAACACCATGCTCCAGATTGTCACAAAGCTAAAAGACTTTCATAATGTGCCAATTTGCACTTAATTTAAGACTTAATAAATAGACCATAATGGTTGGAGATGAAACTGCACCTCCAGTCTGTTTCTCGCTCCAGTTCTCAGTTACAAGTCCTTCCCATGGAAGGCTCTCAGGTTGAACGCTGTGTCCATGAACCTCTTCAGCTCATTCAGGTGGGTGGACTTGTTCCCCGTCGCAGGAGCAGCTGCCGGGTCCCGACCCACATACCTGAAATAAAATATTGAAGGTGTGTCACCTGATTATTCCAATTTACCTCTGTCATGAACAAATCAGGTGACAAGTGAACATAAGCCCCTTACCAAACTGGCCTCCTGTTGGCCACCACTGTGAGTAAACGTGGCCGGACGTAATCATAGTACCCCATGTTCTTGTGCTCCTCCTGACACCAGACCAGCTCAGCATTGGTGTATTTCTCTGCCTCTGCTCTGACCAGGTCAAACGGGAATGGAGAGATCTGAGGGGGGAGGTCGAAGAATAAGTAGAAGAGGAAATGATGACATTGTATCACTCTTTTTTCAAAATTCAGTGCATGGCATGCGCTGAGGGGTTAAACACCTGTTCAAGTCTGATGATGGCGATGTCTTGCTCCAATTTGTGCCGTTTCCGCTCTCTGGCCAGTTCATAGTAGACTTTGCCAGTGCAGAAAATCACCCTCTTCACTTGATATGGGTTTTGACTCGCAAGGCCCTCGTCTGGAAGCAACCTTTTGAATTTAGTGCCTGCAGACATTGAATATGATATGCAACACAAATCCAGTCCGCCAACATTTATGACAGATTTTTACGTCACATTTTTCTGAGACAAAGTAAAACTCCACCTTCAGCGAGCTCATCAAAACTGGACCTTGCATCAGGGTGCCTCAGCAGAGACTTTGGAGTGAAAATGATCAGCTGTGGGGGAAGAAAAAAGGGAAACGTTTCCGTCAATGACAAACAACAGATAGATTCCATCATCTGCATCTTTTTTTGCACGCTTTTAAAAAATTCAAGAGAAAAAAAGTTTTTATCTCTTTTCACGCTAATTTGCTGCCACCATACAGCACGCAAGCTCAGCATTGGGAAAACAAAACATTTCTTCAACAATCAAGTAAATAAAACCCTTTGTGCTCAGTCGACCAAATTCAGAGTTTTTCACAAAAAAACAAACAATATTATCCCCAATTGGCCCCCCTCGCTAATTTGCTCAGGAAGTCATTTTCTCATGCTTGGTAAAGCATTGCATTTATGTGCAACAGGGGATCAGTTAAGACATTCACTGTGGCTGAAAACTGTGAGAGACTGAAAAAAGAGCTGTGCATATACACAAAAGGAGTAATGCTTTGCGCCCCAAAACTTTATACCCAAACTAGCTCTACTTTAGAGGTTTAAATCAGATTCATGCATCTTTCTGAAAACAGAGATCCTTTTTGAGATGGTATTGTATCATAACATAGTAGTTTTAATAGTTTGTCTCTTATGATAAAGCAATGAACAGATGTGAAAAGGACATAACCCCAGTTTGTGCCTCTTATGTTTTCATATTTGAGACTCTTGATTTCATTCCAATAACAGACATGACCCACTCAAAGATAAATACAAAGCCCAAACTGCTTTTTTTTAATGTCAGCAAGGAAATAAGGAATTGCCTTTAATATATAGTCTTGTCAAATGACCATCTAGACGTTTTATGGTAGTAGGCTTACTGTACGTGTGTGACTTCAATCGATGCTGAATTTCAAATGTACAATCAATAATTACAAAACAAGCACAAACTGGGGCTAATTAAGACACAGAACATATAGTAAAGACGATGTTACACTTTACCGGTTTTCTGAATGGTAGCAGAATCTGCCGTCTGAGCACATGACAGTAATTAGCAGGCTTTGAGCAGTTTACCACAATCCAGTTACAGTCGTACAGCTGCTGGACCTCAAAATCTCCATTGAACTCCTTAAAAAAAGAAAAAAAGAATTCTGAATGACAGAATTGTCGTGTTGGTTGCAGCCATGTTTTTTTCTCATAATTTGGCAGGATATGCATGAGTGCATCAGTGTACTGTATCTCTCTCTCTCACACACACACACACACACACACACAGGACAGTGAATGTTAATCCCTTTGGGTGCTCCCACTAATAGTTTGATCAATATCCCATTTGAAGATGAATCTGTTAAGCTTTTGCTGATACAGCCCGCTGTGGTTACCTCCTTGAATGTTCACTCATACCAGTGCACCCTGGGGACATGAGTTACTGCTGAGTACCAACTCTTTGGAGGCCATAATGAAGAGACTTTTAAGCTCTAGAGAAATTGGCAATCATCACTTAAGCCATTACTTAAGTGGTCATGACATCAGCATAGCCAATAAACTGCAGGTCACTGTGTGGTGGCTTTGAGTTTTTGCATTAGGTAATGATGTTACTTAAATTGGTAAGCATTAGAGCCATAATGTAAAGTGCACATGTGAACATACAGGGAAGTGATCGGGATCGTCTTTGCTCATCTGCAGGAAACGTTCAGGTCGCGCTGATGAATGTTCTGGGCCCTGAGGACAGAAGAGAACGACAGCATATAACACATGATGACAAAATGGAAGAGGAATAACACTAAAACATGTATTCCAAAAACATCCAAATCCATCTGTAAATACTACAGAATGACATCATATAGGGTGCTTTGTTTTCCCTTCTCACCATTCCCTCCATCCCGTGTGGCAGCAGTAGGACAATACCATTGTTGCGGACCCACTTGGCCTGACCCGGGCTGATGAACTGGTCAATGATACACTGGGCTGTGTTGTGAAAGTCTCCAAACTGGGCCTCCCAGAGGATCAGAGCATTCGGACTCGCCATGGCGAAGCCAAGCTCAAAACCTGGAGTCACATGCATCATTATATGGAGCTACAGAAAATGACCTACGAACTAAAGCATGCTGTCTGGCTTACCCAGCACTCCATACTCTGATAAGGAGCTGTTGCAGACAGTGTAAGGAGACTGGTCGGCCCAGAGGTGGTTCATGGGAACACAGGTACGTTTGTCCACCTCTTGGTCATGCAGAACATGATGACGGTGGCTGCAAAACATAAGGGAGCCAGAAACAGAAAGGACTGAAACAGGCATAGAGAAACAGTACTACAGCCATGCTATCGGCTCTGTGAGCGTGTACTTAGTTACATCTGTGGCTTGAGCTGACATGCTTACAATGAAAATGCTAACAAGCTAACTGTCAGCAGTTATGATGTTTACAGTGTTAACCATCTTAGTTAAGTGTGATAGCATGCAAACATGAACACAAAAGTCATTTGGATTGATCCTTTGATCCTTGACAAGCCATCCAATAGTTGTTGAGATATTCCAGCCCAGATCAAAGTGAACTGACTGACCAACAGAAATACATTACCATCACATTCAGCTGAGATGAGTTGATAAAGTTGGATATAAACAAAAACAACCACACAAATCAATTTAAGAGGCTGTGACACATGTTGTATAGAAAACAGACAAACACATGAATTTCATAATTGATTCAAAAATGTTTCAAATATTTTTACTTGATAAATGACTTGTTGTGATTAATTATTGCTTGAATAAATAATTTCACCACCAGTATTTAAAGTAGAGGACAAAAACAAAGTCTAGTATTTATAACAGCGGCCCGATATTGCCATAAAGGATTTGCAGGACTCTTAAGCTGTCTTCAATGACGATGGCAAAAACAACAGGGTAAAAGGATTTATTAAAAAGGTTCTTAACGGAGGAAATGCAGGGTGCACACACACACACACACACACACTGCACATAAAGGCGCTTCATGAAAAGTGCCCTCCACTCTCCTCATCTTCAGTCAGTATGAGGAGTTGTACAGGAGTTGATGGGAGCAAAGAACCAAGCGTTCTAGCAGTCCACTCGCTCCCACTGCAAGAATCAGCCTTCAAAACCAGCACGATCAGACAATCACTTACACCCCTTTAACATCACTTCAATGACTTCTACACACACACTCTCACACACACACACACACACACACACACACACACACACACACACTGGACTCGAAAGGTTATGTAACGGCCACGCGGAACAACTGCAGGAAATAACCAAAATCTATTGATTGTTATCTTGAACATGATATATTACCACCTTGAAGACTAGATAATCATGATTTGGGTCCGCTGAATAACATCACCCATAATTATGGACTAATGAAGGCATATAATGTACTGCATAATTGTTGGGTTTGATCCTTGATCCACATTCGTACATCCACTTTCTGTTCAAAAAATCTTCTGATGAACGAACAAAATCGAGAGCATCCAGCATTAATTGAGGTAACGCACATAATTTCACGTTTCATTTTCTCGAACCACTTGCATGCAATCCAAAGAGGAACCAAAAACCTCACGAGAATGAGGTCTTTCTCTGGGATTGCCTCAAACTGTGTGCCCACTCCTCTCTTCTTTCTTTCTTTCACAAACACAAAAACACACACACTTCCTCTGCCTGGGGGCCCCATTAGTCAGGGAAAGGGGTGCACGGCGCACGCAACCCACCCAAACACGACGAAAGAATCCATTAGTGCACGCTGTTACGTACATCACAGAAACGCAAACAGACCCACTCGACTGCAACATGCCAATATGCTCAGCTCCTAAGAACTGTGAAGGGAAACAGAGTAGCGGGGGATGAAAAAAAAGTGTAGGTGGGGGAAAAAAAGCAGTAAGAGGTGGTAAAGTATACCTGAAGTTCAATGAGAAAGAAAACAAATCACACAATGTGGACTCTCACACGGAAGAGGATTTAAATGAACAACAGGTGATACGGAGATAAAGGGTGGAGTATTTGGCTGCTGTCATTTTTGTCAGCCTGGCAAATTACCCTGCTGGAGGGGACAGCGGCTGGGAAGAAGTAGATGTCAGTGGTGAATGCGAGGCAGGAGAAAAAGCCCCGTAGCCTCTGGTTAGTTAGTGTGATGTATGTCGCTGTGAGCTGAGAGGGGGGGGGGGGGGGGGGGGGGGGGGGGGTGTCAGTGAAGATGGGCTGGTGGAGAAATGATAGGGGACAGATGAGACAGGCACAGTGAAAGGGGGAGCTGGTTTTGTTCATGTGTCACTCGTCCCTCCATGCCATGACAACACCACGTGGGCCTCACAGTTCCCAGGAGACTCTTCTGTCTGTCAGACACCCTCCCCCCCCCCCCCCCCCCCCAATTACTTCATTCACTATTTCTAGGTGATTTACCCTTGATGTCCAGTCAGGCAGGCTGACCCCAACAGACTCAACAAATGACCCAATTTAATTTCAAAACAATACATTTGGGGCAATATCAATTCAACTCATTGTTAGGCTGGGTGGTTCGTTGAAATCAATATCTCAATGTTAAAAATATTTTTCCAACAACGATGCAGTGTTGTACATTAAATAAAAAAAATTAAAAAACTCTTCATGAGTAAACGACTCCTTTTATTCATTTTGGGCAACACTTTTTTCGTTTGATTTTTTAGATTATCATTTTTCCCGAGGCCAGAATAAAAATGACGATGCGGTTAAATTACGTCATGCGCTGTAATCATTCGGCTACCAATGCGCTCCAGACAACACCTTTGTTGAATTATGAAAAGATAATAAAATGTCATCTCGATATGATTTAGCTCCAAGTTTGTTGAGCACCAATTAGCAACACGCCTTGTAGGGAAAGACAAAGCTAATGTGTGACCCAGTAAGTGAGTTCATTCAGCGAGTGATGAGACAATGACTTCACAAGGACTCTCAAGCTATAAGCGGTAAAAATCTAGATTCCTAAAATGCTGTTTATTCACTGACTACACTTACTCATTACTATACTGTGGTGGCAGAGAGGGCTCTTCCTAGTGTCCCATATCGTACTAAAGACACAAGAAGGCAGAGATGTTTAAAAAAAAAAAGATTCATATCGATCCTTGTAGAGGCAACATTGAGTTTTCAGTTGGGTTGACATGGACTCACCTAAAGGTGCCCCGCTCTACATCCTGCCCACTGAGTCGTACATGAACGCCATCTTTGAGAAGGGAACCAAAGGCCATGTACTCTGCTAGAGCCCAGTCCATCTGCCGATTCTTCACCAGGTCAGCTCGGCCACGCAGGATACGAGACACACCTGGAGAGAACACACACACACACACACACACACACACACAGAGAGACAGACAGATGAACAAAAATGAAACCAAGGGATTTCTTAGGAGAGCACTGGGGAAGCGAGTGTAAAACGTAATGGGCTGACGCACTGTGTCATAAATAACATTAAAAACCCTTGTGGCAGGCTTAATAGTTATAGTGTGCGCCAAATCAGCTGTGCAGGCTAAACACCTGCTGTTAGGAAAGGATGTGTTTACAGGTGAACTCCTTTAATTGACTTGATATCATCCCTGCAGACAACAAATTAAGAAACTCGTGGCACTGAGGTTTAAGTGTTTTAAGGATCTTGATCATTCGGCAGTTTGTGTCTCGTATCCTGCAGCAATGTTCTTCTGTCATTGTGTCGATTTCTAGCACAGCATAGCAGTAGGACTACCGTCATCAGACCGTCTGTCTGCTCTATTCTCCAGCACAAAAGGTACTCAACTCACCAGCATGGATCTGAAAGTCTTCCAGAGGCACTGAGCTGGCTGTCTGGCCAATGTGCTGCAGGACCTCCTCATCCAGTCCTGTGGGCACACAGCTCATGCTCCTGGGCTCTCCCTCAGCTGTGAAGAAATCTACAGAGAGAGAAAGAGAGTGAAACAGCTTCACTCCAGCAGGAACAGAAAGTATCCACAGAAAAGGGAGTCAATCAAAAGATTTATTTTCTGAATTTGAATTACTGGATCGCAAAGGAACAATTTACCTGGCCAGGGGGAGTCGAGCCAGTGTCGGATGTGTAAAATCTTTTCATCCTTGGAGCTTGTGTATGCCTCCTCACATATCTCGTCATATTTGGCAACTTCTTCCTGCAACCAATGCCAAACGCCACATATTAACTGATGCACAGTTGAATTACTTCAACTAAAAGGACTACAGCTAACCAACACTGTGTGTAAATGAGACAGAAAGAAAGAGAACACGAGAGAGAGAGAGAGAGAGAGAGAGAGAGAGAAATATTAGAGGAGGAGAGAACTCTCCACCGGCAGTAATGGTTCTGCTTTGCTATATTTCAGATGAGTCCAAATAGCACAACAGAAAACAATGCCCATCAAAGGCCAGGAAGTATTTCTCTGACATCGTGGTGTAAAAAAAATGTTCAGAATGGATGTTACAATCAAATTTTCTGTTTTGGATGACGAGCCTGAGCAATTCCATTGAATGGCGCAAGAATCTGAGGTGTATTTCCACTTCATTGAGCAATATATTCTCTATGTGAGGGATTGTGAGGCTCGGTGATTGAACTGAGGCAGTAAATTGAAACTCAAATACAGCACTGCTGGCGCAACATATTTACTCGAAGGCCAGGGTAATATCTGAGTGTGATTTAATGCACTTAGTCCTGCGGATGGTGATGCCACATAAAACAGTATACAGTAACAGCTACAAATACACAGTATATATAATAAAAGCAAACAGCATTAGATCACAAACCTCAAATTCCTGCAGTGTCACCACTCCCTCCGCAATGAGCCTGTCGGAGTACTTTTTCAGCACATGCTGCTGCCGACGGATCTGTTTGTACATCAGCGGCTGGGTGAACATGGGCTCGTCCATCTCATTGTGGCCAAAGCGCCTGTAACAAACCTGTAAATACACACGCAGGAATCATGTCTCAGTGTGCACTTATAATTGTGTTTCCTGATAATCCATTAAGACACGGCTGTGACTAACCAGGTCAATGACCACATCCTTGTTGAAGGTGCTCCTCCACTCTGCAGCCACCCGACACACGTACATGACAGCCTCGGGGTCATCGGCGTTCACATGGAAGATGGGTGCATTGACAACCCGAGCCACATCGGTGGGGTAGGGGGAGGAGCGGGCCACTCGAGGGTCTGTGGTGAAGCCAATCTGAGAGGCAACAACCACACACCAAAACATTGAGAGCCACATGCACATTTAATGAAATCATGTCGAGTACCACGAAATACCCATATGTGTTATGACTAACATTGTAAAATATCTTAATGTGTCTGAAACAAAACGTTTAACAGTTCATTTTGTTAGTTTTTCCTTCAGAGTTTCCTTATAATTAATTTAAAAAATTGATTTGTATAAATAAAACAATATGATTACACCTTCAGTTGACAGATGATAGTGAATTATTGTCCAGCCCAAATTATTAATAGTTGCAGAAGTACTAAATATATAGTAGTAACAGTGATGTCATTAGTGTTAGATTAGTATGACTGCCATAACATGCGAGTACATTACAAAATATATGCATTCTGGTGATTGGTTAATGTATCAGGTCCCATGACACCAAACACTCCAATACCTGGTTGTTGACCACCACATGGATTGTACCATGTGTGGTGTAGGAGGGGAGCTCACTCAGGTGGAAAGTCTCATACACAACTCCTTGTCCAGCAAAAGCAGCGTCGCCATGAATCAAGATGGACATCACCTGTAAAAAGGACATCATAGACTGAACAGGACACAACGTATCGCTGATGGAAACCTACATTTACAGCACCAAACAGAAAATAAGCCACCATGCATCCAGTACAATGAGAGTTACCTTCTTTCCTTGAGTGTCTCCTCTGTAGAACTGCTCAGCTTTGGCCTTGCCCTGAACCACTGGATCCACTGCCTCTAGGTGGGAGGGGTTCGCCATGAGTGACAGAGTGATGTTCTTGTCTGTCTCACGGTTAATCCTCTCGTGGTACATCCCAAGGTGGTATTTAACATCACCCGACCCCTACAGGTGTAGAGAAAGGTTATGAAATAAAGCATCCCCAGAATGCGTTCCTCTGATACTTTTCCACACTGTTCCCTCACCTCATCAGCAGCCTCCAACTTGGGGTCAAACTGGCAGAAGATTTGATCCAGGTCCTTACGGATCACGTTGGCCAACACATTCAGTCGACCCCTTTATCAAATATGGAAGGGCTAGAATCAGCTGTATGCACAGATTGAGCTAAGATGTGAGGAAATGTGTGATACACGGTACCGATGTGGCATCCCCATGATCACGCTGTCGATGCCAGCAGCGCTCGACTTGTCAATCATGGTTTTAAGGGCAGGGATGAGCACTTCACAGCCCTCCAGACCAAAACGTTTCTCTGATGACCACTTTCTGGCCAGGAAGTCCTCAAAGCTGGACATAAAAAATGTTCAGATGTAAGGTTCACGGATGTTTTTCTGCACAACTGATGATACAGATTACACTGACTGGTATCGATGGTAACTAAAGCTCTGTACAGACAATTATTATGAGAACAAAACTGTGATGGTTTCGAGAACTTTTGCTCAAGAATTTAGCTTATCTATTTCAGGACCAATGTGTGTGTGTGTGTGTGTGTGTTAATAGGAATGATAACCCTGCAACAGCATAGTACAAGCAAGGATACAATAAGAAGTGCATGCACATTAACAACAGACAGATCACTTCTAGGAAACTCCAGTAACTCCCGAGATCATTCATCACAGGTGACAATTAGCTCACATGAAGAACAGGGTGTTTATCTCTCCGAATATATGCATGTGCAAGAGTTGTGTTAATGTTATGTGAGGCTCTGATGTGAGCTATAACTAAAAGTGAGGTATTGTGCCGTCATCAAAGTGGAAGTCAGTCGATGTTTATTCACTGCTGACCGTGTGGATCTGACCAGACGGGCCAGCAAAGTCCTCTTCTCAGCATTAGTGAACTGCATGATTCCCGGAGTCTCAAATTTCTGACGAATCCACTGACACTGGTCCACGTAGTTAATGAACATGAATTCAACTCCTATGTGACCACAGTACGATGCCTGACAAAGAAGAGATAAACAGATAGCGTCATATAGTTTTACGCCCCCCCCCCCATCATTAACACATGTAAACAAAAACAATACCTCTAGTCTGCCTATGATCTCTTTAAGAGGAAGAGTGTTGTCTGCTCCTCCGATGAAGGAGGTGGGGGGAAGTTGAAAGCTTCTATCCAAGTCAGACTCATCAAGACCGTAGAAACCTACGATAAACACCGCGTGAAACACAGGTTTGCTTCAGACTTTTGAGACAGGACTAACACCTATTCCAAGTCTTGCCCAAAAAGAATCTCCCTCACAAATGAAGTGTTTTTTAAATTATTGATATGTATCAATTGCCATCATGTTTTTGTGCAGTACCACACTGTAGAGGAGGGAAGCTGCCAGCTTACAAGGAGAACTGTTCCAGTGACAATCCAAATTGATCCAAATCAATCTTATTGAAAGGGTAGCAGAATCACTTTTTGGACTGGATTTTTTAATTTTTTATTTTGAATAGGACAGTCATGCTCCCTGCAAACATGCAGTGAATTAACTTACATCTTGATCCAAGTAAATTTCTTTTTGATGACAAAAACTATCGAAAATATAGCTTGGTTATGAAGTAAAAACAACTTCCAGGACGTGTTTATAGACAGTACAATAGCAGGACCTGTGGAGATACAGCACCCGTATCAGAGGACCCACGTAACTTATAGTGCTGACAAAGCCCACCTGAGAGAGCTGGTCAAGCTCAAGATCGCAGGCAACATAAGAGGAGACAGGTGCAAATCATATTAGGAACACAGCAAAGACAAAGGGGGCCAAGAATAGACTCTTGTACTATCAGCTGACCAAATAAGGGGCCACGGAGGCTGTCATTAGCTTTCATTAGGGAGCTTTAGCCCTGGTAACAATACATAATGCAACGCTATGTCCTGACACACACTGATCGCTGATAACAGCAGCCAACAGAAACAATGTCTCTCTCTCTCTCTCTCCTCTTTACTAGCTGTTACTGTCGACTTCGATTGCTTTCAGTGGCCGTCCCGCATCCCCCGATCCTCAGTCCGCTAAATGAAATGGAGAATGACAAGAGCTTGGCCTGAGATTAATGACAGCATTAGGCTGACCAGCCCGTATACTGTACAGACTTGGCGGGGAAACGTGATGGGGCCTTTTATATTGAAATACCAGAGTCTGATGATGAGTTATGCAACCCTGGGTGTGGATAATGTGTGTATAGATGCACATGTATGTACTGTACAAACCCTCAATGGGATAAAAACTGTTATCGTAATTAAGAGGAGGAAACATTTAAATCCAGATATTTTCATTACAAATGGCAAATTAAGCTTTTGAAGTAAACCCGCAAATGAGAATAATATGCTTATGACTGAAATACGTAAGCACAACAAGTATCCTGAGGTAATTAGAAGGAAGGACTTCGATAGTAGGAATCTAATTAGCATATTTACCGCCTGTGGGTTATGTCTATTTGCCGTTAGTTAGGAATGGGGGATAAAATAGAGAGCTCTATACAATATCCGCACAAAGTAATACAGAAAATGTACAAGTATTACTGTAGACCTGTATTTACATGACAAAACATTTTACTGTGACATGTATTGTTTAAATGATACAGCCTGTTTTACATGTGTTTCATGGAGCCTATGGTTATGAAACGACTTGAGTAAATGAAAAACGATGACGAATATCTACTCAAGACAAGATGAAAATCTTCTTTTATTCACAATTTAGATTTTTGGTCGTCTTTTGTGATCTGGATGTCTGTGGTATGAGTGCTGGTGTTGTGAGGCTCACCTAGTTTATCGATGGTAGTGATCAGGTCAGAGGGAACAAAGGACTCCAAGTCAGCCTCCAGGATTCCCAGAGGGTCTAACTGGGCAACATGGTGACCACGAATCTACACAGAGAGACAGACAAAGATGTGAAGGAGGAGGGAGGAAAGAAGAGTTGAGGAGAATCAGGTAAAGAAAAGGGAAAATGACAGGTAGGAGAGAATAAGATTCAGAAAGGGGCTACCATTATGATGCCGAGTGTGAACAGCTGGAGAATAAGCTAACACTCAACTATAGGTCAGCCTTTCTGAGAAAAGAGCCCCATGGGAGTGCTTTCATGTCCATGTACACACACACACACACACACACACACACACCAGGATTGCATCAAACTGGGAATAAAACTGACGCCTTTGCCAAAAGACAGAATTTAATAAATCCCTCTGATAGTTCTTCAAATTCATTTGAGGTGGAGGGGAAATGTTACCTCCTGTTTGGTTTAAGTAATCGCTTTGATATTTCCAGTTTTCAAAAAGCAGCAAGGGTAAGTAGGTTAGAGGTAATCTTGCAATTTGCATAGCCTCGTGCAGGGACAAACAAATTGTATATTCCTTTTAATACAAGGACACAGAGTATAAACAGCTTTCATTGCCACATGCATCTGTTTCGGCAAGTTGAGTGGATTTTGTTTGATGTATTTTTCACACACACGTCGAGTTGCGGATCGGGGTAGATGACATCTTAATTCATTACAATTTAAACAGATGCCCATGAGATATGTGATCAATCTTTTAATTTGTGAATAACATAAATGTACATTATACAAGCTGATAGCTGTGTGTGTGTGTGTGTGTGTGTGTGTGTGTGTGTGTGTGTGTGTGTGTCACAGCTGGGCCGGGTGAGTGTGGAGTACCTGGTAGGCTCTAATGAGGCTGTGCACGGCCAGGTGGTCCTCCACCACTTTCTGTGCCGTGTCTGGTGACAGCGCTCGGCCCTGGAGCAGAGCGGAAGGGCGTCTCTCACCTTCCTCACCAGACGGACTGGAGGCCTGGATGTTACGGAAGAAGGTGTCCCAAGACTGTAGAACACACAGAAAGACAGATCCAGCAGAGACAAACTGGTCCATCGCAAAAACACGGAGGAGGAGTATCCCTGCTGCTTACGGACGGTTGGAGGATGACAGGACAGAGAAACACTGGACAGGAATCCAAGACATTGTAGCAGTAGCCTCTATTTTATAGATGCCCCAGGCATCTGAGCTGCAGCGCATTTAATAAGTGCCCTTTTCAAGACCAACGCTGACAACAGCAGTTTATGGTAATGTAGCTGCTAAACCCTCTCCCACCCAACTCTGTGTGTTCACTCTAAAAATGTCCATTCATGGGCAAAAACACATTCAATTTTACATTGTCATCTCTTATTCTGTAATGTGGGAAGACATGGCACATGTTGCACGATTACCTCGTGGACGTTTTTATGATCCTCCAGCCAGGCAAAGTACATCTCCTCCACATAGCTGGGGCTGCTGACCACCGCGGAGAGAACAGGCGCGGCCCCGGACGAGCAGCCTCTCCTGGGATCAACCCAGCGCCTGGCCGGGACACCTCCACACCATCGCAGCCACTGACTCCCTCCAACACACCCACCCCTCAGCACACCCGCTAACGCCCGAAACTGACTCATAGCTCGAGAGAGGCAAAGAGAAAGTTGGGGGTTAGAGAGAGTCAACAATGTGTGCATTACTGGGTTTGATGGTGTATTACAAACAACCTCTGAATGAGGTATTTCTGAATGTGACACATCAAACAATATTTCCGCTGCTTAAATTGTACGTTCCAGAGGCAGAGCGCATATATCGCGCTATAATTGCGCACGTCATGAATGACCTACATGCGTGTATTTTCAATGGGCTTTCCACTGACCGAAGCAGCGTATACGTAATGTAACACCTCTGCAAGACTAAATACAGCCACGTAACGGCCTGCGCGTTTGTTTCTGCGCAACGGTCTGCAGCGTCTACCGCTACTAACTTTCTCACAGGATGCTTTACACGCTTCTTCAAGCTACAGTGATGAAATCAATGCCAAATCTTTGCCTATTTCATCCTGGGTCTATTTCCCCTTGACCACTAATCCCTCAACTTCAACATAAATCCTCATAATCCCCCCTCCCCCCCTCGTCTCTGCGTCTCGCGCGGTATCACGGGAAATAGCACAGTGGTTTAAAATGCCACCCACGTTTTACTTCTCTACTTTACATTTACCTTAGACTCTTACTGTCATCGCCGCAGGATGTAAACAGGACAGGTATCAGTGAAGGTGACAGATCCGAGTGCGTGCACGCACGGCTTGACACGCCCCGCGCGTGTCAGGTGGCGCTTCCTGTGCACAGCGAGCAGCCTGCTGCACCCAAAGGTGGTGGTGCACAGGTAACGGACCAACACACCATCTCAGGGAAACAGAGAAAGGAAAAGGATCATCAAACTGAAATATCTTTTCATGCATTTTTTTGTTTGTTAAGTGATTCAAAAAAACGTGTATTATTGTGTTTGTGGGGTATTATTTGTAACCAATGTTATAATCAGACTACCGTACTCTATGAGTCCCTGCACACACTTCTCATCCAGACAGTCATTTTTCCCTCTAAGTTACATCACGCATACGTCTTTCCTCTCAGTGTTAATTATATAAGGCAATTAAACTTTTATAAAGGCTGAACATGAGTCATTTGAGCAAGTGGTTTCAGATTGATGGGCTTCTAACCTTGAGTGGGTTAACAATAAGATAATTGGCCCGCCCTCCCTCCCCCTCCAACCTCTCTCTCTCTCTCTGTCTCTCCTCCTCATCTAGATTTTCATCATTCATACTTGCTGGCACAGAATGAACAGTATTATCAATCATGACAAACACGACCCTGGAAAGGGAAAATGGAGTGGGCAAGAGCTGCAAGAGGATCTAAAAGACAGCACGGTGTAGGTCTAAATATCAGAGCATCACATGAATTAGAACATCATGTGTTTTTAAACTAGTCATTTTTTTGTCAGTCTCCCCTTTCAACAACAGCTAAATGTAAAATTTAACCATTAAAATATGTATTCACATAATGCACAGCACACTTTATACAAGCAAACAATAAAAGCAAGCCCACGCCAAGAACATATTCACTATGCATGGAGTCTAAAACAAACCACAGTCATGCTCAGTGTTTCCTGACAGAGTTCCTCCTTTTTCATTATTTGCATTCGTGTTTGCTGCTGGTCTCCGGCTGACCTGGAGAACGGTCAGGCAATTATGAACTGAAATGCCATTTTGTTGCAGTGATTTCACCGCCTGACAAAGATGGAGTGAAGACCAGTTGCGTTTTGGCATTTTATTAATAGTGTTTATCGATGAAAAGACCTGTGCCGCTGGGTAACATTACAGGCTCAGCGTTAAATTACATTCTGTTTTAGAATAATTACATCACCAGACAGGCCAAAACTGCACCAGCGGGAAATTAAACAAGTGACAATCTCTCTAACCTTCTATTTTTGTTGACATAAATAGTTTTTTATATATGAATAAGTCTAAATATGTCATCATTGTTGTTGGCTATGGTTATTCATTTGCTGGATTTGGCTGGCACATCAGTCAATAAATCCAGGAGGCACCAGTAACCCAAATAAAGTTCATGTCCAGGTGACCCCGGCTCAGAGCCGCCATCAACAGTCAGGCCTGCCAAACCACATTGACTTTTGTTTTGAGACCACAGCTCATTGCCGGCCTCAGTACAAAGAGCGGGAGAAGCAGATAATGTGTAATCCACTTACCCTCGCCAAGCCTGCACCCCATTTATGGAAGTCCACATCATGAGGGTATTTAGGAGCCGTAATTCATCTAATAAAGCATGTTTGGAGGCCGAATTAAATTTGTCTGAAAGCCCTTGGTACACGTGCTATCACAAAAATCAATCACATTTCCATATGACTAAATAATATATTATGTGAAATTACGTGACAAATCTGTGGCGCCGAGGCACAACTACAAACATGCACATGGGACATTATTTTCCTCTGATGTGTCTGAAATAATAATTTCTATATTATCTATGAATAATTACAGCACCATCATATTCTGATGTAAATAAACTACATGCTGAAAATACAGCAGAATGGCCTCTTGACATATTTTTTTGGTTTACATCAAAAGGTGTGAGTTAACTGAAGCAAGGCTGTGCAACCACTAAACAGCTGGTCCCCACATTATTTTGTATTAGTGATCCTTTGATCATCAGGCAGTAAATCAGAATGATTTCAGCAGAGAAACACCATTTTAACAGGACATACTTTAATGAAGAAAAGATAATAAAGAGGACAACCTAAAAAACAGTACACTACTATGCAAGACATTTACAGCCTTTCATTTTATTTATGAACCCATCATTAAATAGAACCCACACTGTCAATCAGAAAATACAGTAAAGAATAAAAAACATCGCCAAAGTAAAAGTTGAGTAAAAACATTAACAAAAATAATATTTTGCGTGCAACTACTTCTTTATCTGCTTCCCGTTTATTAATTAGTATATAAAGTACAGTAATATTGCTGTGCTTAACAGCAAATATATATTGAAAATGATTATGTTACTCAAAATATAATCAAAGGCCTGAAGATGCAAATCAGCATAAAATAAACGCATCCGTTTCATCTGAGATGATTCTCATGTTATAGTTGGTTTTGACTCATTAAAATAAGGACAATATGTGAGTTGAACATCTACATCCTAGGGGATATAAAAGAGCAGCATATGTTTGTAGAATATTTGATAAATAAATGTTACCCATGCATAGACTACAGTATGGCATCGCATCATCTCTCTGCATTCAGGAACATCACCACAGCCTGGATACGGCAAATAGAGAAGACAACTCATCCACAACAGAAGCAAACACAATACAGGACAAGATAACTAGGGATGATCATCATGTCCTGGATTATTAACAATGAAGTGTCCACAACCATGCATATGATGAATATTTGGCAATATTTGTAATTGGTGTAAAAACTAAATAATTCCACATCACATTTAGACTAAAGAAAGGCCGAACAGTAACCAGGATTTACTGTTGCTATAAGTCTCTGAAACAGTTCACCACATGTAGGTGACATACTACGAGGCTCCTATAATACCACCAACGAGAAAGGCAAAACTGTGTGTTCGGTAGTTTGTGTTGGGATCACAAACTTAAAGGGAGAGTGTGTGAGAGAAAACGTGATTGTAAGCACAAGGCTGAGAGCACATTGAGGCTTTTTCGGAACCTGGAGTCTCTTTTACACGTAGAGACAGAGGGAGAGAGGTTAAGTTGCAGCTCTGTCTGTATTATTGAGAGTCTGATGTGAGAGAGGACGTCCCAGAATCCTTAGCAGAGTCTGGGGCGTCGGCGGGCGCAGGGGAAGAGACTCTCTTATAGATGAAACCGTAGAGACTGACGTCAGGTCGCGTCGTGCGGCAATTCTTGCACATCAAACTGGAGTACTGGTTCAGAAGGTAGTACAGCCTCCCTGCAGAAGAGAAAAGAAGAGCGGTGAAGATAGAGAGAGGGGATGGTGCAGGGGTCAAGAGAAGAAAGAAATAAAAGGGAGATAAAACCAGGATTTATGAGAAAATGTGGACTATGAGAATAAACAGGTCGTCACAGTACAAGCAAGAGAGACAGAAACTGAACCAGAAGAAAAAAGAAAAATTAAAGCGTGTTCGGGCTCATTTATAAATCAAGCACACGTACACACAAGTTGTGAGCTTTTTCTCTGTAGCTCCACTTTAGGAAATGGATGGCTAGAGGGGAATTTCTCTGAAAGGCTTCAATAAATGTCAGCGGAAGAGAAATGAAAAGAGGGGGAGGGGAGAGGCCGGGGTCAGCTCAGGCAGTAATCCACTCTGCGGCTGAGGCTGAATGGATGGGCTGAGGAACAGAGATGGCCCATGAGGTAGAATACCTTAACATTGAGATGGACTGCATTCCGTTATTTACGCATACTGTCTCTGTAATGACGCCAGCAAGGAACAACCTCCGTGTGCTGTACGAGCCTCGTGAGCCCCACACTCCGAACAGCGGCTGGTATCATTTCCATTCATGTTCGTTATGCAATTTAGTGACTCGAGAGTCTAACTCCCGAAACAAAAAGACATTTGTGTTTGTGTGCGAGTCTTACCGACGGTGACTTGTCTCTCAGTGAGGAAAGTGTGTATTCCATGAACATCCCTCATGAGCTGAGCATCTCCAAATGTGAAGTACGCCACGTCTCTCCCGGCCTCTGCTGCAGCCATCAACTGAATCAGGGCTGAGAAAGTGAGAGGGTGAGAAGCGAAAGAGAAATCCAGGCAACACCAATTTACCATATTAGCATCATTAGTATCCTTCAGTTTCAGAATGCAATCATAAATGTGTCATTGACCGCTGAAAAGAAGCTGAGGAAGGGAAGTAATTGGTCAATAAGCTGGATAAGGTAGAGCTTCTGGCAGAAAAGAACGCGAGTGACAGGAGCAATTTGTATCAGAAGAGTAAATAATCCACCACTGCTAGCATAGCCCCATCAACAGCACTCAATCTTTTAGCCATTGCAAATTGGGTCTTAACACCTTTAAATATTTAACATAATGGATATTGATTCCAGATTAAAACACGCAAAACGAACATAATTGGCAAAAGGTCTATAATCTTAAGAACAACATAACAGCTCGGTCTTATGTAACTACCACATCTCAGTTCAGCTTCGGGACTGTGATTTAAATACAGTTATTGCCGTCTAAAAATACCTGCTATGCTAATTCCAGGGCTAAAGGGCGGGGGTCCCCGAAGGCTAATATCATCCTCAGGGACTTTGTCAAATCCAGGGGATGTATTCATAGCGTGCTGCAGAGGAAATTAACAGCGTCAGTTCTAAATGAAACTACAAAAAACATACCTATGCTATTCCAATCACATGAATAATGAAGGACATTCATGAGAAGATTTGGGTTTTAGTAAAGCACAGCCCCCTTTAATGATAAGTACGATCAACATAACAGTTAATTAAAATGTTTAAAGACATTGACTAGAAAAAAACAACTGTGCAGTGTGGTTTACTGGAGGGGACAGTCAGGGGCCTCTGCTTGTGAAGAGTGATGTAGTGTAAGCCCACAGAGAACTGCATCAGCCTGGATTCATGGTGTCCCCTCCCTGTAATCAATTGTCCTTTTAATGGAAAACATAAATGTGTGTCAGCTGATCTATAAAGGGGGGGACGGGACGGGTGAGTGACACCCTGGGAGAGCTACTAATTGACCAGAGGAGATTGGGCGAGAGCAGGAGCTCCAATGGATCTGAGCTACTTATATTTACCTCCCGCTTGAGAATCCACGGTTCATATTTTAACGTAAGGAATATTACGCATCTCCTGGCCTATATCAGTGGTACCATTTCAGCTCTGGTGTATGAAAAAGCTTTATCTCCTCACACCTGTTGTTATACACAATCTATCCGGATACATGTTTGTAATTCAGCTAACGATACCTTTGAGCCGTGTGTCTCCACCAAAAGCCCCACAGCCCCAGTTGCCTGTGGCTACCGCAGAGAGGGGCTTGCTGTCTGCGTTGTGTCTGAAGAATCCACAGTATGCCTGGGATACATGCACAGGGAGTCGGAGGAAGGGAAGGTGGGAAGCAAATAGACACAAGAGAAACCGTTTCAATATTTTTCTACGTTCTATTTGTACAATATATTAGAACCGTGGGTGCTGTATTGAGATGTACAGCATACAGCAGTGTTGGTTTCAGTTTGAGGTACAGCAGTGTGTCTCCTGGTCGTTCCGTTATATTTTTAGCGGTTAGCCAAACACACCGTCCAAATACAAAAAATAGAAGTGAGCCGACTGTTCTCCCCCATTGTGTATCTGGCCGCAGAGCAGCGGCTGGGTGTCAGCTGTCGGTAGAGATGAGATCAATTCAGTGGTGTGACAGATCACCGAGCCTTAATTGAATATCTTTGCAGGTGGTCCCTAATGACATGTCAAAGTTCAGCCCTATGAGCTTTTACTCACAGCATAATGTCCAGCATTATCCTATACGTCACTTACTGACAACATCTTTTGGAAGAGTTGACTTTGTATTTTTCTCACATTTGTTTGAGGATTGTTTAATAATGTATGTAAACGAACTATACTTTTACACAGGTCAATCTATGTGCAAACACAGACAAGAATATCACACCTGGTTGAGGCGGAGACGATTGGTTAGGGTTAGGCATTGACCGGTACCTCGGCGAACATAGACACCTGGCCAGTCCTAGCTCCTTAATGCTACGCAGAACAGGCTTTGCCAGGAAAAGCAGTGGGATTCATAATCTCTCTCTCTCACCTTGTTGAGTTCTCTGAGCATCTTCTCAGGGAGAAACTGCTCGAGGAAGTGTCTGAATCTAAGAGCATCAATGGCCACGATCTCTGTACATCGTCTCTGCCAGTCATCCCTGAAAAAAAAAAAAGAAGAAGAAGAGAGATGGAATTGACAATGATTTAAAACATCCACCCATCAACAGTACTATGCGAGGAAAAAATACCTGGCAGTCTCATCCTTGTGGCTGTCCTTCCATTTGTAACTCTCAGCATAGCCAGAATATTTACTGTACCGTTCAGTACCTACGGAACAAGAAAGAAAGTCGAAACAAAAGAAGACATTACTCAGTATTCAGCAGTCAGAGCACCCAGAGGGCCTAAATCCGTTTCAGCACTTATTTCTTAAATCACATTTAGTGCTTTCTGCGCTCCCCATGTGAGTACACAGTATCAGCTTGTATTGGATTGTTATAAATAAAGGCCATTGATTTAATAAGTAATCCGCTTTGGGCTTTTAAATAAAAAGCTTTCAGCCATAATATGAAGAAATGGTTGGAACAGAAGAAGCTAACCTTGGCCACATTCCCAAAATGCTTTCAAAACACGAAACAGCCCTGACTCATTCATTAGCCGACAGGGTAACACACCGCTGTCATTAAGAAGTTAGCTTCTTTATATACCGTACTGGTGTGAGCTAACGGTTAGAGCTCCAAAGATTTCATCGTTTCTTTAATGCAAATACAGCTGTTCAATTCTGAAAGCGATGCCTGGGCTCCGAACATTATGCGTTAGGGACGAGGAAGTTTTACTGCACTTCAATGAAGAGCAGGTGCTTAACACTTGATTCATGTAGCCATTGAGGTTTTCCTGCATGTACTGGCAGAGTCACATATGGTAGTGGAAGAGAAGATCAAATGTATTTTAAAAGCAATGCTAAATGTCTTTTCTTGAAAGTATCTCTTGAAGAGCAGTAATTAAACGCTGCTTTTACTTTCTCAAAATTGACTTCATTTCATTTTAAGCATGTACCATCTGCTAATACTTGAAGTCTAAGTGTGAATGATGATTTTTGATTTGTGCCTTTCTATGTAAAAGTATGACATAGATAATGGCCTGTTCTGGAGCCATGATATAACCCAACAACAACTGGGCAAATGACTAAATAAAGGTTTGGCTGAATGAACAAATTGAACATTTATTTTAAACATCCATTCAAAGTTTTGTTTCTACAACATTAGTGACTCTTCATGTCAAACAACCCGTATCGCTTCCTCCATCAACAGAGCTGTCCTTCACCTTGATCCTATTTATGCTGGCAACCGCCCATGAAAGCCTCCTGGCATACAGGCTTCCATCACAAGATTACATCGTGTCCCTCTAACTTCCGATACGAAAGCGCCTATGGACAAAAACTGATGTGACGTATGAGTTCCAAATGCACTGAAAGACCCCAAGTTAAGACGCCTCTAAAGACAAAGACGTACGATTAACTCGACCGAAGAGGAAAAACAAAGACAGAAGAAGAGAGTCTAGAAATAGAGACTAGACTTTAAGAGGGAACACTGAATGCGTGCAAGGAATATTCTGCAAGGTTTAAATAAATCTATGGCATAACTGGCCATTCCATTAGTGGAGCAATGACCTTAGTTGGGCAATAAATTCCTTTCTGTCCAAATGTAATAAAGTTAAGTGGAGAGGAGGAGGAGGAGGAGGGGTAGAGGGAGGGAGGCAGAATGATGGGAGGCAGGGAGGAGGACGATGACAAACCACTGAAGGTGACTTGGAAGGGAAGGGAGTTCCAGAGAAGATAACATGGCGCCAGACAAGAGAGACGTACTGAACAAGACAGAAGTCCATTTTAACACTGACTGAACAGCACTGGTTGTGTGTGTGTGCTTTGTGGTATGACCACTGTGGCTCAGGGGTGATAACACCACGTTGGCTCTTCCTTTTCTTTACTCTGCTGTTCCAACCAGACTATGTGCAACAAGCAATGCACAGTAGAAGATATGCAAGGTGCAGATATACCATGCAAACTCCTCGTCTCTTCCTATTTTGTTTGTCCATGTTCGGGTTGGGTACCGTTCACATTATAACCAATACTGGTACTGGTACCCAACTTTTCCTTTTTTTCGGTACTTCACTCTCTCTGTAATAACAACAGTGTAATTTCAGTTGTAAAAAAAAAAAAGAAGCCAATTTCAACGTGTTATTTATTCAGAACATTTGACACAGACCACACAAAATAAAACTGCTCTGTACCTCCCTTCCCTCTCCCATCCCTACAACCTCCAGCCTATCACAGTCTGTCAACAGGACATGGCTTGAGAGCGCAGTCATGTGTCTCTCGGAGGAAGCACATGTGAGACGTGTTGCCCTGGCCAGCTTTGCATTTCGCATTACAAACACTGCACTGTCTGAGTCGAGTTTTGGAAAGTGTAACCCCCACCCTTAGAACCGCTTTTGGCTCGCCATTGCCCTGAATCACTGTGACTTGAAAAAGCTGCAGCGGTGACGTAGTCCCACTCTCTTTATTTCTCTCTATAGTCCCAAGTTACTCTCTCACCAAGGTGCGGTCTCAAGTACCCAAATTGAGCACTGATTGATTCAACGTAAATCAGAAGTAATTCGGTCTGTACCCTTAAAAGTCCTGCGTTCGGTACTCAGCCCGAGCCCATGTGTCTCTCTTGCTAGGCACAAGTTCAAAGAATCAACAGAATCAATGAAGCGCAGACATTTGGGAGCACCATCTATATTCGAGTTTCTGCAGGCACAGCCAAGTTATAATACATGCACTCATGTCAAACAGATGGATTTTTGAAACCGGATAATGATGCCTCTTGTGTCATCAAAGCAAATCTGAAGGCTAATTTGAATGCCCCTGTGAGATACAGGCACAAAAGCAGGACGAGTGTATAAATATTTGCTCGGTCAAGTTAGATAAAGGAGCAATAAAATAAATATGATGCAAGCATCAATCAACTGACTCAACGGAGGATATTTTGAAACGGGGTGAGGGGGCAATGAGATAAAACTTCTCCGTACTCTGCAATGACACTACAAACAAAGATAATGAAGGTACATTTGTCCATCCCAACATTTATGTTAATTAATTTTTTTGGCAGTACCTGCACATGGGGTATTGTATTAAATACGTGCTTCCATGATCCAGATCTTAATCTGCGTTAGCCCTTACTTTGACCAGAGAGGAGGCGGGCCAGAGGAGGAGGAGGGAGGCGAGTGAGAGGGCAGAACACTTAGAGAGGTTGACCCAAGCAGAGTGAGTTGGAGGTTGAAAAATAGAGCAATTCTGCTGTAGAGGAATGAAGGATAACTGGGCAGTCACAAGTGAATCAATGCAATGGATTTACACCATTACTGGATAGAAAGACGGGGGAAGAAATTAATGGAGCCCAATAAACACACGGGGCTCAATGAACGAGTGAAAATAACTCAGAGATGAAAAAAAAACACAAGTTTAGCCAATTTTATGTGTAATACTAGAAAGACATGAGAGATATGTGTGGTGCTGACTCATTTCATACACAGATGCAACCAGCACAAGTGGGTGCTAGAGGTCACAGACCGATAAAACCACACAAATTTCATCATTTGTAAAAAGCAGAGAGGCACTCTTGAGGTCACCAAAACACACTCGCCACTTGGCAGAGATTCTGCCCATGACATCAAAAAATGAGCTTGACTTATTGCCGAGAATACAATTCATTACAACTACTCAAGGGTCCCATCGCTGCAGCTTTCCTGATGAGGCTGAGCATTGTGACGCCATGATAATTGGAGCGCAACCTCCAGTCTTGCAGACTCAGGCCACACAGAAGCTGCTGTCTGTCTGCTAATTAGGAATCCACTGAGCCAACCAAACCTCAAAGAACAAGAACTTATATAAGGTATTTTATTTCATATGCCATGACTTGAATTGTTTTTTAATTATTGACTTACCTCAATATTGTTCTGTGGTTACTTATTTCATATGAATTATTATATACTACTCGGATATGTTTGTTAATTTATTGTACCGTTTATTTTTTGTACTACATATATTTATTCTGAAATATGACTTCTCCTTTGTTGACAATACATTTCTGCTTTATCCCATTTGTCAACAACACATGACGCGAAGACAGGGAAACCACAAAGGAAGGAAAGGAAGGACCAGATCGAGGTCAGTAAAAGAAGCAGCCATGAAACATGGAGCTCTGAATAAAACAAAGGAAAGTGAAAAGCGCAGTTTGCTCTTTCCTGTTTTTAAATGTAATTAGTCGATAATATTGTTCCCTGGTGTACGCCGGTATTGATTTCATTTGGTTTACTAAAAGTGAAACGATTTTTCAAGACAATTAATGCCATGCAAAGTAGAATATGAAAATATGTATTATGCACGTGTGTGACTACGTACCTGTGACGATGAGGCATTCATTGTATTCCAAAGCTTCAGTAAAGAGGCGCGAGACAATGAGTTCAGGGTTGATGAGGAACCTGATCTCTTCCTGGACCAGACCATGTCCTGTTACTCCACCACCAACTAACCTGTTTGCAAAGTCCACCTAATGAAAGAATATTACAAGAGAATAAAGTGACGAGTTAACCACAATGGCCCAAAATACCTCAGGTATATTCACAACACAAACCTTGAATCAGCAACAATAATATATTGTCTTGCCCATTCTATGCAGTTGAGAAGAACTGTGAGGTTTAGCTACAGTCACTCCCATCACGTGAACATATTACTCTATTAGTGTCTACTTATTATCTGTCATCCATTGTGGTCATTTAACACAGATACATGTCTCAGGATCACTGCACTGCTTCCTGCTAGTGAATAATCAAATCAGGAAATCACAGCAGAACAACTCGCATGGAATCGAAAGAGATAGTTAAAATATCTTAAAAATCTTCAGTTGATGAGCAGTAATGCAGAATCTGCATGAACGTCTGCAGACTGCCTCTATTTCTAAATATGGGATAAGTAGATTGGCATTCCCTGTGTGGTCTCACTATATAGTGATGTAGCCACAGGGAGAGAGGAAACACTCCGGCTTTCCTTTGTAAAAACAAGTGGGTACTTAATATTTGTCATCCTTTCGTCTGATAATGGGAAGTACAACCTGTAGTCCAAAGGATGAAAGATGATTTTACGATTGCATTGTTCGCAATGAGCTGGGCCAACATATTGGTCGATATAAGCTCATTGCAGATATATCGGTATCGATGTATATGATGGTCAATAATCCACGGATCCAAAATGTGCGTAATAGATAGATGTACGTGATGGGTTTATGGAAAAAACTGTGAGCCGATAAATCATTGTCTGGTTTTGGAGCATCGAACTCAATCGAATTTAAGCCATTTTTCGCCAAATATCTTGGTGTGATCCTGGAGCTTCATGGAGTGGGTTTAAGCCCACTCCTTGTTTTTGTGGCATGGATACGAGGAAAGTGTATTCAATCAAAATGCTGCTATTTAAACAGGCTGTCAGGGGTGAGGGTTCTGCTCACTGGCCCACAGCTGCGTCAATCTGTGTGAACGTGAGTGTGTTTGCATGTGTGTATGTCGTCTAACCAGTCGCTCAACTTCCCACCTCCTTCACCTTTGACCTCACCCCCCCCCCCACCCTTCAATTTCACCTCCTGACAGAATGACAGCCCTCTCTGCTCTATGAAAACTCAACACACAGCCAGCGCCCAGCCCGCTGAGGTAGCCATCAATCCGCCGAGAGGACTCCTGGCCCACTGGGTCGCCCCAGTGAGATGGCTCACCCTCGTCATCTTTTCCTCCATGTGCCTCCTTTTCACTCACACCCCCCACCCCCCCACACCAGGGTCTACTCCTCCACCCTTGCCTCCTCTGAACTACTCAAGTGTAAAAATCAGCTGTCAGCTAGAGTAAAAAAATAAACACCAGCCGTCCTTGAAAACTGAGGGGGAGTGAGGAGAAAGCCAATAATTTACCCAGATACACAAAAATCAGATACCAGATTTGGATTGTCGGCATGTTGTGGACAACTATTCAGACACGTGAGTCTCTTTGACTTTTGAAAGCTTCACGAAAGGCGTTGGTGATGGTCAGAGACATGTTTATTGGGTTTGACCACTACCAATGCAAAACAGGGACGCTATTTCAAATCTGCCCAAACAATTTCCACGTTTGAGTTTATATTTAGAAAAGGAAATCATTTAAAAGGGGAATCTTTTTACAAAGATTGGGGGGCACTGGCAAGAAAATATACCTTAAATACGCCAGGCTGAATAATTAGTTATACTTGACGTTTGGTGCAAAACATGCAAACAAATTCCTACCTGCAGCATCCCGTATCCATCATCCTCAATCGTCCCTTCACAAGTGATGTGTAGGCGCTTCAGCAGAGTCTCGGAACTTGACAAAAAAAAAGACAGCAAAATGTTCAGTTATTCTTTGACCAATGATCAATTCACTGTATTAAAACAATAAACGAATTCAATGCAAAGGAGGTGAAGCCACAACTTGCTCCAGGAAAGTGTGCATGTACTAAAAGTAAACTGATCTAATGCAATAAATACAACAACACATATCACCTGAAACTGTTCGAGTCATTACTTTGTAGGAACTTTCTGTGATAACGATCAGCTGTGCACATGAGCAACAAAGGAACCGTGATGTGTTGATGTTGTTAGCGTGGTCCTTACGCCACTCAGACCACATCAACACATTCAGATATGTTCATTCAAGTGGTGGGGACATTCACATCTTTTGATACAATTCAACCAAATGTAAAGAGTCACTGTCCGTAAAAAGAATATTTACTGACCCAAAACATAGCATCAATACATATTGGACACATTTGAAAAACAAATGTCCTTTAATATGGATTGTTGTGTGTCATTAAGTCATTTAATGAATAATGAAGTAGAGTTGAAAGTAATACCTTTCCCAGTTCGGAGGAGTGTTCAGTGTTTGTCTTGTGAATGTAACAAGACCCGTGGGCTCTTAAAAAAGAACATAGAAACAAAAAAATAAACAAATGTTCTTCAACTGAAAAACATGGGAGAGCATTACAGAGATGATGTGGGGTATCATTAATGCTTACTGGTCTGTGTAACTCTCCTGAAGTAACACAGCAGAGTTTTCAATTTCTCAATTTTTCTTGGTGAAGAACCTTCAAATAACCTGAAAAATAAAGCAAATGAGAATTTGAGTTCACAAGAGACCTTGTTGAATAGAGTATGTGCTACTTACAATATACATTTGTGTTGGTATTAAATTAAAACGTAATGTGTTTCAGCAGATGAGAGACATGGATGTTTCACTTAGATGCATTATCTATAGCTCAGTGCACAACCATGCCACAACATGTCAGGAGTGAGGTCGAGCATTTAAAATGGCTTAATGTCTCTCCCATCTACCTCTGTCCTTCATACAATGGGAATGCCAGAGGCCGTGTTTCACTTCTTTAGAGTTACCATTAAAACTGGGGTGGACTGAGGAAAGGGACAAGGAGGGGGAGAGCGAGAGAAAAGAGAGAGAGCATTGGGTGGACATTTTAAAATCATCCCATACTGGTACTCTCCCTCATTTAAAAAGTGACCTACGCTGATGATTAATCACTGTTCAGCATTCATTTTCCCTCCTGCCACGTTCTGCCCAGACCAGTAAAGAAACAAAAACAGACGGGGAAAATTAAATGAAAATGCAATGCACTAAAAGGCCTTCAGTGAGAGAAACAAAACAAATATATTAGGCAATCAAAAGTCATATTAATGAATTGGTTCCTATCCACTGTAACCTTACCTCCTACATAATGTGCACCAGGAGGAGGATTTCTGACAGTTTTAACAATACCAATAAGGCTGTTTCCCTGCAAATGAGGGAGGCCAACTTGTAGTCACTTGGTTCAGGAACAAAAACAGAAGATATATTTCTTAATAATGAGCTTTCGTTCTTGACTAAACTGCAAAATAGGCTTCCTACGTCATCTTCTCATACGGAGGGAAAGAAGCTAAAGAGATAAGTCTGCCTTCTTTCCTCTTCCTCGAATCTATCCATCACTTAACAGAGGACAAACCTTGACAGTTCTGCCAAAACAGCAATCAGCAGATTGCTTGCAGAGAGACAGAGCGCTACTGTAGCCGATAAGCAAAGTGACGGACACTCCCTCAATTGCAGGGGGAAAGGGAGGGCCAGTAACGATCCAGGGCCCATTTTAGACGGCACTGGTTGTCTTGTCTCATCTTCTCAGAAACACTAAGACCCCCCCCCCCCTTGCTCTTTCCTGTATTTCACTGCCGGTAGAAATGCTAATAGTGAAGGCAGGCAGGCAAACCGAGCGCTGGCATGGGTCTGAACAGCCAGCCCTGCAGCTGGAATCAATGCTTACATTATTACAGAGCGCCCTTCACTTAGCGTGCCACTAACATTTGATGTGGAAGCACACGCACCCATACAGATGACTGATTGTGCGAGTACAATTAAGATTCTGATAAAATGGGGGAGTTGAAGGGGAAGAACAAATCACACATGATCAATATGACCATTCCTGGGATTCATAAAATAATACTGCTCGACCCCCGAGGGAGAGCAGACGGCTAATTAGACTCTGGATAGCAGTTAGAGCCCATGCAGATTGCAGGGAATATCAAAATGATATAGTATTAAACCCTTTATGTTCTACACTATCATAATAAGGTATCGCCACAACGACATCTCCAGCTTGTCGGGCAACAACAGCGGAAGTGATCACACATCACTAACGAGGAGACGGTGCCTCAAAGAAACGCAGGGAAATTGAGTTGAGGTGACATCTGGACAATGTCAAGTCAGTGTGTGCTGAGGTGCTCAGTCCATAAATACTGGAATAGAGCTTGTGTCTACTTCAGACACAAGAAAATAGACTTGACTGTCTTCATGCATCACCTCCCTCCGTTCCAAATAACGTGACTGCTCCAGATTGTGAGAAGCCAGTGACAGATAGATAGGTGTGCTGTGCCTTTAAAAAAGAAGTATATTCAAACTGTTTGTTTCAATTCGCCACCCCAGGCTAATTCTTAACAGACCACTGGTTCTGAGTGGGTAGACACAGCAAACCCCAATGTAACACTCTGGCTCTGAATCTCCCTCCCACTCAAAAAGGTATAACAGAAACATGGAGCTCAAAGAGACTCTCTGCCCACAGTCCCGTCCTCAAGGCTATAAGGTGACAGGGCAGTCACTGTACAGCAGGCACTAATCTTACAACTATACAAAAACAGAAATATGCTCTTCGACAAAAGAACAAATGCGATACCACATGATGTGACTTTGTTTAACAGCTAGATCCACCGGCCCAGATTACTGTGTGTAAACGTACTGGACACTAAATGAGTCAAAGCTGAGTAATATAACTCATCTGTTAAGGTTTCCAAGGCAGTAGTGCCCCCTTATGGAAAGCAGTTTCCTCTGAATGGTAGGATCACTGAAAACAGAGCTCAATCAGAATTCTACCAGTTTGTAATAGATATAATCAAACTACAACAATACTTATCTCTGAATGTATTTGATGCACACGTACTGCGGCTAAAGTCTATTATGCCAATAAAACCTGGGCAACACGGGATGTTCCACAATCAATTCGGACCAGAAAAAGTGTGACGATGCCAATGACTCCAATCCTGCTCCTGTCCGACAGCATCGTAAGCTTCCTCTTGAAGCAAACAGACCAATGAGGCAACCTGAGGCTTCATACAGAGTCTAAGATCAACTAAGTGCCCTGCTTAAAGTAATGGCGTACAAAGGGCGAAAAGCTCACGGGGCAAATTTCCTTTTGTGAATAAAACACTAACAACTGCAGCTCACTCCATTACCCTGGTGAGCTACTGATCATTGTTTTGTGTCTATAAAGTTCTTGACATGATGGCGGGCCTCTACCTGTAGAAGTTAATCTCAGGATAATTGCAGTACTCCGACTTGTGGGAGTTACGTCGGGGGAATGTGCAGAAGAAGGCGTTGGCCAGAAGACAGCCTATTTGCTCCTGAGAGAGAGTAAGGGAGTGGTTCATCCTTGACTTCAGTAGGGGAATTGCCTAGAAAGAGAAAAAGAGAGGAAACAAAAAAGTGACAAAGACACCGAACCTGAGGGACTGGAGATCAGAATGGAAAACATCGGGACAAAGAGACACACAAGGTCATGTGTGTGCAGTAGTGTGGGTTTGATGGCTAACGGGGGTAGGTAATTAGTTTAGCAATATAGCAAGCAGAGGAGACAAGGAGAGTTCCATTAGGTAAATGGGTGGTAGTAATTAAGGTCCTGGTTTTCTTGCTCTCCCCTAGGTTCGTTCAGTCAGACACACGGGGCCCATCTATCTTCACTGATTAGGGCTAAAGAGCCTCCCAAGGCTGCCCAGTGAGCAGATCAATAGCAGCTCTAATAACACACACACAAACGTTAGCCTTGACGCTTAATACTGCAAACTAAAGCGGAGAGTCAGAAAGCTTCATCGGCCAACCGCTGAGCATCTTCAACGTTCTGCCCCTTGTTTCTGTCTCCAGCAGCAATCAGAGGGATTTTCCAGTCCTGCCCAGAGTGGGAGCTGATTTAAGATGATTTGATTAAACTGAGGACTCAGAAATAGATAACTGAATTACCGATATAGCAATCTTGGAATTTTTGCATCGCTGTAATTGATGACGGAGAACGAAAATGAAGACAAATGGGGATGACATTTAAAATATCTGTGACATGGATCAGCTGAATTTACTGTGAGTCAAAGAGAGGGCCCTGTTTCTCAATATATATTGCTTTGAGGAGGAACAACTAACGTGTCAAAAGGAATGGACTGATGTTTTTAATTTCATAAGAGGAATTTCCCCAAGTGCACAAGCATGACACGTCAGACGGATGAGTGGAAATGAGACGGCCCTCGCCTCTCGCAGCCCTGTTTTCTAATGAAGCAGTTCTCGATATGGACCAAAACGGGGGGGGGATTCATTATCTGGCGGTTGTAAATCATGAGCTGATCTTGTAGAACATCCACCATCGAACCATTAGCCTCTCCTCTTCACTGACTGCACGCACTTACATCCTTCCTCCTATATCCCTCTACGCGGCTGACCTCTGTTTAACTGTAGTGCAATAGCTCACCATTCAATTACCTCACACAACCCCCCCCCCCCAAAACATAAACTGTGTACATATTCAAAAATAGTACACTGCACTTACCATTGTGCAGAGGACAGGAGCATTGAGTGCTAGGTCAACCATAGCTGGTAGTATATCATCAAACAGTTGTTGTAACTCTGGATGAACAAGATACTGGAGAGAGGAGAGAAAAACAAACACACAGCAGAAGTTCTGTGAGATGGGATTTATCTGCCTACAGTCAGAGTGACTGATTAGATCTGAAGTGACATACTGGTTTGTAACACCACTGATTTGTTTTCCAACCAAAATGTTAATGTCTTGTTTGTATTGTTACTTTCTTTATTACAATTTAAACAGTTTGCATCTCTTATATTGGCAACTATATCCTTTGATTTTAAAGTAAACATACAGAAAACCACAGTGAGACAAACACAGGGTCCAAACATATTTTTACCAAAACATTTCCAGGACTTTTCAATGCCGCCGGGCAAATTGTCACGACCATACATTCTCTAAAACATCAACGTATACGTGAAAAAATAAGAATAAAAAGGCCGCAGTCTGCAGTCACGCCACACAGAGAGGTATAACTGATCTGCCCGAACATTTAAGTATTGTTTAACCAACATAGATTATTCTCAGTCGATCATAACTGAGCCACGCATACTTTATTATACAGGCATTAAACGTTCTGGGTTTATTCATTTGTTCCGGGTTTTACATGCTCTCACAAACCCTGAAATACACGGTGCAAATGTCTGTCCGTCACGTTAAAGTCAAAACTGCTCGACCAAATGAAAGTCTGCTAGACTGTTGGTCAACCCCCCTGAGAAAGTCTTTGAATCAGCCGAACAAAATAACACAATACGGCTGGCCAACAACATCGTCTCTGACACAAACCACGTCCTGAACAGTGAGTACAAATTGTTGCCGTCAAATATGTTGCAAATGGAGCTGCTTGAATGCATCATCAAATGATAATAATATAATAATAATAATAATAATGCAAACAACAAGACACAAAAGTGAGAGAAAACATGTATTGGTTTTACCTGGTTAGTTACAGAATCAATTTCTAATTCATATCAATTGATTCAAATAATACTTTTTGTGTTTCTCACATTTCTACATTAACATTCCATTACCCTTATTTTATAGAAAACAGGCTGGTTCAGTAATACTTTACTTTGTACGGATAGATTTCAACAAATCAGTTTTGAACAGTTCACACCCACATAACCGTTCTGTTACAACTGAAAACACAATGACACGTGAAAGCTCCACATGCAATTTCTTTTTCAATCGTTGCAATGATTTGTTTAGGGTTTAGTATTATCTTGAGACAACCTGGCCCTGAAGAATATGAGGAAGGTGTAATAACTGTTTGACAGTGAGTCTGAGGTCATAACCCAATACCAGTAACCAATATCTCAGGAAAGATGCTCAATTCTCTCACATCCAACAAGAAAACTCAGTGTCAGTGGAGGTAATGGAGGTTTATTGTTGTTTGAGGGTGAACTTCCACTCCTCAGATATAAATAATCCCAACACTTCAGCGGCGAATGAGGAAAAATAAATGCTGCAGAGCTGCTCGCTACACAGAAACCAGTTTCAGAAGAAACTACCATCAATCTGGGAGCGAGCCTGCCACGGCCGAGGCATGCTTCAGCCTATAGCTTACCTCAGCATCCATCTGCAATTCCCTCTAAAAGAAACACCCAGTTATTCCATCATAGACCCAGATTTACAACGCAATCACTTATGAGAGTATTGGCTCGCTCATCAATCACTTGCCTTATTCTATCAAGGTAAGCAGGGAGGCTTGCACTGATTAAATGGACTTCTGGAGCAAATGTTAATGACCAGTTGTGGAGAGTGGCAAGATGGCTTCAATTTCAGCAGGAAGTCTTCGGAGCGTGATTTGGCCGGGGGGGCATTTATAAGGCTGCAGAGCAGGTCTGACTAAATGCTGTCAGAAGTAATGAGGGGGCAGACATCATAAAGTGCTTGTGTGGGACTAATAGATGGTAGCTGGTGATGTGACAGGATGAGGGTAGAAAGATTATCCCCCAGCCTTTCCACGTTGCTAACACACAGGTTAGGCAGCACGCACGCGCACACACACACACACACACACACACACACACACACACACACACACACACACACACACACACACACACACACACACACACACACACACACACACACACACACACACACACACACACACACACACACACACACACACTGCATGGGCTAATAATCGATTACACTCTGATCTTTCATCGGTTCTGGTCTTCATATAAGTTATTTTCATTTCCTGGCAGCTCAACCTACGCAAGTCTCAATCTTACATTTGTATTTGGAGGTCTGAGAATGTTACAGAAAACAAAACAAGTGCCGAAGCACAAAAGTGAGAGGGGTAGAGCGTGTTGTTGTCCTGCGGCTGAATGTTCAGGTACTGTTGTAACATCAGCTGTACGTACTTCTGGACTGTTTTCCTGCTCAGCCAGAAGACATTCATCAGAAAGTGACACAGTGACAGTTTCAATTGGCAGGGTGGGGGGGGGGGAACACTAAGACAATTTACAGACAAGCCCAAATTTGGATAACTCTTTTTTTCCCCCTCCCCTATGGCTATTACACGTTGAGCGGCGTGTCAATCATTGGCCCAGGGGCAATGTACCTCGTGACAATTACCCCAGTGCTGCACAAATGTTGCTCCAGATTTAATTAGGTGAGCTTGGCCGAGGAGTAAAACAGTTCAGATTCAAATTCACCACAAACTACGGGAGAAAGGAGTAACATTTTATTAAAAAGGTGTGAGTGGAGGAGCAGTAAAAGGTTTTCTGTCAATTACTATTCAATTGGGTTGTCCAAGGAATGGCTAACCAATTCAGTGTATGTGATTCTTCACTACATTAGTCGCTGTGAGAAAGATGGTATGTCTGCTGTAGAATGGCAGCTGTTAATCATTCCTGCTCCACGTGTTGGCAGGACGATCTAAATGCTCCCTCATTCCACATCCATTAACTAGTAGAAATGTCACTGATAGGACGCAGACACAACCAGTAGGTATTTTGTATCTGTATATAACTTTTGTCAATTGACTTATACCATCCCTCCTTGCTAAATTCCTCTGCAGGAAATACATGCGGGGAAATACTGTGCTCAGGGTAGAGAGCGGAGCCGCGCTGACACAAAAGACTCCATGAAGGGCGAGTTTCTTGCTGGAGTTCATGGGACCTTTTAATTAAATTGGATTAAGGTATGAAGAAAATGCTCAGGTGGCTATTGATTTACGGAGCGCTCTGCTTCTTCTCTGAGAAATGATTTTAGAGAGGAGAAGAAAAACATAGTTTTGGAACTGTCTGAATTTAGCTGAGTAATCAATGTTCAGATAACAGTCTGACTGGACTGTAACCAGGATGAAATGTTGTAAGAGCTTCATTAGAATAATGGCTCCAACCAAGAAACGAGACCACCCTGAAAGAGTTTGATGATAAACGCGGAGGTAACCAAACTAGGCTTGGAGCTGAAATTTGTTTACTACCTATTCAAAGACCCCGTCTTCTTCTTTTTGAGCAATTTGGGTGGTAATATGCCATACGTATAGACTCTATTTAAGTCCAGCAGGCAAACAGTACGACAAACATTGTATCTTCAAGATGTGAAGGAATTCCTGCAGGACTGACGCTTTATTTGGATATACTAAATGTCATTACAGTTTTAATAAGTAATCTCATAAGAATCCCACATGGGAGAAAGTTTCTCTAACAACAGGTATGTGATTACAGTCCATGAAGAGGAAACTAAGTGTTAGAAAATAGGAAGTAGACAGAAAAAAAGAAAGACATTCCCCTGGTTCACCAGCAACAGCTGCCGCCGCTATGCTCTGTGCTCATCTGTCCTAACTGAAGCATATTTGCTCCCGTGAGACTCCGGATGGAGCACACTGATGGGCTCGCAGCCAAACAGAGGAGAGCAGGCTCCCTTTGCGACAACAACTCTAGTTTAGTACGAGCTTTAGCGTCATTCTTCATTGAGGTTCATTTTAAAAGACATACCGGTTATTAATCACGGTGAGTTAGACAAACACTGCCAGGAAAGTTCACAGGGACTGTCAGAGCTGTTAAACACACAAATGGCTGCATTTCACTGATGAGGTGTTTATTTATAAGTCAATTAAAATTACAAAAAGAAAAGCCCGTTTTACAGAAAAATAAGAAATTAGGGTAAGAATGAATGTATCGTTTTTTTTTATTATTATGTTTTACTCCGAAATAATTGGATTTAAAATTCATATGCTTCATGTTCAGCAAAGACTCATGACACGCTTTGACAATACAGTGTGATCAGCAGGCTTCAGGGAAGCTGCATTCTTCCTGCTTTATCTTTTGTACAAGAGCAGCCGATAACTAACAGTTAGCAGTCATGTTCTGGACAGCTTACCTCTGTGCAAAGAAGGTTCAGGGCAGTGAAGTCCCATTTCTTTGCATGGGTTATGTTGTATCTCAATATAGCATCCTGTGTAGAAGAACATGACGTTATTTATACATAGAAGACACTTCTTAAATATATTAAACTGTGTGGCAGCAGATTAACAGCAAGTTTAAAGCACAACAATATTTAGGATCTCAGATTACAAGGCTTCTTTTAATACAAGACAAACTCTGCCACCATGTGGTTGTTTATGGAACATGTTTTGTACATTTTAAACTCCTGTGACAGTTCAATTGGAATAATACTGTAGAAAGGCTCCAGCATGCCTCCAAATAAGCCAACGTACCAATTTTATTACATTGCCCGAATATAAATGCTAAATTTGAATAGACATCTTGTCTCGATGTTTTTTGTTAAAACACAGACAGTCTGTTTCCCTAATTTTAGATTTTTCAGTGGGGACATTTAAAGGCTGTTTAACCTGTCTTAATGAGGACAAAGAGTATGTTCAGCCTAATTCAGAGTCTGGTCCAGCACAGTTGTCTCACCTTCACATCCAGAGAACTTTTGAACCCTCCCTGCAAGGAAGTGTGGATCAGCTCCCACCGACTTTGGAAACCACCTCCATCCTGATGACAAATTGCCTTTACTACGATATTCCTAAAGTAACTAACAATGTTGTGGTAAAAAAAAGTATGCAAAGCCGTGATGCACTAGTACACCATAGTATAGTATACCTCCATAGGAAAAAGATTCTTCTCAGAGCAAGGCATCTTCACGGACACGTCCTCCCACACATCTTTAAACTTGCCGGGATATGAAACAGGGACCTCACCCTCTCTGAGGAGATCTGTCTGTAACAGAGAAACAACAAAATGTCTTTAAAGGTTACTGCTGTGCGGAGAGAAGTGATAATTGAGATAACTGCTTTCTCTTTGCTCATCAAAAAGTTGGCTTTTAGAAACTTTGGAAACGTATTACAAGGTATGGTAGATGTTGTGAAATTAAGAAGTCAGTCACTTTAGCTCAGTTTATTACTTCTAAAGTAAATTAATTAAGAGATATTCTATAGATCTTACAACTGAATACATAGATAATGGGAATACAAGCCTGATACTTGTTTTACCAAAAGTCATATGTTCCTTTGCGGACTGACTTAAAGTATTTGTGTGATTTTAGGGGGTGATGGAGAGAATCTCGCATGGGTGGCAGTGGTTAGTTGATGGCGAGAGCAAGTGTACACAGCAGCACTGACAGTGTTCCTGTGGGACTAGTGGAGGACACATGCTGATAGGAGCTTTACTGACAAGAGGCCCTGAGGGGATCATGGAGGATGGTTTCACTCTCCCTACCACGCTTCCTTATCTTCTTCTCTCTTGTTAAAACACCAAGTGCTGACCCACCACACAATGCCCAGTCCCATTTGCATGCAAGTTATATTAGTGCCCTTACTCTTCATAACATACCACACACAAAGAACACTCACCCTGACTGTGACAGTGTGGTTATGCATTGCTTTCAGGTGAGACAGAGGGGGGGCACACTGAGGCATTCTGTTCAGCTCATCTATGGGTGTCCCCAGCCATCTTCTGTCCATGTTATGTGATGCGAGTGAAACGCTGTAAAGAACAAAGACAGAACAGGACAGTATACCACGTGATGAGGACATTGTGAGCAGAGTGGAGCTAGGACAAAAAGGTGTGACACGGAAAACTGTTCACAAGTACCTTTCGGAAAATGCAACCGACGGGCTTCCAATTGCTTCCTGGCTCATATCAGATGAGCCACTGCACTCAGCATCTTCACTTCTAATGGCAACCAGAGGGACTTCTTCTTTGGCAGAACATCCAGAATCAGAGTATTTGTCAAACAGCTCAGAGTCCTCTGCACAAGCACCGCCATCGTGATCCTTGCCTGCAGAGCTGTTGACGAACATGGTTTTACTCACGGGGCTGTCTGGACTCAGCATCTCCACATCACTGGTGGGTGTACTGACACCCTTCCTGGGACTATCACTGAGACAGAGTGTGAGTTTGGGATTTGAAGAGGGTGCAGCAGCACAGGTTGTTTTAACAGGGTTATAACCAGGAGAAGATGACCTTTTAGATTTCTGCCCATTAGAACAGTGTGTTTGAGCTGTGTCACTTTTGCTGCCTGCAGGAACAGGTTCATCCAGCCCACTTGCAGAGCCACAGTCCACTGAAGTCTGAGATGCTGCATCATCACAGTCTTGTGTTGTGTCCTTCCTTTGTGGTCCACAAAAGAGTTCATCTTTTTCATCTGTTAAGTTTGTTTTTGGATCATCATTCTCTGCGCCCTCTGGCTTGACTTCAGCAGCCACACTGTAACAGGACAGGAAGAGAACAAAGTGAGAGAAGAACTTGTTAGCAGGCTGAATCTACAGTGTGTCACTTATGATCATAGTGATGCAGCATCCCCTTTCCCAGCGTGCACTTTGTTAACAAGTATCTTATATGTGCCGATTGCTTCATTATAAACTTACTTAGAACTAATTGTGGCAGGATTGATTTCTTGAGAATCCATCCCTTCATCCATCTTCAACAGGTCAGACAAGATGAATCAACAATAGCTGCTGAAGAAAGACAAAAGATGAACGTACTAAGAAGCTGCGACAATGTTTATAATTGTATTCAAACATGAAGTTATAATACAGCTATATACTGCCCGGTTTCATGTAACACTGGACTTTACATCGAGCCAAATACAAAGCTTTGTTTTGTCTGGTCTTCGACGGAAGAGACACTTAGACCTTAGGACAGACAGTAATACTTCACAGAGGTGTTTTAGGACTTTGTTTCGGCCACTTTCTCAGGTCACGAGACTGCGGGGCGAGCTGTGGTCTTAGCTTTCGAGTCAGTGACAGTTTCTACCAGTCACTGTATTATAATAAGAGCTCGGTGGCCAGCATATCACGATGAAAATCTCCTAGCAGGTTCAATAAAGCTACAATTAGCTAGCTAACTAACCCCAACCAACCTTATCGTTTTGACATGAGTTATCTTCTCTGTAAATCTTGTTTTGGGGTATTCACCATAGTTGTACGATGTTTCTTTCCGAGGGATTTGGTTAGTCATTTTGAGCTAACGTAGCTTTGATTGGCTAAAAACCAAAACGTTAGCTATTATTCGCTAGCCGCAATTCTTGTAGATAGCGCTGACGTAATTCAACCTCATTGAGCTAGCAGTGCTGCGTCCAATAAATAAAACGAAAAGATACAACTTACAAGCATGTCCCTCTTGGTGTAAGACTTGTGAGTTAGCTGCATTACATTATCATTTTCATATACAACTACTTCTCTTACCACATATCACTCCAAATGTTATCATGCCGTCATAGGTTTACGTTTTCTTAGTTGTTGCAGGCAGCTCCTGTACGTTAACAGTCGAAACACTCCACCAATCAGACACGTTCACCAGAAAAAGAGGCGGGACGATGAGTTGGTATCCTAGCAACTAGGCCAAAAAGGAGTTTACTGTCGTGCAACCATTAAGGAAGCGTTGATATACTACTAGATAGAAGAGTAAAGTAAAGATACATTACATTTCTACTTCTTCCAAAGATAAAATAGGTGAACTTCGAGATTCTAAATGAGAGCTACCCAACAAACACATACTTAAGACTGAGGTTTAATTGTGACATGATTAACTGTGTATTTTGTTTGGAGCATTTGTTTTTCCCACAGTGACTCACCGCAGTCCTTCTGGAGAAAATATAGAAGAAAAGTAACAAAGTAGCAAATTATGTCAAGTAAAGAAATGTATATCATACATCAGTCGTAAAACACCTTAGTAGACACTATATTTTCATGTTGTACTTCATTTTAGCCTTATTGTATTTATGTTTTTCATTGCTTAAATTATTCGGTTCTCACTTTATTGCAGCCACGTTTCTAAATTGTGTTGTAATTACATGATTGGTTCTTTGGGAATAGAGTGAATTTTACTAAAATACGAGGCTGTACATCTAAATAGGTTGCGTTAACCATTTAATGCACTTTATAATATCTTAACAACCTATAATTGACCAAAGGTGGACCTGGTTTTGATATTATATAATAATAATATAACTTAATATTGGGAATAACCGGTAACACTCCTATACCGGTAGATAGTTTTCCAACACTTGCACTGATTTCAAATGTGTGCAAAAAATATGAACAACTTCTTCACAACAAATTTTATTAAAATACATCACTCTTGAAATTCTTGATTCTTTTTGTCTTAATTTTAACATGAGATATATTTGCATCACAAGCTGAGAGTGCAAAAAATAATAGCAGTTTATGATTATGTGAGTTATATGATTATGTGAGATTATGTGAGTTTAGAATGCTGAAGATCAGTACGTTATGGCATCAACAGAGGAAGTTATTGCATATTTCTGAGGGATGGAAGCCATGAAGAGGACTGTAAATTCTGCAGCAGGAAGGCACACAACTTCTCTGCAACGCTCCTTAAGAGAAAGGCTTCACAATCTTCATTGAGATGTAGTTCTGTGGATATAGAATCGACATTAATTTTCACTCAGATTACAAAACACTGTGGAAAAACAAATTATTTCAGAAATATAGAAATTAATAAATTATCAGAAAACTAAGTAATCGTACGGGTAGGGAGTAGAACAGGATCGCAAGGAACAAGATGACCAGCAGAAGAAGAATCGCTGCCATGAAAATCCATTTGAATCTGCGCCAAACAATGAACTTCATGGTCTTGCAAGGGTTTATAAACCAGAAGAATGACGTGTCAGGGCGGCTGTTGAATGGAGAAAGACAGCAACACTCACATTATTCATGTTAAGCAATTCATAGAACAAGAAAATCGTATGTTCCATGCATTTTTATTCAGGATTTCTTACTTGGGTGGGTCTAGTTTGGGATTCATGTTTGGCTCATCTCTGCCTTTCCCAGAAGGTCTCTCTTCCATCTCCTTCTCCTCCACTATTTCCAGTGTCATCTCTACTTTACCCTGCAGAGTTTTAAAACACAGTCTTAAACAGTAACCAGGAGAAAAACAAAACTTAACTAGGGACTGTGCTGTTGACATAAACATACACCAAGCACATGTTTCCCATCCTGCTCGATCGTGCATGGCCACCAGCCTCTCACAGACTTTTGGGAGAAAAGTGAGTTGGGCAGAGGTTTCTTGGAGGCGACTGAGCCCGCTCTCCCTGTCACCATCTTCAGACTGCACTTTTCTGGGCTTTTAGCAGGAGAGGTCAGATTGAGAAGGTCCAGTTCAACTGTACCTGTAACAGAGATAGAGATAGAAAATATGAATTTGTCTCCTATGCAGTAGTTCTCTCTGGCAGATCTCTATTTCTAAAGGACTTGTGTTGTCATGGCATAAAACGGGGTTAATAACAATGCTGTTTCACCTAAGTAGTCATCCAAGGAGAATTTGTCATTGTCCCAAATCTGGATGATCAATTTAGGAGGGATCCTAAATTCAGTGTTGTCCCGATTCCAAAAGTGTTCCTGTAAAAGACAGACACTTTATTCAGATCATTACCTGCCATCATATCAGCACCACAAAAAAAATGATATGGTTACAGCAACAGTCACTTGATGCTTCGTTCCTGCTCCACGATCTCACTCACTTTCTTCGAGACAAGACACAGCTGCTCTGCGGGCAGGTAGTCAAACCCAAAGATGAACCTCCAGTTGAAATTTCCATCACCATCCAGGGATCTGTAGTGGACATCAGTCTTCTGCTTCTTGTCCTCCATACCTGGCATCCATCTGGGAAACACGATAATGTTGACTTCAGATTGACTATTTGTGAACGAGTCCATGTGGGTAGAAAAATGCATATAAAAGTAAAACATATGTAAACACAAAAGAAGGGTTGAGGGAAGAGAAAAGGACAAGTAATGTACCCTTTGACGTAGATGTCACTCATGTTTTCTCCAGTGATGCTTGTTTCGTCCAGAGTAACATCAGTTGTGTTCCAAATGATGGCTCGCAAAACGTACCTATTTTAAATACACTGTTATATTTGATCCTTGAATAAACGATGATAAAACATTATTTAGACAAGTGTCTCTTACTTCTTGGCTTTGCGTGGAGTGATATCACACGGGGGTCCTGGCAAACCAAGGCTCTTGGGAAAGATGTCCACCCACATTTGAATTTGTCCCTGTATTTGTGGAAAATTATGAGACTTTTAAACAAAGCTATCACACAACAATTTTAAAATATATATTTCACAGATCATCAGCTTCATACGTTATCTCTACTTCTTGTACTTCTACTAAAAAAAAGGGTTACTGCTGTTGTTTTAACCTGAGACAAGTTCGGTTGGTGGGAGCTGCACAGGGTTCTGGTCTCCACATGCTCTGGTACCAAGCCCTGGTTTCTGAGGACATGCAGAGCCAGCCTCTCTCTGGCTGGGCCTAAGTGCGGGTGGATCGCAGTGTTTGCCTCTGCAAAGCGCATGACAAACCATAACAGTCAAGGATGAAAGAATAGTATACTGTAGAAGATGTTAATATCACAGATAAGCCAGAATGAGAACAAAATGCAACTGCAGCATACTAATTAATAATGTGTTAAATATTTTACAAGGCCAATATATAAAAACGAGACATGGTCATACAGATAGTAGATATACAGTAAGTAATAATTCTACAAAAAATGTGATGATAGGGCATTCAAGACTGGCATTACCAAAATCTTGCAGGTTGTATTGTATTCCTGAGAAAGTCAGGGAGCTGCCATCTCCCTCTATGCGTGGAGGAGGAACGCCTCTCACTCTGGCCACGCTCTGGAGGATCTGAGAAGGCTTCAGCTGGTCTCTCCACTGATTGATCCCTGAGCTGCAGGAAAATTGTAGCTTTGTTGGTTTGGCTTTGAGGCTTCCTTTGTAGGATGTATCAACTGCACTGTAGCTGTTGTACTGTGAGAGTACATACTTACACACAGTACGTCTGTGGCAGGCCACAGCAGGGCCTGAAACGAGACAGGACTCTGTTCTCCAAATCGATGACTGTCTCACCGACTTTTTCATCTCTGCTCAGTAAGTCATAGTCATACACAGAAATCTTCAGGTCCTTGTCTTGAGGCAGGAAGCAGGACATCTCAAACATCCTGGGCATAAATGGAGGACATATATTGTGTTTGTTGCTCCTTTATGTCCTACACAAACTTAAAAGTATACATTAACATTCAAATTACCATTTTTACGTCAATAATTCAAACGTGAATCTTGAATTCTTGAAGAAAAATGTCTTCCTATGCTCCCATGGTGTACTGAGAATCAAAAAACTGAGAAAAGTCTTGATGTGATGTGGCCCCCATTTAGCTCAATTCATCAAGACTTTTCTCAGTTTTTGGATTCGTCCTTCACCGTGTAGACATGCAGGAAAAACTAACTTTAGAATCAAAGGTAACTGAGTAATTAATACACAGATGGTCATTTCGGGGGTGAGGTATTCCTTTAAAAGCAGCCACAACCATTTGAACGAATAATAAATGAACAAAAGGTTCAGTCTCACCTCCCAAACTCTGGGTTAAGGGTGTTTGGTTTGTAGTTATCTCTGTCATCCAGTGTTTTCCTTCCCAGTGCAATCTTCACATATGGGTCACACTGAAATGAGAACGAAAAAAAAACAATCTTAGCTTCATTAGCTTCAATCATCTTTTTCACTTCATTAAATCTAGAGCACGGTTGTGACTCAATTCTTTATCACAAAACCAGGTTGGTTGGTCAGTTGTAGCATCATATAATACTCACCATGCCATTCGTATCCTTCGGCTGCAGGTCAAGACAGCGCACCACGTAAAGTCTGACCAGGCACTCCTGAGGTTCGCTCGCAGGAAGCTCTCTGAACTGGCGGGGTGGAGCTGGCACCCCTGGGTCATCGGGCAGTGGGTAAATCTTGAACGAGCCCTGGATATCACCGAAGAGGACAGCACCATTAGTCATACAACATCTTATCGACAAGCAACAAAATATTACTGACGTTGCCACTCGTGACCAGCTTGGTCAATCTTTTTAAACATTGTGACTGCTCTTAATTATTAAATATGCTTGCAACAGTATAAAAAGAATGATCCATATAATCCAAAGTGAATTCCAGTTCAAGATATAGCAGAACTAAATTAAACATTCAGGACACGATGAAATACCATGCAACAAACTATCCCCTTACAGACATACCAATCTGCAGGCTCAATAAATAATGCTGTCCATATTATGTCTATGAAATTCATAAATCCTCCACCAGAGGGCAGACGTGGCTGTCCAACAGCAAAAGCAGAGATTTCTCATGTTACAAAAGTTCAGGTATAATGGGATGCTTCATGACAGGAATATCTCCTCAAAATGTAGCTTCATTACCTTGAACTCTCCCACCACAGAGGGGTCTTCTTCCTCATTGTCACTCTTTCCTCGCTGAAGTTTGAAAGTGCTGCAGAAATCATTGAATCCCTGGAACTGTGCATCCTCTTCTAGTTCCCTGTTAAACACCTGAAAACCATAACACAACCACTGACTGCTACTGTTAGCAAACTTCTCTCTGTTTTATATGCACACCACTGCAAACTCTTGAGGAAACGAGGAACGAGATCAAGGACGCTGTCTGTCACATCTAGATTGCTGCTGCTTGTAGAACCAACACAATCAAGGAAAAAGGGAAAGATAAAATCAAAAATTGTGTGACGACATGTTCTTACGTGTAATGTGTCGTATCCCTTTTTCAGGTAAGGCCCACACTTTTCCTCTTCTCCAACAGAGGCATAGAACTTACTCCACCAGTCTACTGCTTCCTCCTCCTACACGATGGAAAATAATGATGAACTTAGTATTTTTAGGGATGTTATCTATCATTAGACTGTAGATCTCTGAAAAGAGAGCATCTCACCATTTCTGCTTGAAGCTGCAAAGTGAGAAGCAAACAAAGAATATGTATCAATAAAAGGAAGCAAATGTAAAAAATATTGTCTCCCACCTTTTGTGAGAGCATTGCTATTTACCTCAGCTTTCACGATGGGTCTCTCCTCAATGTCTATGACGACATCTCGCTGGGCAGCAGTTATCATTGCCACTGCAAAGTCAATGGAAACAGGATACAATGAGCCTCTACAGTATGTAGCTGAGTGTGCATTTATCTATATGCATTTTTGTATGTACCTCTTGCAGACATGCAGACTTCACTGTTAATGCGATACGGATCGCAGCGGAACTCCTCCAAGCAGTGAATGGTGCACTGACCCACTATTGGTTTCCTACCGAATGGCCGGTGGTCGATTACCTTCAGCACGATAGGAGGGGTGTACATCTCCTCTTTGGGCAGAAGCTAAGGCGAGAAAAGAATAGAACAGAACGTGTAGGAAAATATGGATGAGTCCAGACATGAAACACTTCCAGGTGTCTGAGTATTTATTCTAGAAAGTTCAAGGGTTTGTACCACTTTGAGCAGCAGCACACATCCAGGGAAGTTAGGGTTCTTTTTGAAGTTCTTGACTACAGCGGTTTGAACAATCTCACCACCACACTCCACTATCAAACTGGGGGAGGAAACTGTGGCCAACTGGTAGGTCTTCATATTCCTCAAGCCCCAAGTCAAGACCTGGGATCAAAGGAACACATTAACGCACTTAAAAAAAAAAACCTGGGCAGATGAGCAGATTAAAGGACTGAAACGCAATCACAGCAGAAATCTTAGGGTTGGGCTGGTCTTGTCTGATCAAGTAATGTGTGTGAAGGGAATTTATAGGGCCTGGCAAAGGAGCAGGATGGCGTGACGGTGTACCTCAATCGCAGTGAGCTGCACTACAGGCCTGATTCCCTGGGGAACCATGTAGAGCTTCTCCCCCCTGCGAGGAGGCACCAGGGGCAGATCTCCGTCATTCACCTGCACGGCAAAGCACGGCATCACCTCCTGAATACAGTTTCACAGTTAAAGTCACAGTATGTTTACTTTCTCTAGTTTCTTCTTTACCTTGTTCTTCAGCAGGAGCTCTGCAGCCAGCAGTATCTCCCCAGCACCGCAACCCTTTTTGGTGACCGGGAACCACAGCAGCTTAGGGCTGACAGCCACAGTGGGGTTCAGTTTCACTATTGGAGGGCATGTGCAGCGACCCAGGGGTTCATCTTTGCCCTTGGAAATAAAGCGCAACAGCACACCGAGACTTAGCATAGCCTGATCACACTGTCCATGAACCCCTTTTGCATTAAATTGCAGATTAAATATACAACGTACTACTTGATCACTGTCGCACAGCTCCAACACCACATCAGGAGGGTTGCGGGCAATACTTTGTGGGTCTCCGTAGATTTCAATGTCTTCAAAGATGAGAGTCTGATCCCATGTGGGGTTCAGGGTGGACCTTATGACTTCGGTGGTCTTGCTCACATGTAGGAATGACACATGAGCGTAGGGATCTGGGGAGGACCGGGAGTATTGATGAACAGTATTCAAATCATGTGAATATGTTCTGTTTAATGTAATTCATACTGTGACTGTCATTTATTCCTCTTGACCAGGCTAGCACTTTGCTTTGTTTTCACCTGAGAAGCTGTCTTTGTCCATGGCACAGAGATTCCTCGCCTGATACACGTACACCCTCAGATGGTAACGGTGAGACTCTGAAGGGAGATAACATTCCTCAGCATGTTCAACTGTAAAACTGACATCTTCGTTGAATGTTATCGTGCATCAGGAGGTTTAAAGAAACACTCAGCATGAGGGACCAGTAATTAGCTTTATCTGACCCAACAACTTACGGCTGAAGTGGCAAGAAACAGTGGGTGTGTTGGCACCAAATAGTTTGGCTGCATCCGTTTTACTGGCCTTCTCGTCAACATCGACTCCCTGTTAACAAAACGCAGGGTGAAGTGCTTAAAAGAACAAAATAGAAGAAAATGTGAAGGAAAGAATGCAGAACCAAAACAAACTTCCTGAGTGATTTGCCAACTTCTGACAGGAACGGGCGTATGCAGCAGAATAATGAGAGGATGTGACTCAGATGGCATAAAGTAACTGTTGTTGCCATGAGAACGGCCTCGTTCGGGGAAATTTAAGAATACAACTCATATGTAGAAGAGTTTCTCAGGGGACTTAAGTAAGACTCACTAATGCCCCTTCCAGCCGGAAGATGGCGGAGGAACCGATGCAGTCTGATGGGACCATCTTTCTTCTCCAGCGGCGGCGCCGGAACGTGTCAGAGGAACGCTCCTTCCTATGGAACTTCCAGCCAATCAGGGAAGAGTATTCCCAGCCTTCCCCTGGTTCTCGCTTCTGTGGAAGAGACAAGGACAGGAAAAATAATGGGAAACTGCACTCATAACAGCTCTCAAATCTACTCTTTGTCTCCTCTTCCTCACCTCAATAACAGCCATTTTGTCAGATATCTTCGTCCGTGGTCTAATGAGTCTCTTCCTGCGATGGACATGATACATTTTCTCTGCTGCAACCCATGATTTGGGCTTATCATCCGGAGGAATGGTAACTCCGTATTCCCAACCTAGTGTCAGAAGACACACACAGACATACACACAGATCAATTCAACCTGCAGTATTTCAAACACAATGAACAGAACATTTTGATCACATAGTTCAGTTTTAGTGTTCATGATACCTTTCTCATCAACAGCTTTGTCGCTGTCAAAGCTCCAGTCATCTTCCCAGCTCCATCCAGGTGGACACTCAAACTCTGCTGGGCTTTGAACCGTTTCTCCATTCTAGACATCACAGACCCTAATTTTAGCAAATTTACTCGATGTAAAGAATTTCTATTGATATCACTATCAATGCTTATAAGCCTTAAACCTGCATGAACTAATTTCCTTTGCTACTTGTGGCTTTTTAAAATCCAACATGGCCGCTTCTTCTAGCTCTGTTTTATCTTTCGACCAACTCCTGAGGAAAATATCTGGTTCTTTACGTTCACCATCTAGTCGCTCGTTTTGTGCGTTTAACTTTTGTTGCTGGTAGCATACAGTGAGTTTATCAGAGAGGCTTCTGGAATAAAAGTGGATCCAAAAGTAAAGTTGTCGCCCATGAAACTAAAACAAGCTGTTTGCATCAGCGTGTTTTAGTTTCATGGGCGACAACTTTACTTTACTTTGCTTCAAAGAACTGAGCAGTTTTGGTGAAAGTTCTCTTTGAGTGACCCACTCTACATCACACATAGTCATTTAATACATTTAAAATATTGAGTAGAGCAGCTTTATTTCTTTTTAGCTATAAGTACCCAAAATTATGTAAATTATTAGTGTCAGCCCTAATGGAAACTACATATCATAACCAGGAAGACACCAGATCACATCCATAAAAGGTTTGCAAAGGTCCATGTTTATCTAAACAACTATGCAACCTACCTTTCCAAAGTACATGATGGCGCAGGAAAAACATTGCAAACTAGCATGAATAGACAAGCTTTTGTCCTGTTATCTTCATCCACATTTTTCACATAAATTCAAAGTGTGTCTACTGTATCTGTGTGAGAGCAGTAGGCCGTACCACGTCTGTGTAGGGCTCTGCCGCGGGCTTCCACTCCCCACCAGGGAAACGAGTTTCATTATGAAAAACTTCATCTGTGAACTCTGTGTGGCCGGCGTCTGCTTCTGTCAACAGGCTGTAGAAAACACCACCACAGCACAAAGTTAATGGGACACTTTGTGAGTCACACGGCAGCTATGTAGGACCATGACAAACTAAGTGGAACAGGTCAGGAAGACAAGCTTCAGAGAGCTAAAATTGTTGACATGAGCCTTGGTGGGAGGGAGACCTCCTTAAACCAAAACCCTGAGTAATGCCGAAATTCCTTTTTATTTCCTGTGATTGTTTTCATGCTGTGGCTGGTACAGATTTATGATTACTGCCAATTAATAGATTAATAGAGGACAGGGCTGAAATAAGAACAGGATTCTGGAGCGTGTCCAAATGCTCAGCGATAACAGGATGTTTGTACTTGAAACTATACAAGCCATGAATCACGTACAACTGTAAGAGTGTGTGCTTGTGTGTGATAAAGTCAGTTTCTCAAACTTACCATCGCTCTGGGTCAACAAACCAGTCGTCCTCCCAATCCCACCCACGGGGTGGCAGAAAGCGTTCTCGTTTGAGTTTCACCTTTCCAGTCACATCGGAGAACTTGTGACGACCGACCAGGCCGGTAGTTCCCCACTTCCCCAAAACATGGACCTGGTTCTCGTACTGCGGAATTAAAGTCAGAGATAGCACGACTGAAATCAGATTAAATATGAATGCATTTTTTAAAAAAGCTCATGCTTTGTGTTGCTACTGTACCATTTCAGCATACACGCTGAAGTTTCCCTCTGAGAAGCTGTTGAACTTCTTCTCATGGGCAGAGAGACCGAGCCACATGTTGACCCGCAGCTGAACAGGGACCTTCACACCTTTGTTTTTGTCCATGGGGTACTGACAAACCAAAAAGTGTTAGTGTGGCAACTCTTTCTGAAAATATAACAGTGAAATATATAATAAAAAACATATGAATGTGTTACTGTATGTTGGCTAGTTTTGTACCTGCATGAAGATGGTCTGGGTCCGTCCACAGTGTATGCCACGAGCCTGTTCGCTAAAGTTTGAAAACAGGATCTGGTTGGCTGGGACTCGAGCAAAAGCCACCCGTTTTTCTCCTCTTAACATCCAGATGATCACATCTGGCATGCTGTTCTGAGGCTGATGGAGACACACTACATTTCAGTTACATAATTAAGTTTAATTGCTGTATTTTTGAGCTACATAACATTATTTTATTTGCATTTCCTGACCTCCTCTGCCAGCTGCTTGATTCTGTCCAACCAGTCCTCAATGTCACCAACAGTAGCCTTGACATCTGTAGCCTCCTCTCTCATGCGATTGGCCATCGCTCTGATATCGACTACAGCAGCATCACGCAGGTTTTTCAACTGGAGATCCAGTGCAGTCACATTGGGTTGGCCCTCTAGCACTGGAAGCTGGAAACTGTTAAAAGTTTGTTGGTGAGATTAATGTTGGATGGGAACAACACAAGGTAAAGCATGAACATTTTTCCGAATGATAAGTTACATTATAGCATTACTTCATACAACACACAGGTCCAGTGTGGGAATCTGTCTGGTCCTGTCCTACCTGTTCAGGTCCTCAATCATGTGGTCGATGAGTTTGAGCCAAATCTCTGCCAGACGTGTCTCAGGCACCTTGGCTAACATGGCGGTTTTTAAAGACGTGAGGTGGGACTCCTAAAACAAATCACAAAGAAAGACAAAGGGAGATGACTGAGCAGTACTACCTGTGTTGAGACGTACAGTATGTGCTACTGTAACTCATTCTCACCAGTCTCTCAGCGATGAAGAGGAGAACGTTGACAGAGTCCAGACGGTGGCTGATGTCTTCCCAGTGTGAAATAAGGATCACTACGGGCTTAGTGTCAGCCCAGGGCAGGTAATAGTAGTGATTACCTGTGGGATAGAAGATAAATATACCACGTCTTTTTAAACACAAGTTGTGGAGTAGACAGCTCATTGACATGTGGTTCTTCTCTTTGGCTTCATGACACCTTAAACACAGATTTACAGCACAGTAAACAGTTTGACATGAGAGCTGTCCACTGCTAGAGCAGAGGTTGTATTAATATACGTATATAACATCTTTGATTATAAAACAGAATAAATCTTCGAGTCATTTTTTAATTCTTTCAGACTTTAGCTTTTCATACCATCAAACACAGCAAAGCTGTACTGGGTGGTGGACGACAGGGGCTTGCAGGTGGAGTCCAGCTTGTTACCATAGTTGCCAATGCTGACCTCGAACTGGATTGGCTCGCCCGGCATCTGGAGCATGCACGCACTGTGGAACACAGCGCACAGAGAGAACTTCCTCCTCCGCTGGTATTTCTGCACTCGATTCAAAAGGATGTGGCAGTGTTAGAGGTGAGGGTGGGATTACTTCCGTGTCTGTTCTCAACTGGAAATATATTTCGCTAGACACTGAGCTGCTAAAGTAATCTATGACAACTTACAGATTCAAAACCTTGGGCCTTTTAGCTTAAGGATTATCATAGAAATCAAATAAATATGGAGACAGCAGTAGTTATAGTACAAAGTGTATACCTGTGCCACTAGGATGTCATCACTGGAGATGTCATCCACATTCTTATCAACCTTCCCATCCAGCTGAGTGGACAGCTCAACAAGGACCCTACCCCTGTAGGCGACCCCTTCACCCTGAAACGTATCGAAATGCAATGTAGGTCAAATGTCCCATCTGTCTCTAGCTGGAGCACTGAAGCGACTGCACTAAGCTGATAAAGTAGGCCTACCTTTCCAAAGTTGAGTTCCTCGTATGGGTCGCGCAGGCCGGTGAATTCTCTCGGGCTACCGTACAGGTTGACATAGCAAGGCCCGAAAGCTGGGAGAAAACCAACCTCTGATGCTGCAGTGCTCACTGTAACATACAGACACTCTGTTTAACAACCAACATGGACAGTTTCAAGGCTTTAAAGCAGTGAGGTGCATGAGAACAAGAGGATTAAACACTCAATGCAACATGTTAAAACATGCAGAGGACCATTCTTACGTACAGTCAGACACTGGGTTACACTCAGCCCGTGCGTCTGTTTCCAGTTGGGGGAAAAAAAACATCTATATTAAATGTCGTATAGCAATATCAAAATGTAATCATTGTAAAAATGCAGCTTACAGTATTACCTTCAATCTCTCCACCAGAGGAAGACATTTTGCTCAGGTTTAAAAACGTTGTTCCGATGGCATCGTCCTTGGTTAGACGATCCCTGCCAAGAATAAACTGGCACTTCAAATATTGGTTTTGATATCATTGTCACTTGCGCAGCTGTGTATGAATGAATTTGAGTTCTCACCAGTCATAAATAGTCAACTGCACGCGCTCACACATGGACGGGAACTAAAGAGGCAGACAGAGGCATGTGTTGATTTGTGTTGAAGGTTCAAGTGTTTTGGACATTTGAATCAAGCCCATTGGATACATCTTACGTAATATGCGTCTTTCTTACCTTGACTTGGAGATTGATGAGTTGATTCCACTCCGGATTTGCATTTTTCTCAACGCGTTTGGTGTGCAGCTAAAAAAAAGAAATTATTGCTATACACATAATAGTCACACAGTGACATCGTTTTTTTCTTTTAGGTCAAACATGAAGTACCTTCTTGCCAGCAAAGCTGACTTCCACATATGGATCCACCAAGTTTTTCCTGTCTCCATCCCCTCCAAAGACCTGCTTTACCGTCTGAATAAAGGCATCATCCACTGCAATGAAAAATGGGTTCTAAATAGAAGTTTTTCAAGGGGATTTGACTGCATTAAACTGGTTGCAGGAATTTATAGGTCACTTACTCTGTGGCATATCCTCGGCACGGTAGACTTTGAGGCTGAGTGTGGCCCAACGCATTGTGACACCGGCCGGCACCAAGAGATTGCTTTCTATGTCCTCCTGCTCCTCACTTATCCCTTTCCTCTCAGTCTGGACACAGGAGAGGAGAGGAGAGGAGAGGAGAGGAGACGAGAGGAGAGGAGAGGAGAGGAGAGGAGAGGAGAGGAGAGGTTTTTAAAGTCCCTTTATTTCACTGTTGCAGGGAAAAACAGGAAACACTCTAAAACATCACTTGAAAAGCAAAAATGAAAAAAGAAAAAAATTAAATAAATCAAACTAAGCACATTATTAAAGCACCAAGGAACAAATAAACAATCAATCACAATGATCAATATGTTCCCTGAAGGCCTGTAAATTGTCCACCGTCTGGTAGGAGGCGTGTTCCACCCTGAGTCGGGCCTTCAACAGTCGAGGACACTGAACAAACAAGTGTTCCAAGGTCTCAGTCTGACAGCAGAAACAACACTCCTCCCCAATGTGTGGATGCAGGTGTGCTCGGTATCTATTTGTTGCTATTGCCCCATGTACAACCCTCTACTGTGGGTCTGCTTTCAAAACAGATCTGGCTTCTGTGTCTACTAGAAATAAACTTGATGGTAAGAAAGAAGGTACACACACCGGTGGATCATCTCCAGTGCCCACAACAGTTATGCTGACTTTCAGGTATCCTCTGGCCCCTGAGCTAGAGTCATCAGGATCACTCAGGAGGAGCCATTTCCTCATTATGGCATGACCTGGACATAGATATTCAACACGTTCAAACACCTACAGTATATACATACAAACAATATACATTTTTCACACAGTATGCATTTTGTATGGAAATACTGACCTGGTTCATCATAGATGTAGCCAACATCCAGCTGGGTAAGCAAGAATAAAAACGTTTCAATCATTGAGAAATGTCAAATCTGTCAACCTGCTGGCACTTCAATTGGCATACCTTGAACTCTCCCATTAGACTGTCAGCTCTGAGGGAGAAGGAGTCATAAACCTGTCAAGAAAAACACAATTTACAGTAGATGTAGACATTTTCTGATTAAAAAATGAATGTCAATTTTCATGTTTGCAAAAGAAAATTGCATTAAAAAGGAGTTATCTACCCACCCGAAGACTAATGCTCTCGTCAAACAGCTCTGAAGGTAGCATGTTAACATTGTAGAAAAACATCTGAGGGACATAAACAAGTATTAGTATTTCCCTAGTCACAGTATGCACGGTACCTTTTGATGTCAGACACACGTTGTTATCAGGGATTGTGACAAACATGATAGGACTTACAATTTGTTAAGCTGAGATGCTTATGCATTGGCAAAAGCTGAGACAGAGGAAAATGCATATGAGAGGAGTTAGACAAAGCTGACACTGCCTTCAAAGTCAACTGTCATATCACCGCGGCCGACAGAGAGAGAAATACCCCAGAGAGAAATACCCCAGAGAGAAATACCCCAGAGAGAAATACCCCAGAGAGAAATACCCCAGAGAGAAATACCCCAGAGAGTTATTGAAGCTGGTGGGGATTCAGTGGCAAAGAGAGAAGACACATGGATGTTGACGAGCAAGATAAAAGGCAAAAGTCAGCGGTCACCAATTTCTTTCTATAGGATGCGGTGTCTTTTTGCAGACTAATTACCTCGTTGAAGAACGGGTTATTTCCTCTTCTAATTCTGGTCCTGTGGGTCTGTCCGCATACGTTCACCTTAACCACTGGCTTGATGTTGTTGCCAGACAGCTGTCGACCCTCGATAACCCGAATACGAATCTGAACATTGCAAGCCACAGTGAGGCAGCTGAGCAAACAGTGAGAACATTTCTCTGGGTCCTTTATGAAAAGGTGCCATTGATTAATTTGGGTTGACAAATACTGACAAAGACCTTTTACAGGAACAAAATTATGTTCCCAAAGAAACTCAGTGAAACTTGTCCTGAGCCATAATCAATAGAAGGTTCCCATGTTTGCAATTCTCTAAAATGAGGGACACATGTTATAGTTCACTATCTGTTGGCTTCTTTGTATATTGGCACTGGTGAAGCCTGCTGTCATTCATGTGATTAATTATAAGAATTCCACATGAATCAAAACTCTAACAATACCTGGAAGTCCTGAGGCTTATTGGCCAAGGCTCTAGTCCTCTTATGTCTGAGACGGACTGGCTTGTGGCTGGCTTTCCCAGGCTGGTTTGGGAAAGTGGGAGCTTCTGGGCTTCCACTCTGCCCTCCTCCCTCCACGTCTGCCTCCCTCTCATCACCCTCATCACTGTCTCCTGCGGAGCAAAACCACAATAATCACAAAATGATTGAAATCAATATTCCAAAAACACTTTTGGGAGTGTGTGATGTATCTGCTAACCTCCTTACAACATGACAGACACATTTCTTTACATGTATCGAAATCTTGACGATAATAATCAGATATTTCTAGGAGATACCTTAAAAACTACTATTTTTTTTTAATTCCTTATAAAGGAATGTGATGTTTTCTTTTGTTATTTTGGGAGGGAATAAGTCAAATCAGAAGCTACCATCTCTTTTCTTAGACTTATCTGTTTACTTACCTGCATCCACATGAGACGTGTCTCCATCAGGTTGGTCATTTGGGTTTACAGTAGTGTCGGCTGGTGGCTCATACCCAATGAGCAAGTTGATGGTTGCCTGAACAAAGAAAATGCTTTCTAAATAAGCAGTATAAGTTCTACTGTATATGTCAAACACCAAATATATGTCATAGGATAGTCAACTACTTCAACGTCAACTACTTCCTGCAGATCTATACAGATACCATCCTAAAGCGGAACTATGTTATTCTGTATTGTAAAATTGCATAAGTATCACATGTTATTGATAAATGTATTCACCCCAGTAGCGTGTTGTTTCTCATTGATCAAGGGCACATTCTTTGATGGGAGGGAATTCATGTGACCACTGGCCAAGTCTCTCAGATGGATTTTTGCAGAGCCAATGAACCTGAAAAGCAATCGCACTTATTTATCCTTTTGACAGCGATCAGACACATCATTAAATGCATCATTGCAGCTGAAGAGAAACAACAGTCTTTGTTTAAAAAGGGCCGAACAGGTAAAAGAAACAATAAGAGGACGCTTTGGTTCCACAGTTTGTGACAAACTTGTGCAATTACCACATGAGGGGATTCAAAGCAATGTTTGGGACTGTAATTACTCGTTGCTCTGGGTAGCTGGCGGTTTCTACTTCCCAATTTCACTTCTTCACATATTATGACAAGCCTAGAAACACCACCTACTTGTTCTACCCAACAGGAGTCATGTAGCAACAGTGATTATTAACCACAATGGATTACAACACATTGGGCATTTTCTAAAATCATAATAGCAACATGAAACATGAACAACAAAAGAGCCATTTGTGGGCAGCAGTAGTATCTCAGGTTAAGAGAACAAACTGGATACTTTGCTGTGTGACAAGGGTCGGCTGGTTACACGGTTACAAGGCCCCAAGATAATGAAAAAGTGCAGAAGAAAAAGCAGAAAGATGGAAGCAATTAACATCTACCACAGGCATGTGCTGGGCGCGCTGTGCCCAGTTTAAGTGTCGTCAAATATAGAGCAAAGGAGGTGGGAGAAAAGGCAGTCTGAGGTAAGCAACGCGAGAGCAGGCAAAACCATATTCATGATTGTGCTCAGGCTATGTTTTCTCAACAGCTGTGCCATTATTAATCATTACACAGAGCTTAAAAAACGTGGCTTGTCCTTGGAAAGCATGGTCAACTGTGGAGGGTAACAGAGAGGAATGTGGTATGGAACTTTACTGTCTCTACTGTCAGAGGCCACATGCAAGGACTGGTTTATACAAATTAACGTTTGTATACATTACTCGCTTCAGAAACGAAAACGAAACTTTAAAACTCTAGTTTCAAGTATTTAGATCTGCTTCACTGAAAGAAACTATTTTTTTCTATCCACAGTGAGAGAGCCAGATAGATACTTGCCTGGCATATATTTTCCACTACTACGACATCACTGTTAAACAAAGCTAATTTAGGCGTAAAGCAATCTTTTCCAAGCAGTACCACAGATTAGATCTCCCTGTTCTTCGAGTCAAATTCATTTTCTAGATTTTCCTAGATTGAAGACATGGGGAAGAGTTTGTCACAAGGTGTTGCCAAACATATTTTCCTCCAGAATCAGCTTGATTGTCTGTCTAAAGTTTATTTAGCTTTGGATGACAGGCTGTGTTACAACTAGTCATCACAAACGTGCCAATGACAAGCCAGCGCAAGCTCTCTTATCCCCCCCCCCCCTCATGCGTTGGAGGCAGCGATCATGGAAAAATATCCCTGTGTGTTCGTGGCTGAAGCAGTCACCTCCCCATCCTCCCCCCATCCCTTGTGCCTGCCCCAGAATAATTTATACTAGTGAGTCACTTGTTGTTATTATTATTACTTCCACATTCTTGCCTGCACTGCAGACAGACAAAAAGAGTCAAAATCACAATTACAACAATGCCTAACAAACAGATAAACGATAAGAAATGAAGCAGAAACATAATAAATTGCAGAGTCTACCGCAGGGAGGGTTAGAAAGAAGTGACTTGTTTTCCTTTTAAGGTAACATTGCTCGTAAGAGCGAGCGTGCGATTGTGAGGTAGACAAAACAGCTTCTTCACTGACGCTGCTGCAAGTCTTAACAAGGCCGCAGTGATTCCTGTGGTTATACAGCTCAGTTAAGTTGAAACATGCTGCTCTGTTTCTTAAGAAAAGACCATAACATACTCTCAACTGTTAAAATGCATAGTTATAGTGTCAGTTGTAGTAAGAAACAAGCACTTTCACAGAATCACACGTTTACCTTCTCAAAAGCTAAACCTTTGAGGCGTAGTGAGGTTTCCCCTTTCAGTTATTACCTGCGCTATAAGCAAAACATAGGTGTTTGTTTTTTGGGAGGGGGGTTTCTATCAAGGCCGCTACATAGTCATGGGGAAGTGGTTCACACTCACAGGCCCTCCTGCACTGAAGTGGCAGTGTGTTTAAATGATCAGTATTTAGTCATACTGGGCGGTAGGCTGAGGGTCATGTGTTCATTCACTCCAAAAAAACTAAACAATGTCTTAAGCACACTTTAAGCTACCAATATGAAACATGCAAATGTCACAATGTCAATGCCTGATGCTTGTCATGCACGTACTTGTCTTTGCCGATTGTCTCATAGTCTTTGACAACCACGTTGATGAATGAAGACGCATCCAGGGAAGAGCCTTTCAGATCAAATTCAAGCACCTGTAATTAAAGGGAAGAGACCTTTACACTCAATCATTTAAAACAACAACATACAGTAGTTTAACTGAGGTAATGACAGCAGATCTCTGGTAAGTCATTTCCAAGTCAACACACTGTAAATGTCTCTCATTACAGTTAACTCATTCTGCACTTACTTCGTTCCATACAGGATTCAATTCATTGTCAATTGCTTTGGTTTTCTTCTTTTCACCTGTAAACACAACAAACAGACCATATTCATATGCAAAAATTCACAATCTGGTTTTACAGTTGTATGTTCTGGAAAGAACAGTCGATACTCTAAAAAAAAAAAAAGAAGATTGAATCAACCTTTTACAATCTGCTGGAAACAGAGGACCACTTAATACCTTAGGTATCTCATTTTGTAAATATAAAGTCCAAGCTGAGGTCAGAGGAAGTGGCTGTTATCTGTGGACAGAGGTCGTATCTGACCTTATAAGGATGTACTCTTCGTTTTGATTGTGAATCACTACCAACGTATTCAAACTACTGTACATTGCTAATGCATTTAACTGCAAAAGTGATGTAGAAAACCTTCAGGATGACAGAAAATATGATAGCTTGACAGAAAGTGAAACACTGTGTGCATGAATAAATAGTAAATAGAGCATATAGCTGTTACCACAGGAAAAAATAATTAAAAGCAATAGTCTCACCTCTAAAGACAATCGCAGCGATTGGATCTGGGTTTCCAATTCTCTTTTTGGGAATCCCACAAGCCGACTCCACAATTACACGAAGCATTTTGGTAAAAGTCCAAATTTATTCAGAGAAAGGAATCATATTCCGTCGCGAGAGAGGGAGACCGCTACAGAGGGAACTGAAACGCACAGATGTGCAGAGGGGTGAGCACTGGATACCAGAGGGCAGCCTCACTCATGAGTCAGAGTTGACACACACCAGCCAGCCTAGGTGACGAGAGTTAGGAGGCGAGACACACACACACACTAAGGAAAGGAGAGCCTAGTTGCCTCGTTAGCTTTCAAAAAGGCGTCATGCGTATAACTATATATTGTTTGTCATTGTGCAGAACTGGGAGTTAAATCATGTACCATCCAGGCAAACCTGCGGAGTTCGTCCTCTTTTCTCTTGTGCTGCAACACCCTCTGGTGGCGTATTGCGTCATCATATGACGTCAGCAATAACGTTTTTAAACTAGCAGTTAACCTTACCTACATGTTAAACATGCTAGCTTGCAGTAAGCCTTCACTCCTTACTTTGATGAGACATGAACACAACTACAATTCCCAGATCATTAAGTCACAAAAACACGCTGCTCCAGAAACAATGTTATTGTTCTTTAAACATGCTGGCACTGAACTGCTCTGGCTGGACCGGGCCGGAGTTTAGGCGGCAGTGTTGAAAGCAACGCAGTTAACGTTAGCTAGCGGTTAGCCAGGTAACTGACTTCCTTTACTACTGAAGGGGACCTGGTGAAATAGTCATTTAAAAACAAGGTTAGTTGCCGAGCTCAATTGTCGTTAGCGTTATGTGATGTCATCTACTAGCATTAAGCTGTTACTGGCTAACAAAACGAGCTTTAAAATGTGAAAATATCTGTAGGATAAATTGACGTTCAGCTAACATATTGTGAGCTATGTAGTTAGCTGCTAACGTTAGCTTAGTAAGACCAGCATCGAAAATCCAGTATAAAGGCAATCAGTTAGCTAACGTTGTGTTAGCGTTGCATTAACAAATGTAAGGTTAAGTTACCGATAACTTGTTGCCCAAACAGTCACTAAACTATAGGTCCATTTAGTAAGGTTAGCGGTTTGTAGTTTACATTGACTGAGCACTGGGCCATGGCTAGCTTAAAAGTTAAGCTAGTCAATTTAACTCAATACAATTTTCAAATCAGAACACAAACTCGATGTCATAAGATGTTTACCTTAAGGTTATTGTGGAATTAATGCTTTGGAACTTTAGATTGTAAATGTGTTAGTAAGGTGCAGCTAATGATAAATGTCTGAATTGCATAAAAAACAAAGTTACTTTGCTAATGACATCTGGAGGGAAACCAACTTATTGTTGAAATTGTAAATTCTGACAAAATGTGAAAATGTATTATCTCCCTTGTGATATGTGTTGTGTGCTTGAGATGACGTCACCCAGATATAAGCGTGCCCTCAAGAAGAAGCTCAAGTCAGAGCTTGATGTGGTCATCAGCAGTCTGAGGAAGGAGAATGCCTTTCTGAAGAAGACCCTGGTTGAATTTGACAGGCTAGTAGAGGTAAACTCAATAATACTCTAATACCCAACAGAAGTCAACTCGCCAAGGTTTCACATTGATCTGTTAAATCATGTTGCCACTGGGAGCTGGGAGTTGTTTTAATACAAGGTATGATTTACAATAGCTTAGCATCAGTAAAATAACTTGTATGTCTCATTGTGTTATTTGCAGAGATTGCTCTCTCTTAAAACTGTTGGGCTTGTGAGTTGTCAGCAGCTCACGACCAGAGACGAGAAGGCGTTGCCGTCAGAGCAGATGAGTAAGAAAGAAGGGAAGCAGATGGACGTAGTGAGTATGAGGAGAAAGAGAAGCATATCCAGTTACTCAAGAGAGGTCGAAGAAATCAAGAACAAGCTTGTGAGCGCCTCAACTAGGTGTCAATATCTCGAGAACAAGGTTGCACGGAAGAAGGTATACCACGACTTGATTTTAGTCTTACGTAAATGACAAATGTTGCTGCTTAGTGATTGTGATTACCAGTTTTACACCACTAGATGGCAGCAGTTGTTTTGCAGAGTCTCCCACTCAGAAGAGGAGTCCTGTTCACACTTCCTCATACAGAGCATGCATTCACAGAGACTTTTTGGATATTGTAGAGGTCACAACACTTGAGAATGTGTTGCTTTAAATCCCACTGTGCCTGTGTTTTCGAGCCTTGGTATGACATGTCACAATCCAGTGTCTTATTAAAGCAGTGGGGAGAGTTGTGTAATGCTGTACTGTATTTTCCTGTTGTCAAATAGGACTCCGCTTCAGATGAATGGGCCTCAACCAACACTGCAATACAGCTCAAAAATGACCTAAGTGAGGTAAGTGTTGTTTGTTGGCCACACATCTGGAGGGAAAAGGTCTCTTCTGTTTGTATTGTTCAGAAAAGCCTAATCCACCTTTCTGTATTCGTGGTTAGTGCCTACTTTGTGTACGCATTTGTTTCCACGTGGGCCTGTGTACAGTATACCCCAGTATACCCCCCCCCCCCCTGTTTCTCAGTTATGTGCTTCTCTTTTATTCAATCCCCCGAGGCCTTGGAGAAGAACAAGCAGTGGCTGGAATATGACCAGCGGAGAGAAGCCTACGTGGGGGCAACTCTGGCCAGAATGTTATGGCTGGAGAAGCAGCTGAACGAAGCCAATCAGGCCCACTTACAGCAGCACAATGAGGACCATTCAGATAGTGAGTGAGACAGTGGGCAGTGGGTACTCACTGCTGGGGCCACGAGGGGCAACAGACTGTCACAACAAGGTTTTTAGGGTATCAAGATTGCCCTTGAGTAGCCGCTGTTACAGAATCCGCAGCTTGCAATGCACTGGCAAAAACATGTATTTTATTACTACATGGTGCATGTTGTATGGCTGTCTCTGACATCTGTGATTGTGTAATTTTGTCCTCAATCCTACATGTTTAGCTTCTGCTTCTCTCGTTACAGAAATGGAGAAAATAAGCCAGATGCAGGAGCACTATGAAAGACTCTTACAGAAAGCCAAAGACGAGCTGGAGGTGCTCAGAGAGAAGTTCAACATGACCCAAAAGTGGTATGTCTGCTGCTAAAAAATAAAGAATATGTTGCTGCTTAAAGTTGGTAGTCAGCTGCAAGACAGACCGTTTTATGTGTAGGTGCATGGAAACAGAGAGGGAGGTGGAAGAGCTAAAGCAACAGCTGCAGACTGCAAATATGAGCAGAACAAGTGCACCGGGAGATCATCATTGCTCTGAGGATGAAGAACAATGGCTGAGTGCTGAGACTGAAAACCTCCAGGATGAAGAACAATGGCAGAGGGCTGAGACCGAAGACCTCCAGTGCAGACTGGATAAGGAGAAGCGGAGGTCTGCTCACTTTGAGCTGCAGGTACGTCTTCATTGAACTGTAGAGTAAGAAAAATAAAGAATCTTACTGTCAACATACAAGGGAAGAAAGCAGACCAAATGGAAGTCAAATCTTTCTTTTCAGTCGTCTCTCTTTCAGAAGTTTTTGTTAAATCGTCAACATGCAGACCAGGAAAAGATTGCAGACCTGGAGCGACAGGTATGAAATCTCACTTTTGGTCCCCTCACTGTAATAAATCTTCAGTCTGTCTTTGTGAATCTAAGCCTCAATCTTCCACGGAAGTGGGCGTGTCATACTTAATTACCTCTTTGCTTTTCTTCTAAAGGGAAACTATCTGTCCTCACATACGCAAAGGATTTACTTCTTTGTGTTTGAAAACTAATACCCCACAACTATGCAATATTATATAATAATGCAAACTGTTTACATTTTAGATCAAGATTTCTTCACAAGACCTCGAGGATGAGAAGCAGAATTGTTCATATTTAAAGACGCAAATGGTCAGATTTCTGAAGAAGCTGCAAAAACCTAGAGACCACGCGACAAAACAGTCAAAGGTTGGCATGAATAGTGCAAAGGATTAGTAATTATTGTATCCTAACTTCATCAGCGATGAACCTTGAAGCTGCAGTAATTGATTTTTGGAGGGGCAGCGTAAAAACACGGAGAAGATTGATAAGAGTCAGATGCGGTTTGAAAAACCAAAACAATAATCCAAAACAAACTGAAAGAGCTAATTTGATCCATTTTTAATATCAAATATTGTTTTTTGCTGGTTGACCATAACAGTGCTTGAAAAGTTGATTTCGTTACCCAGAGTTTTATCTGTGATAACTGATTGCTGACTCCATTCATATCAGAGAGACCAGCAGGATCGCACCTCCTGTGAAGCGGCCTCCCTGAGCCCCAGAGACACCCCGACATGGTCCCCTCCCAGCAGCTCGCTGGATGAAAGCTTCCTGGAGTGTCCCAGCTGCCGAGCCGAGTATCCAGCCAGTCACTACCGAGAACTGATGAGCCACCTGGAAATCTGTTTCCACTGAGCCGAGACGAGAACTTCTTCAATTCTGTGTCTTCTGTAATATGGATTGTTGTTGTTTTTTACCTGCAGTACGCTGTGTAACCAGAGGTACACGTCATCTTAAGGTTATCTTAATAAACTACTTGTTGACTTGCTGAGGTGGTGCTTCAGAGTATTTTGAATTCTTTCTTACTTTATCAGAAGACAGCAGATCTTGAGCCACGCGAGCAGCTCTGCAGGTATTCAAGGTCCCAAGAGGATCGAGTCTTATGACTTTTACTCAAACTTTTCCTCAAGCAGCACCAGCACGTCAAAGTCCCAACATCTACCAGATGTATTGACACAACATTGTATCCAGACATTCTTAGATTAGCAAATGTTAGCATGCTTACAGGCTAATCTGCGATGGTGAACCTGGTAAATATGTCCTGCTAAACATCAGCATGGCTGTAGTCTTGTTTGTAAGTATTCCCAAAAAAATGAATAAAGAGTTGTGTGTGATACTTTGTAAAACACACATCCCTATGTCTCACACTGTCTGAAACCAGATGAACAGCTCAAAACAGCGTGATAATCCCGTCCCTGTACTGTTTATGGACGTGGATTAGTTTTGCTCCTCGACGTAATGGGGAGTCAGAGGTCTGTGCAGTGACTGAGGGCTTTGAAAGGAAATGTGACTCCAAGGGTTAACCTACTGTAGGCCAACAGCTTTAGAAAAATATGCTAATGTGGTGTCGACATTTAGCTTGCTATGCCTTTCAGCAACTTTTCATACAGAAACATCTTCATGGAAAGTTGAATATGAGTTTAGCCTGTCTGAGAGGAAGACCTGCAGTATTTCCAAGAGGATGTTTCTCTGACTGCCTTGAAGATGATCAACCCCAGACATGACAAAAATACTTTCAGAGAGAAGAGGACCGTGTGTGTTAACTAGTTTGTAAAAAGGTAAATCTCTCCACATCCTAAATAAATCTCTGTGGGGGTTGAACAAGATGGAAAGCCTGTTTTCAGTAAATCCACTGATCAATTAAGTCAGCCAGTTATGGTGGAGGTTATTGATGGAGGTTATGCTGCCATAAGCAATCATCCCCTGAATGCGAGACTGACAGGTGGCCTGTAAACGTCATACTTCATACAGGAACCAGAGAGCATCTCAGTTACAAAAGCCCGCAAATCACTTCCAGGGAGGTCAGCCAGCTTTGTGGACTGACATGACACCGTACGACATTTTGTAGGCGCAGAGGCCAAACAGAAACACAAGAGTATGTTTACTTAATGTGCTGCTTTCACTGGTGAAGGAGGACTGGAGCAGAAGTGTGACCTCTTCTGTTTTGTACCATGATATGACTGAAAATAAGGATTGTTTTTTAGAGCAGTATGAATATGATTCTAAAAGTGATCGAAACTCCTTATTGATAATAATAACAACAACTCATTTAAGATGAATAATCTTTGAGAGAAAATAGGAAAAGAAAGATGCAAGTAAAAACGTTTTTTAAAAATCCAGATAGAAAACCTTTAAAGAGATGGGAGCTCGTAAATCAATCCACCTCTACCTTGGTTCTATTTCCCTCTGGTGGGGCACTCGGGGAAGTCAGGCTCTTTGTGCACCTGCAACAACAGAAAGGTGAATGTTTGCCTTGGAAACACATTTATTTATAATGCTAGCCTATTTCTTTAGCCGTAGAGACATATTCGGGAAGTCGTGCACATGCATAATGTGTAGTCATATGCTGGTTATCAGTTGCATAAAGATCAATAACACAGATCTAGTCCATTAACAGTCACAAACACCATGGCTCAGGCGCTGTGGTCAAATAACTGCTGGACAGTGTGTGTTCTATTCTGCCGATGAATGACGGCATTTATGAGGCGCAGACATTACCCATCATCTTGCAACACAACAATTATATCCACTGTTCTCCATTTAGATTCAAAGCTGCTTCTGAAAAAAGACATTTCTTTCTTTCTGTCCCTTCCAGCTCCTCCATGTCCACAATTCCTCTCTGAATATTTCCTCTCTGAAGTACAAGCAGTCTCCGTATCTCCCTTATGGGTGAGAGCTTTATTCTGCCAACCTTCCTTATAGCATACTGTGACGCAGCTTCCGAAGCATGGCCCTGCTCCTCCAAATGCCCTGCTGTCTTTTTTAAAGGCACAATTGTATTATCATCATAAACAGACACTGGACATCAAATGGTGTAATCGCATCAGAGAGACTGGAGTTCCAGAGCACTCTGTGTTTATTCAGAGACCTTTTCAAACTCATGTTTCTTCCCAGAAAGGCCTGACTCATGCAGCCCTTCCAGGAACAGACAATAAACATATTCATCTTACTTCAGTCTCTGGAGGGATCTGCAGCGAGGAAGTAGATGGTTAAAAATAAGACGTAATGGGGCTCCCATGTCATGTCTGGTACAGCAGCAAACAGTGCAATAAAACAGTGAATGCAATTTGAAAAAGCAATAAAGTAGGGGCGGAAAGAAAGGAGTATATGCTTTGTTATGTGGCTTTGTGAAACACAATCTCGTGCAGATAGACCTGTCCTTTGTCTGTGAGGGGGGATGGGGTCCATTTGACTTCGGCACAGCAGATGTCAAGATGACAGGAGGGCTTCCCCACACCCCTCCATCACAGGGCAGCCACATTTTGCATCCACCAGTCGCCATAGAAACCGCGTGCAAACCAGGAAATGAACCCAAACTGTGCCAAGAAAACATGGGAACATTTGAAGCAAAACCCGAAGTAATAATGACAATAAGATTACAAGCTATATGGCAGGATGTTGGCAGTCTAGTGGAGTATACTCAGCCAATGCTACAGCTGTATTTAGATGATGACAATTCATTTTCCTCGGGTTTCCCACCCGCTTCCCGCATACACAGCCCGTGTGCGTCTGCGCCACAGGCTGCAAATCCGCTGGCTCATGTCGGGGCTTCATTTTCTCCAGCTGATTCACGAATATTTACACCGTTCCGTCGCGTTGGCTGTTGGGCGGAATCCTCCGGGAGGTCGACACGGAGAGAGTGGCGTTTTGCTGAAATCATAGGCGTGGTTTTGGATGGAGATGATCCTTCTGCTCCCGCTGGGATCCCCACCTGCCCTCACACCGTGTTTGTCACCGCGCCAGCTGGTATTTTTCTGAGCTTCAGCCACTACAGCACGAATTTGATTCGATTATATTTTAGTCACAGGGGGATATCGATTTTTTTTTTTTGGTCAGGGGGTGTCGTGTAATTACAGCGCTGTAGACGTACGGCGGTGGCGGCGCACGGCACTTTGCGGAGATACACGGGAGCGGACAGCGCGTCGCTTGGCCTCCAGGCAGCAGCAGCAGCAGTGGGAGAGGAACCACAGCGGAGACCCTGGTTCATGTGCAGGGCTGTTCGACGCGCAGGTCGTGCCCGCAACGGTTCGCAAGAATGGAAAATACACGCAAGATGCCCAAGAGATCGCCCTGGCTTTGCGTACTTGTAGTGGTGTCCGTTTTACTTGCAGTGGACAGCAAGAGAGTCAGACCGCCTCGCTGCCCCTCATCATGTACATGTACCAAAGATAACGCGCTGTGCGAAAGCGCAGGACTGATCCCTCGCAGCTTTCCGCCCGATGTCATATCACTGTAAGTCATTGTTATTTCATGAAGCATTCCTAACCAGGGCTTTCATAGATTAACAAAACACACTCGTCTCTGCTGGTGGGTTTCAGTGCTGATGCTGCTGCTGCTGTACAGTAATGCATGAAACACACCGGGATCACTGTTCGTATGAGACAGTCTGCTTCGAAGCTAACCAGTGTGTCTGTCTGTCGTGTGTCCTCCTCCCCCCTCAGGTCATTCGTCAAGTCTGAATTCACTGAAATCCCGAAGGAGAGCTTCATCCACACGCCCGCCCTGCATCTCCTGTGAGACATCTCTCTGGAGCTTTTTGTTCTTCAGTCTTTGTTGCATGCTGTCAGTCCCCAGTGAGGTGATCAACGCCATGTTTAATGCTCAAGACTCTGATGCCACACATTACCATGAATCATTTTGGAGAAAATGACCTCTCTAAATGATTTCCCTACAGACCTTTTCATATCAGGGTAGAATAGTCTCTCTGCCTAGCTAGCATTCATCTGAGTCTTGCCTTAACGTGTATTTGTGCATATTGTGAATGAGACCTGGTTTCAGATGCAGATTTATTGATTGGGAATCCCTCCTTTTGAAAAGGGAATCCCCCTTCACTCCTGTCTCATGGGGTGGAGTACTGACTGACTCACTGTGTTCTTCATATAAACATGCGAGGCTGCATTGATCTTTGTCTTTGATGTATTATGGTTACGGTGAAGGAGAAATGAGGGAGTTTTCCATCCCGGGTCCATTAAGCTACAGACCACAGCTTGTTAGTATCCAATTTGTGAGGAGGAAGAGTGAAATATAATGGATTTCTCGGCACAGTCTTTTCACAGCCAACAACCTGGAATCTATAAATGAGGACGCTTTCCTCGGTCTTCCTCATCTGGAGTATCTGTGAGTAGATGCCCCAAGTTTACAAGCTGTTAAAAAGCTGTTAAAAAAACAAGATTGTCTCCCCTCTCATGCATTTATTCAACACCTTTTTCAGGTTCATAGAAAACAACCAAATTAAGTCGATTTCACCGCATGCTTTCCGTGGACTGAAAACCCTCGTGCATCTGTAAGTATACACTGTATTTCTTACTTCCTGTGCAACAAAAAGTAGAGCTATTCTTCTTTACAAAACAGGATGATGTCCTGATTCCCAGTGACAAAGTCTATTACACAATATGTATTGCCACACAGACATTTCTGTGACACTGTGCAGCTGTTGACATGGTTATGAAGCCAATCCTGTCACATTCACTGTCCAACTTAATGAAGCTTAGAAGCCTAAAGGCCCATTTCATGTTCATTTTGTTTCAGATTTAGTAAAGTAAGTCAGAAAATCTCTTCAAGAGAAGTACTTTTTACCATTTCTTTGTAGCAGAGAGAGCCATACAATTGCTGAGGAGGCAGCTCTAAAAATAGCTTAATGTTTCCTTAAATTCAGACGAAGCAATGCTCCTGCCGTCTGTCTCCAGGGTGACAAGATGTGCCCAACCTCTTTAACGGACATCCTTCTATCCCTCTGCAAGGAAACACTGCATAACACATCCTCATTTCGATTTCATGAGGCACTGGAAGTTCCTTTTACAAATGAAAATACAAACAGCAGCACATTTGCATTTAATGAAGAGGGAAGGATGGGGAAGGTATATTGTAATAGCTGGTGAAACACAAACAATGAGCAACATATCTGGTTGTTTTTTCCTCTCTTCCAGGAGTCTGGCCTACAATAATCTGGAGACTCTGCCCAAAGATTTGTTCAAGGGTCTTGAGGCCTTGACGAAAGTGTAAGTACAAATTTCATTCCTGTGTTATCCGGAAACAAAGAGATCAATTGCACAGTGTTACGTAACAAAGTATAATGGATGCTAGCGTGGACAAGTCCTTCTATAAATAGACCTCTGTGTAATTAGTTCTCTTCAGCCGAGGCTTGAAAAATGTGTGGGTGGTGCTTTTAGCGCCATTAAAATTACATGCGGCAGCGAGGAAGAGAGATAGTTTGCAATCCATCACCCGCTGAAGATGTTCAGTTCTCCTTTGTGCTCCCTCTTGATACTAATGAGAGCACGGAGTGAAGCTGTGAGGGCCAGAGAGCAACGGCAGCAGGAACACTTCAATGAGTGAAAATAAAAATCCATTCAAACGGCTGAGAGCATTCCCGTTGGAAGTTAGTTTGTTGGTTTTGTATCTTCAGGGACTTGAGAGGGAACCAGTTCACCTGTGACTGTAAGCTGAAGTGGTTGGTGGAGTGGATATACAGCACCAATGCTACAGTGGACCAGATTTACTGTAAAGGCCCGGCCTCACAGCTGGACAAGAAGATCAACGACCTGGTGGTGCCGCTGTCCTTCGACTGCATCACCACAGGCAGAACACAGCAAATACTTCTCATTCAACCTTATTTTTATAGCAATGATCGCAGCTTCTCCTGCCTTTATCAATGTCATTTAAAGCATGTTTTTGTTCCTCTCATAGAGTTCACTTCCTACCAGGCCCTGAAGTTTGAATCCATATCCGTGGAGGCATTTTCCTTCGGGAATGACCAGTATGTGGTGTTTGCCCAGCCCTTCATAGGGAAATGCAGCTTTCTAGAGTGGGATCACGTGGAGATGGTCTTCAGAAGTTTTGATGACATTGACAGTAAGTAAAAGTCTTTTCAAATATGCTGTCATGTGGTTGTGAATGAGCTGTGTGAGTGTAAAAGGAGTGGGGTGAGATTGGAAGAGGAGCCACTAGATGGAGACATGCATTGAAGACAAAGTGAAACCGTCTTGATTTTCTCTCTTCTTTCTCCTCACCAGGCACATCCACAGTGATTTGCAAACCTCTGGTCATTGACAGCCAGCTCTTTGTCATTGTGGCCCAGCTGTTTGGTGGCTCACACATCTATAAGCGCGACACCTCTGCCAACAAATTCATCAAACTCCAAGGCATTGACATCCTCAAAATCCGCAAACCAAACGACGTGGAGACGTTCCGCATCGACGGAGAATCCTTCTTCGTCATAGCAGACAGCTCCAAGGCCGGCTCCACCACCATCTACAAGTGGAACGGCAATGGCTTCTACTCTCACCAATCGCTCCACCCGTGGTACCGGGACACCGATGTGGAGTTCATGGAGATCTCCTCCAAGCCTCACCTGATCCTGTCCAGCAGCTCCCAGAGGCCGGTCATCTACCAGTGGAACAAAACCACCAAGCTGTTTGACAGACGCACCGACATCCCAGAGATGGAGGACGTCTACGCTGTGAAGCATTTTCAGGTCAAATCCGACCTCTTCATCTGTCTGACGCGATTCATCGGCGACTCCAAAGTGATGCGCTGGGACGGGGCCCTCTTCAGAGAGTTGCAGACCGTGCCCTCCCGTGGCTCCATGGTGTTCCAGCCCTTCTCCGTGGGCAGCTGGCAGTACGCCATCCTGGGCAGCGATTACTCCTTCACCCAGGTGTACCGCTGGGATGCCAAGAAGGGCGAGTTTGTCCATTTCCAGGAGGTGAACATCCAGTCACCGAGGGCCTTCTCTCCAGTCTCCATAGACAACCGGCAGTTCCTGCTGGCGTCCAGTTTCAAAGGGAAAACTCAGATTTATGAGCACCTGGTCATTGATATGAGCGACTGAGCGAATGTTCTCTTGACTGGTTGGCTGATTGTTTGGTTATTTGAGAGCTTACTGTGTTTAAGAGATGGTTGTCTAGACAACACTGCAAGTGTCAGGTGATCCTAACTTGAGCAAGGCAGGCATTCATGTATTTTCAACCAAATACGTTTGGCTGAGATGCATATTGTTTCAATGCATGCACCTGAAATTAGGATTAGACCCAATATGTTGCCAAGACATAAATGCATGAGCAGGGCTTCACACTGGCCGTCCCATCCTGATGAATGCAACATCCATGCTCATTAATCCATTCAATCTTGCCTGTAGGTTTTTTTTTTGTTGTGCTCAGCTTTTAATGTGACTCAGCAATGTTTATACATTTGTAATCTCATATATTTGTCGACAGAAATAAACGACGACATGGTACTTTAGAATCTATTAACAATGTTTAACTGAACAAATCTGCCAAAACGAAATGTTTACATTTTTCTGTCTTTCCACGTGTGCGCTAAAAGATTTGTAAATTTAGCTTTTGTAAGTTTAAGAGGGACCACGCCACTTCGATACATATTTGTTAAGGAGAATGATTTAAAATTATGTTTATAATTTGGAAAATATCAACAGAAATGTGTGAGAATATACCTGTAAATCCTTGCAACTAACGTTTTTATTGTTAACCGTTTGTATAATGTTTAAAGTATTGAATTGCAGTTTTTCATAAGAAGTATGGAAAACATTTTGGGCACAGGAACTATTTTCACACAATTGAAAGAACTGAATTGAAACACTGTGGATATTGTTCATAATGCTTTACCTTTGACTAACATGTATGCAAAATACATCAACTGTGTCACGATTAGAATTAAGTTACTGACTAACATCATGCTCTGTAGAGTCAATAAAGGTTTACATTATTAACGATCTCATCTGAGCTCTCTCATGGCGCTGTGTAGCATGGCCTTGCTTCAGTGTGAAATACCGACACCAGGTCCACGCACCAACGCGTCTGCTTCACGGCTCTGGGGAAATTGACGTCTTAACTTATGGATTCAGATTTGAAGAAAACAAATTAAATAGATACAAACAAATAAAATCATTTTTATTTTCTCCAACAAAGTGCACGCCTCAATTCTACAAAGCAGCACATTACAATGTAATGGAATAAATACAATAAAATTCGCTGAATAAAAAAAAAACCCGGAAAAAAACACAAGCAAGGAGATACACAAGTACTCGCACAATCACACTGGTGGCAGGACGAAATCAGACTCGTTAGAAAGGCTCCGTGAGACCAACTGCTTCTTTCAAGGTGATTGTTTGACTTTTCATTCAGTTTGTTTTTGGCATCCCGTCCTCTGCTTTCTAAAGTAAACCAATTTAAACCCTGCTTTTTCTTTAAACTGAGGACTACCAAACCAACATGAAAGAAATACAGGTGCATACTCTCATGTTCAGACACATCACCCTGGAAAACTTGTGCAATTGCAGCAGGATCCCCAAATCACCGACCTACTGCTGAGACAAAATAAAGTGAACACATTTTCAGTTTTAACTGAAGTTACGACTCAAGTCTATGTGGTGCAACTTAGTGTTTTTTTCCATAGGCAAATCAAATATAACACAAAAGGCAAGGGAACACATCCCTTAATACTCCACAAAATAATTTAGTGCTCTTTAAATAAAATTAAAAACACTATTTTCATATGGTGGCTCTTAAAAAAATTAATAAAAAAAAAAAAAACCTCACAGACCGAAAGGGTAATGCTTTAAGAGACATCAATTATATTCGGAAATAACTGAAATCCCATGAAAAAAAGACATTATCGACAATTAAATTCTGTACAGAACGCAAAATCAATATACAATACAGTACCTGCAGATGTTATGCATACAGTACAATTCTCTTTTTACATAGCTTTAGTATGGGCTCCAGCCTGATCTATATACTGACTTAACACAGGTGGAAAAGCGGCTATCTTAGCTTTCAGTAACTTTAATGTATGTTCAGCGAGGAGAGTAGATCCTGTAGTAGGCGTTTAGAAAATGAGATTTGAAAACATTATTGCAGGATGGTCATCTTTAGTTGCATACTGCACGTGTTACATGAATGTGTGCTATGACGAGGAGCAGCGGGCTAATGAGAGAGACAGAGGGCCGGACGGAAGAAAAAAACGGGGGTTTAGCTGTTTTTGCTATCTCTCCGTCACAGAGGTTGAACCTTGCTTTATCTCTCCGATCCACTACCCTGTACAGTACATTCATGGCCAGTATTGCACGTTACCAGCCGAGTTCACCCTGATTCTGCGAGGTGAGGACCTTCGGTGCTGAATTGTGTAATGCTGTCCTGTAAGTCAACACTAATCCAGTGATGAGAATAGACCGTAACCAGAGCTCACCAAAGACTGACTGGGACTCCCATCTGCTGTCACAGTTTGAGCTCATTGGCAATTTTGCAGGCGATATTCTTAAAGGCGATGGACGTGCCCGATATCCTCTTGAAGCGCACGCCGTTGAGGGAAAGGCGGGGCAGCTTGCACACCTCCATCTCCCATTGGACCAGGTTGTCTTGGCGAGCGTCGCCGTGGACGCAGAAAAGCAGGAAGCGTTCACGCTGCTCGTAATCGCAGCTGTTGGCGTCGAGAACCTTTCGGATCTCCCTCATCATCTCGGCGGGCTCCATGGAGGAGGTGGTCTTCATGCTCCAGGTAAAACGAAGCGAGCGAGGCTTGGAGTCCCGACTGCCGTCCTCTTTTGGATCACCTGACACACTTCTACACCAACAGAAGAGAGGACAGAACAGAAATAGAAGTGGAGAGAGGCGTTGAAGGAGGCGCAAGTTGGTTACAGGCTTTCTATGCAATCTACGTCTCAATCAAATTCTCACCTCGGTGTTTCTGTCCTGGCACTGGCCTCTCCCTCACTAGGCACTCTGAAACAAACCAGGAATACACTGTTAGTCCCCCAACCTGATCAACATGAGTTCATCATCACTGGACACAGAGAGGGGTGTCAGGCATCATGCCAGGAAAGAATCCACACTCCTGGGTATCAGGGTTCAGCACACAATGAGGTGACTTCTTGATGCACATACCATTGTAGCCCCCTTCACAACAACCAAAGGCATCATCCCGTCTACTGAACGCTACCTTTCCTTAATCCCCACTGATCTCTAAGGAGTGGAAAAGTGATTCTGCCATTACATGCTTTCTCGCTTAAGATCAGCATGAAGACGAGGGAGAGTGAGGAGAGGAAAGCCAGCGACTCGAGGAGCACATATCGTGGCTTAGCTTAGTAAAGGAAATACTGGTGAGCCGTGAGGTTTGTTCTCGAGGAGCCGTGAGGTTTGTTCTCGAGGCGGTGGACACAAGGGAAGGAAATAGACGGCATAACAAGGGTGTCAGTGGGCAAGGATGTGGTGTAGTGGGCAAATACGTAAGGGGTTAAGGACACACGGGCGTTGTGTTCTCCTACCTCCGGGTCGACCTGAAAGACAGAGCTCTATGTGGAGAGAGAAGGAGAGAAAGCTGTGAGCCTCAACCAGATGGGCAGGCGTGAAGGTGACACAAGGAGCTGCTGTGTGCACGATGTGGTCCTATGCTTTGCTTGTCCTATTGACAGCAAGAGGTAACAGTGTGGAGTTATGATAAGCACTCAGCATTGGGAGCAGAGCAGAATGTCTTCAGGAGGCAGGGAGCTTGTGTGATGCTTTCTTTGTTTTTACTGCTGAAAAAGCTTCCATAGAGTAATCTGAACACAAGTTCTCCTTTAATCTCTTTAGTTTGGTTTTGGGGAATTTTACTATTGTTTTAAGGTTAATCAGCGACATACAATAACCATGGATGTTTTTTTTTGTTATGTCTCTGCGTGCACTTCAAAGCCCAGCTTTAGCAATTTAATTTATTCGCTATTCAATTTGTCCAGTACTTTGGTTTATGACTAATACCTGCAAAATGATTCCCATCAGCCCCAGCTGTACTTTGTATTTTGTGCTAATTAGCAAACGTTAGCAGTGCAAACATGCTAAACTAAGATACCAGCAGTGACATTGGTATAGAGGGCTGCAGGAAGGAGTCCTAAAAGGCGAGGCAAGTTTATTTGTGTCGCACATTTTAACAAGGCAATTCAAAGTGCTTCACATAAAACCATTAAACGCATCAAAACGCATTAAAACCTGGAAATGAGTCCATATTCCTGCACGTCCGGCTCCCTCGTCTCGAAGTCAATGGTTGTTTTACTGTGTTTTTGGTTAGAAATATGGTCTGTAGTTTGAATTTTGAAGCTTTTAAATATTTTTAAAAAAAGGGTCGCTAACAAGAGGCTCAATGAGACAAAAAAATGTCATGAACACTAGAACACTAGTCCGCCAAAAAAGTGCAATGCTAAATTCCGGGTTGGGCTACATAAATACATGGTCCCTGCAGCACTCTATTATTTTCATACCTGCACATCAGCTTGTTAGCATGACGTGAGCATTCAGCTCAAACAGAGCTGCTAGCATGGCTGCAGCATGGCCCTTAGTCTTAAGAATACGATATCAAGCCCATTAAGATTCATAATGTGGATGCATGTAAAGAGGAGGTTATTAACAATGAAAGCAGATGACATACATTAAAAATGCTATTTGCAACACGTGTGTTCAGTTGGACCAGTCATCAATGAAGAAGTCTAAATTGGCATTTCAGAGCTTGCAGAATGCATAAGCGCACACTCGCAGGAGTATAAATCAGACTTCAGTAGCAAAGGAACAACAATTCCTTCAAAACTGAAGCGCTCATGAATGCCAGTACTTACGTCACTCAGGCATTATAAAGTCGTACACTTATTCCTGAGCTGAGACCTCCCAGCCAAAGGAAATGTGAAGACCTTAACTGTTAGGTGCAAGAAGAGGAAAGTACTGACCTGCGGACAAACTTTGAGGTGATCTTGCCGATGATCCCAGTGGAGGTGCCCCTGCGTTGCTGAGCGAGAGCCCCCGTATCATGGGACAACGTGGGCGAAGCTGGGGGGCCGTTGTAAGTGGCACTGCGCCGGTCTCTGAGCTGAGCTCCGTGGAAGGTGCTGCGGCTGGTGGTACCACGGGGGAAACGGTTCTTCTCTGGGGTGCTAATACTGTGTGCAGACGGAGAGGTGGATGGACCCCGCGGAGAGGAGCTGCAACATAAAAATCAAAGGAGAAATCACAACTATGTGTCAAAAGATCTGCACGCTCGCTATATATGCTGTAATTTAGAAGTAAACCATATTATCATTTGCCACAAACAGACTTCAACATAGAAAATACGCAGTCCAGACAGTCACAGTTGTTGCAGATGGACAGGTGATGATCAGGGTGCTCACCTGGCCTTCAGCTCCGTGTTGTCGTCGATGGGGGGCAGTGTGCTCTTTGAAGGATGCCCTGACGACGACATGGACTTGGCGTGACGAGGTCGTGTTGAGCTCATTGCAGTCGACGAGGTGCTCCCTGACACCTCGGTTAAACTGGGGACCAAGGATGAAGATATATGAAGTCATTGGTACAGTGGGGGTTTGTGTTATGAACTATTAAATTAGAAAAATAAATTTGACAGAGAACACGGAGAGCTATATCTCACCCTGCATTGAACTGTTAGTGTGTCTGTGCTTACCTGCTGTCTTTGCCATTGGGAATAGCTGAATAGCGGTCAGTCGAGGATCGTTCACACACGTATGTGTTCCTGCGAGTCATTGATCCATTGGTCTGTTTGTGGAAAGAGACAAAAAACATGTCAAAGCATTTCAAGCATCAGTAAAGAGGGATTTAACAAATAGAGGAATGATTAGGCAAACGCCTTTGTACTTTTTGTTACAGAAATGTGTACATTACAGACCCCCCTGCACCTATTTGTTGATGAGCATGTGATGTTTGTGGATGGACATGTGTGAGCAATTGTGTCCTCCTCTTCCTCACCCCCACAGCACTTGTAGTTTTCTTCCTCTCCTGCACCCCAAGTGGTGAGGCGGGAACGTCTCCTTTCGACGTGTTGAGCTCCAGCCGGCGCGCTCCGTCCCACTCCTCCCGGTGGTCGCTTTCCACACTCAAGGCCTGGCCACGCTTCGTGTACGATACCACCGGGGGCACAGACGGACCAACTAGCAGACACACACATATGAGAACAAACTTCTCAACTCTCGAAACGAACATATCACTATTCCGGCTCCAATAGCAGGAATTATCAGACAAACAAACAAGGACAGTGCCTTCGTTGCAATAGCGTCAAGCAAAGCCACTCAAAGCCAAGATTTAGACATCATCTAGTCTATGAAATATAAATCTGCACCAAACACTTTGTTTATGAAGTCATACAGCTACAGAAGCCAAGCTGAGCATGTACAAAGCAAAGCTGTTCCCTCCTCATGCTTTGAGGCGCTGTTCCTCGGGGAGCTGCAGGAAGGCAGGCAGCCAGCAGATGGAGCCAGACACAATGGCCCCACATGACATAGGAGGAAGCTGCTAAACAACCAGTGCAGTGTTGAGGTTGAGTCACTGATTTGAACATTTGGATGGACTGATTTTGAAAATAAACATGAAGCCAACAAACCACTTAGTCTAGGTTTGATGCACACCTTGTTTTTCACTATAACAGTTGAACCGTGCTGTATTTATCTCTTCAACGTTTCTAAAGCTCAATCAGCTTTTTTCAGCTGTTTAGGAGCCTCATTGGAGCTGGCAGAGCCAGTGCCTTGCTAACTGGCACATCGGCAGGGTGATCACAGGCCAATCCTCAGTGACTAAGAGCAACTTCCCCCGACACAGCACGCAGCCAGCAGCACTCTCAGAGCTGGGAAGATTGAGGTTACTTTACTTGGCTTCTCTACGACACCACCACCACCACCCTCATCATCCCCACCATGATCGCTGTAGCGGCGCTGCTTCTGATTGGCCGAGATGCTGCGTGTGACCTTGGGATGAGCAGGAGAAACGCTGTTGTTGATGTCACTGGTCGGCCGCTGTCGCTGACCCAGGACGCTATTGGCGAGCGGTTCGCTCCCCTCGAACTGAAACATAGAGACATAGGATGAGGGGGTGGTCACATGACTTGATGCATCAACCACTGGGGATGATGTGAAGATGATGCAAGTCATACAAACCGACCTCCGGAGATTTTCTGCCCAGCAGCAGGTAGGTGGCCATGACTTCATCGAACTTCTGGACCTGTAGAGACTCTGTGATCTCGTCTTTAGGGAAGCCCATCGTCACCATGAGCTCTGATGGCGGATAGAAGTCAAAATGAATCCCAGAGTCAGTAAACTGGACATGACATGAAGAGTGACACTCACACACACACACACACACACACACACACACATGCTTTCAAACACACCTATTCTGGTTGAATCACTGAAGTCCGCCTCCGGCTCGATGTGAGGTTTTAGCTCCTCCTCCTCGTGACCCACATTCATCCAATGGTCTTTCATTATTTGCTAACAAAGAAACAAGACAATTAGAGCTCATGTATGTGCAGTACAATGACTTCAACTGCAGTTTCAGATAATTAATCACGACTCACGCCTGTTAATTACACAACATGACAGCTAAGTGCAAGGCAAATGGCACGAGAGAAATGAATGACTTCTTTATGAAATCAGCTGGGGCTGAACAACAGTGTGATCAATTGTTATTATTGGTGGAGAAATCTTTACTATTGAACGTCAGCCTGGTTCTGGGTGCAGCGGTGGTGTTGACTCTGGACAGATGGAGTGTGAATTGAACTGAAAACTGTATGTTGTTTGCAAAGAAGAAAACAAGCTACAGCTGTCCCCGATTACGTGGATGCACGAAAAGACGGATTATGTTGAATTGATTAAGTTTGATCTGTTACGATGCTTTAACTTTATTATTCGTGAACGCTTCCATCAAAGAATTATGTAAGACCGCTCTTTGATCTCAGATGAATAATGATTCCAAATTTCCATCTGACAGACTGTAAAGGGAAATGTTCTGTTGGTTGATAATCAACAACAGCAGCAATTATGTGCTTCCAGATGATGCACAACAATCGTGTTTCCAAACCATTAGGACTGTATGCTTGGCTGCTGCGCAACACACTTTTGAATGGAGCGCAAATGACTGCGAAGATGCAACAATGCAAACGGCGGTGATACCTCCAAACTGCCTCGTTTGACAGGGTTGAGCACGAGTAGTTTCTTCAGCAGGTTTTCACAGTCTGTGGACATGTAGAAAGGAATACGGTACTTTCCCCGCAGGACCCTCTCCCTCAGCTCCTGAACACCAAGCCACAGACAGACAGACATGAAACCGCATGAGTAATCACGTTTACTGTCCATGCGAATTCAGATTCCAACTAAATTGTTCAGATATTTTCATGAATAAAAAATGTCTCAGAGAGGCATTTGTTGATGTTACTTTTACTATTGAGACTTTCAATTGCAACAGAGGCAGCTTCGTCCTTTCATCTCTGTTCTGGGGGACATATCAACTGTCTCAGCATGAATTTCTTTTGAAAAATCAAGTCAAAATTATCTTATTTCAGCTTCTTAAATGTTAAAATGTTCTTGTTTCTTTGCTCCTCTATGACATTTACTGAATATCTTTGAGTTGTAGCCAAAACAAGACATTTAAGGACATCATCTCGGGCTTTTGGAAACACCTTTTTCTTATTTCACAGCATAAACAATAATCAATTATAGAGAAAGTAATAGACAGATTCATTGACATGGTAAATGTTCGTCAGTTCCAGCCCTTTTCAAATGAGCTACGTTGTTTGTCATCTGAATATGTCTAAAAGCAAAAGTATTTATACCTTTCTGACCAAAAAAAAAAAAGAAAGTCTGCCATCATAAAAAAGGACGGAAACGCTGCACACTTTCAGACAATCAAAGGACTTTGTGGTGTTGCACACGCAGTTACTTGTGTGAAATTCAAAACCAGCCTACATTCACAATTCTGCACAGTCGCACCATTAAAGTGGTCATGATTGTCAGGTTGTCGTAAAGGTCTCAGGTACGATCATTTAGTCTTCTGTTTTAAGAATAAACTCTTCAATTAACCCCCATAAAAGGTCTCCGATGTTGGTGATCAATGAACTATAAAAAAGCGTCACCATTTCCAAACACAGGGCGTCAGCGTTTCTACTGTCAGACCGAGCATATCTACATACCGGTAATCAAAGTTGAAAGCAAGGTGAAGTCAGAAGGTGATTTAAATCGCACCAAAACAGGAAACGCATGCAAGTCATGCAGGGTTAAATAGAGGTGAATGAAAGATGGAGAGAAATCTGAAAGCATCATGTGACCATACCGTTAGACGACTTGACAACTACTTCATTTGAAGCATATGAGCATTTTATCAATATGTGTTTGCCAGAGGTGAAAAGCAGTGATGTGTTAACTGCTTCAAATGTAGAAACAAGTTTGGCTGATCAGAAGGAACAGTATCAAACTAAAACAACATTGTAAGAGCTTTGTAAAGCAACATATACTTCTGTCCACATAAACACAGACAGCGATGCATCCCAGAACCAGAACGAGTGCACACCTTTAGATTCTGTCCGTCGAAGGGCAGCGATCCGCTGACCAGAGTGTAGAGGATGACCCCGAGGCTCCACACATCCACTTCTGGTCCATCGTACTTCTTTCCCTGGAAGAGCTCTGGAGCGGCGTACGGCGGGGAGCCACAGAAAGTGTCCAGCTTGCTTCCCACAGTGAACTCATTACTGAAGCCAAAGTCAGCTATCTTGATGTTCATATCTGCGTCTAACAACAGGTTCTCCGCCTGAGGTGGGACGAGATGAAGCAAATCATCATGTGGATTGTTAGCATATCAGAGATGACAGAACATGATTGATTATAGATGGTTTTCCCCAAGATATACATGCCGGATATGGATACCACTCAGGAGAAATCAGACCTCACCTTTAGATCCCTGTGTACTATCCTCCTCTGGTGACAATACTGCACTGCAGACACAATCTGAAATACAAACACACACACGTCATGGGACACCACGGGTATATCAAATATTAAGGAAGAAAACTGTTGCAGCACTTTTCAAAACTAAAAGAAATTCAATTTTCTGTCACATATGAGAAAGAAAAGTAGCAAGACCCGAGAATATTTGGCTTTTCTTGCGTGAAAAGTAACTGAAACTAATAATCCATTATCAAAACAATTGCAGATGAATTTTCTGACAATAGACTAATTGTTGAAGCTCTGCAACAAAATGTAAAAAAGTATGAATTGTTGTCATGGCTTATCTGAAATTGTGGGGAAATAAACAAACAAGAGTGCTTTCATGCTTGCAAGACTTTTTGTTTGCAACATTGTTTCAGCACCAAAATTACATTTAAATCGTCATTTTTTCACAGGTAAGCAAATCGAAATAGATCATCCTCATCAAGCAAACCCCTTCATCAAAGCTGAAGTAAATTAATTATTCAGATTCACTGTCAACAGCAGGAGAATTTTGGTGATGTCCTCTACGACCAAAAGCTCATATTGCATCATGTTGTAATTTCACCAACATATGCCCGAATAGCATCAATCAAATAAAAAAACACACTGTTCTCTGACAGATGCCGCCCACCTGCCAGCTCTCAGCCGCACACACACACACACACACACACACACACACACACACACACACACACACACACACACACACACACACACACACACACACACACACACACACACACACACACACACACACACTTTACCTTTCTGAATGTTGATCGATCTGTACTGTGAGATACACACACACACACACACACAAGCCGCCTACACTGTGTCACACACAGTTCCTCTGAGTCATCTAAGACCATCGGTGGGGGATTATGAACATGAACAGCGTGGATGTGAAAGAACTGGTCTAATTCTGTTCATCTTCAGAGTATAAGTGAGCATGAAAGAGGCCATTGGATTGCTGTTGATGCCTTATTGCTCTTATAGCACCACTAGGTGTCAGAGCAGCATCTATAGGGAAGTTGTTCTCAGCCCCCCCCCCCCAGACTGTTCTCTCTCGCCAAGCTATCAGCACTCCAGCTCTCCTCTGCAGTTGGTGACGAAGCCTGATCTTGGTGCATGCAGTCTTCCCTCTGAAAGCAGTGAGTGGAATGACGACAGAGGTGCGAGCGCTGCGTTACTGATGACTCACCTGTCTGAACTTGGCCCTGGCCTCCTTCTCCTTCATTCTGCCGTGAGCTACTAGGTAGTCAAATACTTCTCCTGGAGTAGAGACAGGAAACACACAAGTATCAGTCAGTATATTCACATTTTATATTACCTTCATCACGACTATAATCATGTAGTCACTGGTGCTGTGAGGTGTTTTAGATAAAAGCATCCAAATGGCATGTTTTGCACTTAAAATAGTTTATTATTTGTACATGAATATTAGATTTGAAGGCAGCTTCAATTTACATGACCTTGTGGTATAAAGTAATGACTGAATTTGTCTGTGTGCTAATTTAAGTTGCTCTAGAAGCCATATTGTGGAAATGAAAGGCAGGAATACACTCGCATGATCAACCAAGTGTTACATATTCAGTGGACGTGCATTAATGCCTCACTCACCCCCACTGGCGTACTCCATCACCAAATAAAGCGTCTTCTCTGTCTCAATCACCTCAAACAATTTCACTGCAGGAAAAAATCGGGAAGAAGGAAAGAGAAGGAAGCAGAGATAAATACATTAGCTATTTAGAAAACAGAGTTTTACTGGTCTGGTGAGAGTTCCCTCATTGCATTAAAAGTCATATCTGAGTCTCAATAAAGTCTTTAGGAAGCCAATACTTTATGTTCAAACATATTAAGTGAAGTCAAGCATTTGTATGTAGCCAATGCAACTGTTAAGATCTTCAAACTGCTGAGTCATACCTCAATTTCAGGTTAGTAAAAGTCAAAATTTGGTAATGCTCTTATTTTGAAAACAGGATATCAGAGAATCCCACTCAAAAAATATGAATACATTAATTAATGTACTAAAAAAGACAAACAAATAGGACAAATTTAAATGTTTTGATTAAAGTGTGAGCTCAGATTTCAGAAGAATAATTTGATGCAAGTTATACTGGTTTAGCTTGGTGCTGAATATCGGTTTAATTATTAACACTGATCCAAATCAAATGGGAATATTGTTGCTGAGCTGTTTGAACTTACCTATATTTGGATGATTCAGTACCTTCATTATTCGGACTTCTCTGAAGAGCTGTTGAGACACAGAAGGACACTTAATTAATCCAGAAACATAACGAACATTACATGCAGTGACCCTGAGTGTCAGCTCGGTCTCTTCTGAGAAAACATAGTTGGAAAATGTTATCAAGCTCTGATTAGGGAGCGGAAGGAAGGGAGCTGAGCCACAATAAACTCCAAAGCACCACAGTGTGCTGACACCGGATTACACTCGGGAACATGAGAGGACGTGAGGATCTACCGTGGAAACGCAGTGACAACGTTGCACAAAACTCAACACAAATCAGGACCAGGATCACAATTCCACTGACACGCTGCAGTCCAGCCAGCTAGCCACTGCAGAGTAGCAGTACAAAGGCTTACAGCCAGTTAGACATCTGCTGCCGAATGTAATCATCTTAAAAAAAGAGCAGCATAATCAAGTTGCTGCCGTTCTAGAAAACAAAGCAGAATGTGAGTTCTCATACAAGGTTTACTGTGATAAAGAGGACTCGCTGTCCTGCAGATGGGGAAAGTTGCTATTCAGTCTTATGAGAAGCCACGAAGAGGAAAATCCCCTCCTCTAGTCGATGTACAACAGCTGAGTGAGAGAAAGGAGAGAATTCAGAGTTATCTCATTCATTTAAGCCGTGTGTCCTCACTCTCGGCGTGGCTGTTTATGTCAGACGAGCTCCCGCAGCCACTTAGAGGTGCTGTTGAATCATTTACATTCTGCTGATTCCCAGTCGTGCTCAGGCTCCACTGTTAAATTTCAACACACGCTCGCTCGGCTGGGATTCAGCATCGACTGCTGCTACCTGAGACGGAGCACAGATTTTGCCCATTTGCTGAGCACTTTTGATGAAGCACAAATGTCTGCTGCTTTCTCCTGTGCATTGTAAAAGTACACAAAAATGATGTCATGACTGAACACGTCACATTAAAAACGAGAGTGGACATTGTTGCGTCAGTGTGTGCGTGCAGCTTTTCAAATGGCCTTTTCGGTCTTACATAAGTGCTCGGATAGTCTATGTTTCTGGGTCATCAAACAGGCATTATACCAGTGTGAGCAGGCCCGACTCTGTAGGACCTCTCGGCTACCGTCTGGTTCAACAACACGCAGGTACTCTCTGTCTCCCTCTCTCTCCAATTCTTTCCTCTGTCCTCTGTCTCTACTTGCTCTCCTGCCTCTCTTCTTCTTTCTCTCTGACACCTCTTGTCTCATTAGACCCAGCACACACACACACACACACACACACACACACACACACACACACACACACACACACACACACACACACACACACACACACACACACACACACACACACACACACACACACACACACAACAGCGAGCTGCTGCACGACGGGCTTAAAGAATAGCGCTTCTATATTTTTCTTATTGTCAAAAAATCCCAGAAAAAGACAAGAATACGAAAACAAGAAAAGGTCGTTTTTTTCCCCCTTCTAACAAGTGTTGCTTGTGAGAGCCAACGCCTGAAATGGGTTATTCCTCTGTGCCATAGAGCTCCATTGTTGTCCAAACACAATTTAAAAAAGCGAGCCGCATTGTTGCACTGGGTGACATCTGCCTTCGTTACAATGAAAATTGGCACTGTAGTTTATTTTGAATCAATCCCCACATGCACTGTCCTACTGCTCTCAGCACTCAGAGCACCACATGTGTATTCATCTTCAGCGGAACAGTCCACAAGGACTGCACAATTTACTGTTGTGTGAACAATGTTAACAGTGCTCAGCTGTTTTAAGACTTTTTAAATAAAACTAAATATTTATTAGAAAATAAAGTACCAAAAACAGGGTTGGGTATTCAAAAAAGTACTGAGGTGGATTAACACATAAACACATTGTTAATAGTTTTGGTCTTTTCATGGGATTTGTTGACAGTGAGACAAATACAAAGATTCCGCTGCCTCATCCAAGACTGCACTATAAATAAAAACAACCTGATGTATAAACTGGTTTGAGGATAAAATCTTCCGTGTAAAAACTGAACAATGTCAGAGTTAATTCATCTAAATAAGATGTGCAGTGAATTTCAACAGTATATGTAATATCGTGTACACACACCAACCATGTACAGTACATTACCAGGCACTAGCTCTGTACATTTAGATTAAAAACGTGCGGTCTTTAAATATTTCTACAGATTTGTCGACTGTAGCACTGCAATTATATGTCTATTTCAAATCTGATATTTTAAAGCAATGTGTGTGTGTGTGTGTGTGTGTGTACAGATTTCATAATTTAAACGGCACCAATGTTTTAGTCAACAAAAATCTTCAATCCCTCAGTGGCTGCTCAGAACAGCGAGCTTCTTCTGTGTGGCAAACCCTGCTCCACATTCATCAGCTGCTACGTTGGCCTGAGAGGTTCCTCCACACGGTAACAACGTCAACTCGAGTGGAAACACACTGACACAATAACCAGAAGGTCCTGCAGTGCACAAGTATAGACGCATAAGTTAGATACTTAGATATGCATCCATCCACTCACGTGCTTTAACATGTGACGCATCCTTCAGTACAGGACTTCTTTATTATTCTGATCTGAATGAGTGATGGACTAAAGAGTCAGTGTTTTATCTTCATCTCTTATCTCTTCCTCTCTCTGCCTCTTTTCCGCTCTCTCTCTCTCTCTTGTTTGCATCATTGCCCTGAAGCCCTTCACATGGGAAGCACGCGTGCAGCCAGTTGGAAACATAAATTAGAACAAATCTGAGAAGAGCGGTAGAAAACGACGACAACAAACGCAGCTCCTGTCGATAAAGACTCAATGGGGATGTATGAAGCCACCATGGAGGCTGACAGGAGATAATGAGTTTAGGATCTTTGATCTAGTCTAGAATGAATATCAATAATATCTACAGGCATACAGGGGAGTCACAGCGGGGCATAAAGCCGTTTTCAACGTGGTTTTGGAGAAGGTGAGCGAGTCCTGAATATCTGGGCCAACTTCCTTTAAGGCAAAATGACTTTGTTGAAACTAAAATGAATAAAAAGTATTGATTTAGATGGTGAATTGAGACAGAGATTGAATAAAATGATGCCAAGAATAGCTGCAAAAACAATATGTGTATCACAAACATGAAAACACACCGTTTCTAATGCGCCTGGATCTCAGTAGTCTGTGCCAGTGACCTACTTCCAGCCAGAGGGGCACCCAGACTCCCAAACTAGCCGTAATTACAGCAGAGCCCCATGCAAAAAGGAGCAGAGCAGCAGATATCAGACTGGGAACACTTACAGGAACTGGCTGGACTGTTTCTGTCACAGCAGCACAGCGCAGACTATTGATAGGACGAGTAGCCTGGAAGTCCTCACCCCTCCAATGAGTGTGTGTGTGTGCATGTTTTCAGATGCCCGACAGACAGAGGGAACAAAGGTGTCACTGACATTCAGACAATCTGTCCAGTCCTTCACCCCTGGTGCTGAAAATAACACCTGTCTCTATCGCTCTCTGCTTCTGCAAAGATGTGCCACCTTATATGTATTATCAACAACACCAAGCCTCAACTTCCCTTTTACCAAGGAGCCCATTTTAAAGTGTTGGAAAATACTTCAGATTCAGCCTAAAATGTTGGATCGGGTATTGGAGAGTGTATAAGTCTATGCACCGATCTGATATCGCGTGAACATGTACTTTTTCAGCTAATTTACGATACACAGGAACAACTTGTCACTCGCTACCCGATCCATACATCCTGCTCGATCAGTACTGTGCACGTGCAAACTAGTACCACACGCCTGTGGTTGAACACTCTCTTGCACGTTATTTCTTCCCCTGATAATGCTGCATTGTGAACAACAAATTTGTGTTGAAAATAGCAGGAGGAGAGCATTTCAACGTTAGCTGTTAGCAGATGCTGGGCAGCACAGTCCTGCTTGGCAAATCATCTTTCAACTCACAATAAATGTCTCGACAGCACTGAAAACATCTTGCATGCTTATCTTGCCGCCTCAACGTTTGATTTGTTTCACGATACACCAGTGCTGTCTGTCCAATCAAATTCCACTCATCTCAACAAGACCACAGCTCCTGTAGCCAATGGGCTCGACAGCATTTCATTGGCTAATGCAGTGTGGCAGGCGCAAGACAGACACAAACAACAACCATTAACAGAGCTTGACCCCATGGTGGGCTTTTTGCAACTGGCAGAAAACACACAGAGCATGTTGTTCTGAACACACTCTGGCTGCCTTCAAACCGTGACACTCAGACATAACGTAGGAAGACTGAAGGTTAGCAGCACTGTGGCTCTGAGCCACATCTAGAAAGGAGATTTGAATTTTCCGTGAAGCTGCCAGTGTTTCTGTCGCACATTTCTCCGGCCTGTTTTGCATCACGGCTCTACCTTTTACCAAATGTGAATGTGTCTCGCGTTTTAAAAGCACAGGCTTCAATGTGGTCTGAAACGGCGCATCTATCGCGTCTGACTGGTCGATTGTATAACCTTTAATATTTCGTTGATGTTGACATTGTTGAAGCAATGACAACTCTTATTTACAGATTAGGAGGAGACAGAGAGCGATGGGATGGTGGGATGAGAGCAGCGTTCGCTCAGTGAAAGAGGGGATTAACAGAGAGGCCTATTTTAGGGCAAACATGCCTAAAAACCCTGACAACGTCAATATCCCTGACCACAGATGACATGTGATGCATTTCCTGCTTTGGAAGCTCAGCTGACTTCATTTCCTGTTACACTGAAACCACCACAAAGTCACACCAGGGAAGAAAGGACCATAAAGGAACAGACCAGAGCTTCATTCTAGCCTTGTGACTCATTCTGGCCTCTGCTAACCTCTTTTTAAAATCAAATAATCGGAGGGGAAACACCAGACCGGCAGAGATAGGGTCAGGAAAATAAGTGACAAAAACAGAGATTCTCTGTGGTCTCGAAATCCTATACTCTTAGATTGGTTCGAGGGTGTTTGCATGTGTATATGAGCGAATTAATGGCTGCACCAAGGTACAGGAAGGCATCCAAGTGCGTGAAATGTTGCCAAATGTGACTGAAACACAAAAAAAACAGAGATTCTGCCAGCTGGAGCCTTCTGCATAAACCAAAGGATCTCCTGTGTTATGTATGTATGTGTCATGCAGGCTTGTGTGTGCGGCTGTATGGGATCTGCCATTTTGAGGGGCTAACATGAAAGAGTCGCTGTTAACATTGAGTGGAGGAGCGATACAGCCAGAGCAGAGCCAGAAACCTCACTGACAAACAAACAGGATCATAAATGCATGGTTCAGTTCTTCCCCAGGTTTATCCTCAGCACAAACATGTTTAATCAACTCCAAAGCGAGAGGAGACAAGGTCATTTTAGACACCAGAATTTCACCAAAGCATCCTTCAATCTCTGCTCTTCATGCATGTAGACAGCCTGAGTCATCGAATCAATAATTATGACCGTCTGTTGTTTACATCCGCCTCTAGAAATAGCCTGCTCAGATGCAGGGAATGGCATTTTTAACCATGATTATGTACACTGATCAATTTATTGTCCAATAAACCGTGTCGCAGAACTACCAGGACTACTTTGTCACTGATGTGAGACGGGAAACAAATCCATCCTAAGACAGAATTTGGGATGGACTAAGATTCTACATGTGTTTATTATAACATGTTCTTGCTATTTTCCTGGCTGACCCTCGGGGAACAAAGTGGAATTTAGTCTAGACTTCTCCACATGAACAAAACAAGCATGCAGAAAAATACAGATATACCGGTAACTGAAATCAGCGTGAGATGTTTACATCATTGAACACCAAATCTGTAGACATCAAGTACAATTTTCCTATTAAAAGAGGGGACATTTAGCATATTTATATTTTTTATGATTTTAAATAGTTTTAAGGAATTTTGAAGAGTAGAATCCCCACAAGTCTGTTTGTTAAATTAGAGTGGTGGTTTTCAAGTCTATTCCATTGGACCCATAGCTTGCTTTGTTTTTATCAGGTCATCCAATGTGGAAATCACTGCCTTTAACTGCAATTATCTGGAAAACCAGCAGCACTACGAACCCCAAACCCCAGGAATGACAACCACTGACTGACTTCCTTCTGAACAAATATTATTTGGCCAATCCAAACAAAAACTGTATCAAGGTGGTTGTTAATGCATCACTAGTTGAGCTTTCAGAAGGATAGAATAGGACACTCTGAGCCAATGAGACTATTGATTCAATCCAGGAGACGACTGCTGCATTATAAGACGAGCTTCTGCATTGCAGATGGCACCTCTGTATACCATTACAGCAATCTATAGTGCAGAGCCACGAGCACCGTACAGATATAAACATGTCTGTACACTCCAATACACAAACACAGACACCAGATTTAACACATGAACCAACACCAACGTTCATACATACACGCTATTACACCAATAATAGCTCATCCCCCATGAAAAGCCAAAGGGCTTCTCCGTATTGACCCTCTCAGGTCAACTGCAGCTGACATCTGAAAGGCTCACTAAATAATTGATCAGAGAGATCCTGATTGGTCGGCAGTCTCACATGATACGTCTGCCGTGACCGTCACCAGGCAGCGGACAACCCGACCCATCGGGTGTGTAACCTCTCATGACCTAGACAAGATCCAGAGGTTATATTCAGAATCGTAATGCCACACACACACACACACACACACACACACAACGCCTCTAAATGTTCATTAGCCCACTATGCGTATGCAGATTAGAACCCACACAATAGGCTGTCAAACAAAAGAGCTCGCACAATGAAATTCATCTCAGTCAGATTCGACGAGTACAGAACTCTGCGCTTGAAATTCTCAAGGCGTCTTCGCACTGATTGTCTGACGAATTGCGGTCGGATCCCATTAAGATCCAAGACAATTACAGATTTGCTCGCGGAGAACACAATCATGCCAGAAACCCGATAGTCTCGTATCGCAGTTCAACAAGAAGGATTAAAAGCCAGACCCAAATCTGTCTATTTCTCTCAGAATTACACCCTGTTTGATTAGCCAGACTCATTGGGTTAACTCCACTCAGACAAATGTGGGATGGCAGACATTTTGGGAAGCAAGCTTTTTCTCAGCCTTGCAGCTTCCAGGGAGATGAAGGCCAAGAGGTCCAGCGAGACATCAACTGCCATCTATGTAGGCTGGCGGTGGTTACAATAGTCCTTTATTACGGTCTAATGAGTCACCGCAGAGGTTGCTTAGCAATCTCTTCATCCTTTACAAAACACTGAAATTAAAAGAGGAGCTCCGGGGAGCCATGCCACGATAATGTCCTGACCTCCGAAAATAAATCCTGTCTGTCAGCTGAACACCTGCGTGAGACTCACAGTAGGTGATGCTTGCAGCAGCGACCGGTTCCCTTCCACATGCTGTAAGCCACCGAGAGCATTGTGTGAGTGTGTGCGTTTAATCAGCAGAAAGAGCTGGATTTGGATCTAGTAATCAGGAAACTGTCCCAAACTCTTCGCTGTAATTGGTTATGACTGCGAGACAAGGGTAAGTGACAGACAGACAGGAAGGGGTATTTATAGCTGCTCATAACCACACACCAACAAAAAGTCAAGAGGGGCTCTGGATTAAACAAGCCTTGTGGTCTCTGCTGACTACATCTGATTACATTATGTAAAACAGCACATCCTGAGTTCAAAGAGCAAGGAAACAAGAGCGGCAACCGCTCGGGAATGACTAATGAAAAAGCCATGACTGCCGTATCCAGGACATTAATGTTACCATGTGGCCATAAAAACACTGACTCACCTTCTGTAAACTGGTGGGATTCAGCTGGGTTTTGTCTATAATCTTCACCGCCACCTAGAAACAAGAAAGGACAGACAACGGCAAAGTCAGGAGAAGAAAGGAAGCGGGATGTAGAGATGAAAGACAATGAATTCTAGCTTTTGTATTTGTGTTTTGGTTTGCACAGAGAAAGCGCAGAAAGTGTTAATATGAGCTATCCTCATTATTTCACTGTTCTGCTGCGAGGTAACTTTGTCTAAACATGTCACGGCTGAATCGGTTTAATCTGAACACACGTTAAAGCTCCTCTGTTCAGTAATTTGTGAAGGGATGACGCTTTGATTGGCGAAGATAAAGAAAAAAAAAATGCATTCACAGTTTATGTAAATGCATCCACACACAGTCTGTCTCCGTGTGGCAGCCGGGCCAGTGTTCGTACATGTGACTCTGCAGGTCGGTGATCTACTGTTGGCCGGGCAGATCTTGCTCGGCAGCAGTCTGAAGCATCCATCTCAATAATCAGCCTGACGTGCACGCCGACACCGACCGGCTCCCTTCGCTTTGTGAAAGCTCAGCAGCTTTCACAAAGCGAAGCTGAGCCACACTGCAGACTCGCCAGTAAGCTCACACATTATGCTGATAAGAGATTGAAGGAGCAGTTTTACAATATAATGTAATTACACTGAAAACAATGTGGCCTTTTGATGTTGCACAAAATTATTTCACAATGACAATGGTTTTAATTGCACAGACTTAGACGAAGAATAGCTGAATACATATGAATGTCACAGTTGAGATTGTTCAGCCTTGCTGAAGAGAGCACGGGGGTCTGAGGAAGACCAACGTTTAGTTGGATGAAACCACTTTGGAGCTGCTTGGCTTCTTTGGGCCCCAAGGGGAGTTTAGACTCTTCAACTGTGTCCTTACGGACCATTTCACAGTGTTCAACATATTAAATGTGTTTCATGGTGGTGTTGATGTGAAGGGGCACTGTTGTTGAATAAAATAACTCAACTGAGAAGGAGGAGCAACTCGTGGCTAATAACTCAGGAGTTCAAAGCTCTGTGCTTTGAGCTAAATGCCGATGCTAACGAATGTTAACCAAGGTAGGCGCTACTGTGGCGAAGAATTGAACGCTTGCATAGCCAGCGAGGTCATTTCTTATGTTCAATGTGCCCTGTGGAGTTTTCTTGTAAACAGTTGTGTTTACATTCAGTGTTCCTCACCAAAGCCCATGGGGTGTATCCTCAAGCTCCAACAACAACTGTGTTGCACGTTTTTCCACTCTCGTGAAACACAACCATCTCCAGCATTTTTTACACCCATATTTACAAGCTAGCAATCTCTCCCCCCCCCCCCCCCCCCTTTTGTCATTCTGTAAGTTCAACTGTTCAATAGGATTCTGACAGAGATCTGACCTCTAATCACAGTTGAGGGAGAAGAGAGACTGCAGAAAGGCTCGCTGTGTGTGGACACGCAGTACGCAGGTGGTGTCTCCTTGCAGCCTGTCTTGGGTGACCTCGCCCACCTCCTCTCTGCTTCCTCCTGTCATGGACAGCACTCAGCTGGAGGTGCATGCATATGTGTGTACGTCTGTTTGTGTGTGTCAACGTATGCCTGCAGGTGTTCGGAGCCGTCCTCCTGTGTGTCACTCCATTGTTCCAACTTCCACGATTCCCTTTGCGCGAGTCAGAGATATTCTTGACATTTCCTCGACTCTCCAGTGCACCAATGTTATATTTTGTTCTCAGATTAAATGAACGAGCGCACGGCACCGCATGCCGGTGTCTGTGTGCATGTGGGTGGTTTTGAGGGTGAATAATTCAGCTCCGGTGTGACAGAAGGGCAACCCGCATCACTGTTAATTATTCAGCGCGTTCGTAACACACGGCCCATATGCTCTTCAGCGTCTTGTGATTTTCAAACACGTAAACAAGAATATTGAGCGAGAGAACACGGAGGGGACACTTAATCATAGCTGCTCTTGTGTGCTGAAGAGCTTTACATGTTCTTCGACGTCTTGACTTCCGCCTGAGCTCTTTTTTACACGACCACAGGGTCACGATCTCCTGCGAGCTGAAGGGAACTATTGTAGCAGAGTACAAGGTCCTATCTCATACAAAGAAAAGAAAGGCATTACTGTTGCTAGAATATAAGAATATAATGTATGAGAGTGAACATAATATTCTGTTCTCTCAGCAAGTATTGTGCATACTCTACGCACCAACAGACACACATATAATCTCACTGCCACTGTATATGGAGTCTTTACGCAGTCTTTACGCAGTTTGTACAAAATCGTGCAAATACAGTATACAGTAAAAATGTGTACTGCATATACAATAGATACGTTATGTATGTGTATCGCTGTCGACTTTGTATGTACTAAATCTAGTTATTTGCAGTTTATTCTTATTCAAAATGCACTTGACGAGTTAACTTTTTTAAATCGACCAGTTTTCGTAGCTACTTGCCATATAGCCTCTGTATTGTCATGTTTGCTTGACTTTGTTTAGCTTTGTTGTCTTTTTTACTAACAATAACATGATGAGGTATCATTACGATACAATTTTTCTGATAATTGATAAATCAATTTGATAAATAATGTATCATCGCCCTCCCTAGTGGGTAGGAGATGAGGGTGTAGGTTACAGGCAAACAGCTCAGCATGTGACTGTGTGTGTGTGACTGTGTGTGTATGTGTGTGTGTGTGTGTGTGTGTGTGTGTGTGTGCACATCATGTAGTCACCCTCTTCAGCAGATAGAGGACACTCAGTCACCTAGAAGTGACTGCTGCTCTCTCCACAGAGCTCTTTTCATGTTTTTCTACAGCGGGAAACCTTCTTTTTTTTTTTTTTTAGGTGTTTGCCGATAAAAACGGCTTGCTGGGCACAAGCTCAGACAGCGGCGGTTTTTTTAGTGTGTTGTGTTCTTTCCACCTGTTCTCTCTCTCTCTCACTCTGATCCATGTCTTTGCATTCTGATGAGCCAGCAAGGGCACTCAGGTACCCAAAGCAGCGGCTGACCTTCTCAGCAAGCAGTGTGCAGCATAATCAATACGCCGGTTTAATATCAGCATTAAAGGACGCAGAATGGATCAGACTGTTACTGGTGTGACCTGTTAGAATATTCATGCCCTCCATACTCTGATATGACCAAGAACATAGTGAAACAAGTGGCTAAGAAACAGACATGAGAGGATATCTGAGGTGGATCAGGGCTGTCAGTGAGTGCTGTGGTACCTGTTGAGTGAAATACAGTGAACAGATTCGCAGGTCACTGTTTTCTCCTCAGGCAAACAGGAGCTTTAATTACCGACACACCAAAGCAGGATGTCCATCACTCTGACAGGTCAGCAGTGTATGACTGTGTGTGGGTGTGTTTGAGGCAGAAAAAGAGAGAGCTTGACCTGACCTGACAGGGAGAACTAACATGGACAAGTACAATATTGTCATGTCAGGAATTCATTCATTTATACGGGCCAAAAAATTGGTTTAACTTGGAGTGAAATCAACATCTCTCATTTACGAAATACCCGTTCAAGCCAAATCGTTCTGTGAAAGAGTTGATGAAGCAAATAAATATGGCACCTTCTTTTCGTTGCTACTAAGGTTATGTGGTGGATGTGTAAAATTGTAACTCAAATGAGAAGATGACCTTACTGTCATTCTTTTTTTTACCAGAACTGAAACAAGTAAATCAAAAATTCCCTTGTTCATTCATGGTTTTCTTCTTTGGGTTTTAGACTGTTGATCGGAAGAAGCAAGTCATAATTTGATTTAAGCTCACCTCTCGTCCAGTCAGGACATGTCGTGCCAGCTTCACCTTGGCGAAATTCCCCTTCCCAATGGTCTTGAGGAGGCGATAATTGCCAATATGGGGGTGCTCCTCTGTGGAGGTGAAAGAGTTGCGGCATCGCGGCAGGCTGTGGCGACTCGCAGATTTCGTCGGGGGAACTGGGGGTTCAACGAAGCCGTCCACCGAAGAGTGCTGCAGGAAAAAGGCCACACATGTCGAGATAAGTAACATCCTCATTCCCTGACTGGAGCTGCGATTTATACAAACACCAATTCTACAAGTCCATGAACCTCTCTGGCTTTGACACAGTCGGTAATCCCAAAGGGACCCTTCCTCTTGCTACGTTGGCCTCACACAAACAAACAATGCCGCAGAGTGCTGCAGTGGAGGTTTGTGTGTGTGCCAAAGGTGGGATATCTGCTGTGCAAACAGAGATGAACCCATTAACCTAGATCCAGATTCCAGGAGGGGATCTACATGTGAACGTGCATATATACTGTAACTTCATTTACATGCCGTCACACACAGTAGTGCGCTGCATGCAAGCCCAACGAGGAACCGTGTGGGAGAGAACCAGGCTCCCTCTTCTCCCTCTGTGACACTGCAACCTCAAAAAGCCCTTATCAGACACAAGACAAGATTCAACAACAAAAGAAAGTAAACTCCTTTGACTTTGTGCCTTTGAGAATACCTACAAAGTGTGCAGAACAGAGTCAAGAGTTATAACAATATCACTGGCCCCATTGTTAACAACAAGTGTGATACGGCATTTGAAGGTGAATTAGGACTGGCTTGCTATAAGTACAGAGCTGGTACGGGCTACGCATAGTCTCTGCTGGTCTGCTTCCTCTCCTCCACAACAGCTGCTGATGTCAGTCCAGGTCAGAGATCCCATGATCCTCTGCTCCTGAGCACCACACCCAGCCAGAGAATAAAGCCTTGGTCTGGTTACCCAGGCTCCTCTGGGTAACCAGAGTTTCTCCGTTTCACTGGAGAAACACTACGCGCATCGTCTCTGATAGTATAAATCCTGACAGAGGGAGAGCTGCACTGCAGGATTCAAACTCTCCCCAGTGTGTGTGTGTGTGTGTGTGTGTGTGTGTGTAAGGCAGGGAAAAGTTTTGATTCGATGCCAGTCAAAGTCAGCATCCTTGTTTCTAATGCGCCAAACCCTCTTTTAGATCTCCTTGGCAGAGAAATCGGTGTAGCTTGCACTGCCTTACTTATTATGCAGCTGTTATATGTCCACATTAAAGTGACTTGAGTTCCTCCCATCAACTTTAAATCCGATCTGTCATACGGCCAGTTTATCCTTCAGACGCACATGTGTTAACACACAAACACACACTTGGCTTGGCTGCAGAATTCTGTAAATGAACCGTGGAGCATCTGGACAGGCAGGTGATTTGGAGCACTTGATTAACACACAAAGTTTGTTTCACTAGACCATCCATTAACTCAAACACTTACGTAATGTCTTCAGGGAGGCCAGACAATAGCACACACCTGCACAGACCACACATTTATAAAAAATAAAGAAAGTCAGGAGAGCGCTTCTTATATTTTGCTGCACTTAAAGCCACTCGTCTCTCTGAGTAATTAGCTGTTATGCAATGCAGTTCAGCTGCTAGTAGGCCCTAGGGCTGCATGATGGAGTCCAACAGAGGCAGGCTAGGCTGGCTGGCTACAGCCATTGCTGCTGAGGCAGTGCTTTAATAGACACTTAGCAGTCTATGTCTATGAGACCTAACGCAGCATTAGACTGTTAAGACAGATGCAGCACTGATGCATTTCTGAATACTGGCAGAGAATGAGCAGAGAGCTGATGTCATTAGGCCTTAGGTTATAACTTTGTAAATGCATTTTCCAATTTAAATGTTGCCACCTGACAATGAATAACCCAGATACTTGTACTCTGAAATGGAGAGACAAAATAAAAGCCCTATTTTTTTAAATCTGGGAAGAACTAAATGAATAATAAAAGACAGCTTCCAGCTGTTTCCACTGCTTGTAACCGGATATAATACAAGGAGGGTTTAGTCTGTTTCCAGGAAAAGAATCAGATCCTGTCAGCATACATCCAGAGGTCCTCATTTGGACTGATCTCAAAAGATTTGTGTTATTATGCTGTGATTTGAGGGCGCGTGGGTGTACGCGCGCGAGCAGTGGGGTGGCCGTTCATAAACATTCCTTCACACAATGAATGAGAAATCTCCGGCGGTTTAAGCCATGCCTTTAGCCCGGTGTTAATAAATAGCATACATGTCTGTATCAGTGTCGTGGCAGCAGAATGATGAATAATAACACGCTCCCTCCTCCTCCTCCTCTTCTTCAACACTGAGCGTGCAGCTACAACCGGCCCCAATAGGTGATGGACGTCACATTGCGATGCTACCAAGCGTTGCCATTGAAAAGTAGGACAACATCCTCCCCCACCCTCCCTAAATATTGACGTTGTGGTCTAGAAAACACCCCCAGTTGCACGAGTGGAGCAACACCATTTTTCTCACAGGCCACATTCATTCTCAACATTACATTCAAGCTTCGCGTGTATCATTACAGCCAGCACACTGACGCAGTGCGTTGTTCAGGGCTAGCCGTTTTGTGTCCAGAAACTGGGGCAGACATAACCAAACTGCACCTTTATTCTGGGCTCCATGCTAACATTCCCGTCACAGGGGAGAGAAGGGAAAAAAAGCCGGAGTGCTCATTGGTCGAGTCGCTCTGCAACACGAGCCTCCAAAAAGAGCTGCCATAAACCTGCACCGACCAGTGCGCAAAATAGCCGTACAGCCCGGGTCATTTTCATCCCGTACCCGCGTCCGGTATCCCACCGGTGTCTCTGGATAGCAGCACTTACATTCTCGGTGTCACGCTCGTTCACCGTTGGCAATGGCGTTCTGGTCGACATCTTGTGTGCTTCGCAGGCCGCTCAGCGATGCAGCGGGCTGGGCAGAGCTGAGCAGACACTCGGCGCGGTCCGTCGGGGAGAGCGGTGCCTCTGTCCCTCTCTACATCCCCTGTAAACACCGCAAACAGCGGCCTTCTACCGCAGCATAGCGTTGTTTTCGTGTTGGCTTTGTGCACTTCCCCTCAGGTAGGCTAGTGGCAGACAGAAAAGGAGGAAAGAGAGACCAAGAGAGAGAGAGATAGAGCGAGAGAGAGAGAGAGATAGGAAGCGAGAGAGAGAGAGCGAGAGAGAGCGAGAGAGAGAGAGAGAGAGAGAGAGAGCGAGAGAGAGAGAGAGAGAGATAGGGAGCGAGAGAGAGAGAGAGAGAGAGAGAGAAAGCGCGAGAGAGAGAGAGAGAGAAAGAGCGAGAGAGAGAGAGGGAGAGAGAGAGAGATAGAGAGATAGGGAGAGAGAGAGAGATAGGGAGCGAGAGAGAGAGAGAGAGAGAAAGAGCGAGAGAGAGAGAGGGAGAGAGAGAGAGAGAGAGAGGGAGGGGGCAAGCCAGGAAGATGCGTCGGTAACAGACGGGGCTGCGCAGCGCTTCTCAAACCTCCCACCAGGAAGGATGGAGGGACCCCCCCCCCCCCCCCTCTCTCTCTCTCTCTCTCTCTCTCTCTCTCTCTCTCTCTCTCTCTCTCTCTCTCTCTCTCTCTCTCTCTCTCTCTCATACACACACTCTCCCTTTGTCTCCTCTTTATAGCTCATTATTCAAGTCACCAGAAAACAGTTAAGCACACAGTTGGAACAGTGTCCCTCTATACTAACTATAGGGCGTGTACAGACTGCCAAACCTGAGACCTATCATCCAGAGGCTCATTAAGGACACGTTAGGATGGTTTTGTAGTGTGACCGACTAAAATGCTCAATTATGACTGGAATAATATAAATGAATAAAATACCGTATTAGTTGAGTCAACTCCTTAGTTTAGCCTTGCGGTTGGACATACATGGTGTCACAGCTCAGTGATTTGCTACTTCATAATGAACATGGCAGTGTGGTAAACACTGTCCAGAGAGAGGCCTAGTTCAAGGGTGAGGCCTGTGTCACACTGCAAACTGGACAGACTTTGCCATCTGTTGGAAAATCCCAGCATTACACCCTTCATCATTGTTCCTCCAGTTATGTTTGAGTATTTTCTTTCTGTATGAGCAGGGAACAAAATATGAGCGACTATCTGCTGCTAAGACACAGGCTTAATGTGTCTCATACTTAAAGTCATTACCTGAGTTTTTCTGGGTATGGTGATGATGATATGACAGATGTGCATGCGCAGTTTGTCCACTAGGTGTCAGGCTGCACCCACAGTGGGCTGTGTTGCACATCTGCAGGGTTTGACACGTTGGCATGCAAATAATGCCATCACTCATCTTTCTTTTTTTTTGTCGTTGCTTTAATTACCTTCAGCTTTGTATCCTCCATCTCATAAGTCATGAATGCACTGACATGTCATATTGTGATGAGAAACAAGCAGTGCAACAGGAGTTGATGTGAGTCTTTTTGTATGAGATGTCACGTCTTCTTTGTCTCTGCAGTATTATTGTAGAATTCAGGCAGACAGTTGCACCTTCCTCGGCGTTACATGACTGATGGTTTGTCTCACCCAGCGGAGAGGCCCCAGCCATAACAATGGACTCAGCATGACATAACGTATCACAATAACTGATGGATATAGGACCTGAAAGCCACTGAGAACACTAGGCCTGTATTTGTGGTTTTGTGGACTCTGTTGTTTATTTTTCACCAGCTACAAACTCAGCTCCGTAATTTCGGCTGAGGGGGACCACCAACTTCCTTCACATTTAGGTTAATGTTTTGTCTTCATAATGTTTTTAGGGAGAGATCCCAGAACAATATCCAAAGAGATAAGATGGGTTCAACAAAACAAAAGGGGTCCAACACTGAATCTTGGCATGTAGATGGGCATTTTTGGAATTCTGCATCTGATCCCAGCATGGATCCGGTCCCAACATAGCAGATCTTATATCCCCTGTGAGCTCAAACAACTGGGACCAGCTAAATTATTCCAGCAAGACACATCCTCGTAGTACTAATACTGAGATATTTGGCTGTGTTTTGCTAGAATCTATTTTAAATTTCATAACATTGACCCAGTTTTACACAATGAAATGAAATCAATGAAATGTGTGTTCATCAGAATGACTTGTTCACTTGAAAAAGGTAAATTTACCCTAAAAGCAATCAATGCAACATTCTTTTTTTTTTAATTGAGCTGAAGCCGTCAGTGCTCTTGTCCCAAAGCATTCACAGGGTTCGTGTCTGGGATTTGCATTCCGTACCTGAGTTGTACTGCTGTGGAATGTAATGGGCACTGACACTGGTTTAATGAGTGCATGTACACCCAGGGCCAAATGCAATTACATGCTCTCACAGGCAACCATCAAAAAAAGAGACAGCTGTTAACCGCCATTCATCGCGGATGGTCATGCAGTTAACTGTATTTGCAGGACAGGGGGTGAGAGTAAGTTAGAAAGACAGAGAGAGAGAGACACAGAGGGGGGAGAGGCTAAACTCATTATGACACAGATAACGTAGCATCTGTCAGCATTGGCACTTTACCACAGCTCTCTTTGCCTGACTCAGTTTCACCAGTGAAAGTCAAGCCACGCTTTCCAGTCAGTAACAATGTGTGCACACATCCTGCAGAAGTGTGGGAAACACCACGAACAGCCTCGTCAGGAAGGAAAATCTTTTTTAGAGTTTTGCATTTTCACATCCAGGCCCACTTTGTGCCTCTCAAGTATAACCATTACATTTGAATACAGACCTATGCAGCTGAAAAATAAACACATGGTGATGTTTGAAAAGGTTGTTTAACCCGTACCGCTGCTCTGAAGGTATTTTTTTAAATCATTCAAGTGGTTTGAAGATTTTCAATGAAACACTAAAACAATATTCCAACCACTGCTATATTTCCTATCCAGGTAGTGGAAATTAAATATGTCCTTGCTATTTTTGGACAATGCAAGAAACATGTTATTATGTATGAAAACAAACATGGCTATTGCGAGTACTCACAGCTGTCAAGCTCGCATGCTTGTGGAAGACTCCGGGGATGATGAGTGATTGGACAGGCTTATTGCAGTCCACAGTTAGCTTTTTTTTGAGTCAGAGCATTTGATTTACTGAATGCTGTCAGGATGTAAAGAGAATTTCAATAAATATTACAACATTTGTTTTCGAAAATGCATTAACTACCCTAGCTTTAAAATAGTACACCTTTAATTTAGCATTGCACTTCTTCAGCACTGTCAGACATTATGGTCAAAATTACAAAATCAATGGAGCAGGACCAGCAATAGCATCTTTTTTATTATATGCATAACTCAGGAAACAGGTTCACAAATCTTTTTTTTATCGTGCAGGAGACAAAATATGTTTCCATCCAGATGGGTTAAAATATGGGTGGAAATATCTTCAGAACAGCCATAGGTGGTGTTAAATGACATTATTTCTGAAAAGGGAAAGCTCTGTGAATGAAATGTAATGTCAATGCATGAGAGACACACTGGGGCTAGCTTACGTTAGACTCATGGTCGAGTTCATTTTAAAAGAACATGTGCAAACACGATTAAGTCCAGCTTGGATAAATACGGTCAAAGTTCGTATTCTGAATTACCACTGTCCCAGCACATGTAGCTCTGATCATTAATTTGAGCAAAAACCATAAAAAAGGTATTACAAATAAAAAGTCATCAGCAGACATTCCTGCTGTAGGAACCTGTTAACTGCACACCTTACAAGGCAGAGCTTGCACTCCGCTGTCTGCTCTGACAAGTCAATAAAACCCACTGGTATGCTGAACATTTTTGGAAGGCAAGACAGATATGAAGGTGGAATTTGATCAGGCAGAGAGCCAGCCTCCTGTTCGTTACAGAGCTTTCCAGCAGTAACACACCCTCCCGGTGAGCACACCTCAACCTGAGGAAAAGTATTACTGACTGGCACGTCAACAGCCCGCGTCCAGCCTTGGCCTCCCCTCCACCTGCCTGTCTTCATCGCTGTCACATGCATGTGCTCACACGCGCTACATACAGTACACACACACACACACACACACATCATGTACTCTCTCGATGAGTTGTATTGGGAGGCATGTCAGGCAAGTGGAAACTATGAAAAGGCTTAAAGATCCAGGGCAGATGTGAGCTGACAGGGCGGGAGGGATAGACGTGGACTGGGAGCAATGGGTTGCAATGTTTTCGGCCACTGTTTCATACCAAAAGATAATGAAAGACAGCCACTTGATTTGTCTAACTCAGACTCACAGTGGATGTTGTCCCCCATCACTTACATTGAAATCACATTCAGCATGAATATCTTAATGGCGATTACAGCAAGCAAAACCACGTCAGTGTCCATACGGGCACCTGATTAGCTCTCCTTTCATGCAGATAGCAATGAAGGAGAGGGTAGCATGTGTGTGAGAAGGCCCCTCTATAGCCCCTCTATACCTTCCTTCCAGGATTATTGAGCAATTTCCTGCTTCACCTTGACTTTGGACCAACAAGAGCACGTCTGGCGGACTCGCTCTCCATCACGCCAGAATCAGTCAGAAGGACTTTATAGCCATACCTTAAGCCACAACTAAGGGCTTTATTAATGGTAACAAAATCAATTGTTATGATTTATCGATCAGCACTCGGTAAGAACAGTAAGATTTAGGTTGCCAGGTTGTCATTAATCATTTTGGCAATATATGTTAGGGTTAGGGTTCGGGTTAGCGTGTCCTTTTCTAACGTACTTCTCTAAATATGTGTTAATTAGTCTGCTACTATTTGCATGCATGGCCTGTTAGCCTGTACCTTCTCCTTTTTTACAGCAATTTAGATATGTGTTGCTTTGCTAGTGTGGATATACATACTCAGTATACCGTAGCAACGGATCAAGCCTCCTTTGAGCAACAATTCAACTTATTGTGGCCCAACATGATGCACTCCAGGTCCAAAGTATTTCCTCTTTTGACCAGGCGGCTGATGATAAACACGCCACACTGCTGCAGCCCCTCAGAGGAGAAATGTAAACGTTTTTCTTGATATGAACTTGTATCATAAAAGGCAATGCCACTTACACTACTGTTACTGTACTTGGGAATAATTATCATCCTTGTATATCATGTTTTCCCTTGTAATTATGTCATAATTCAAAGGCTTCCCTGGCGAGCTTAAAACGGTCAGGTACGTCATCATGTAACAAACTCTTCTCTGAGGAGCGGGCCTATTAATTGTCTGGATATAATTACACTCACAACACCCTGAGGGCCCGTCTCGTTTAGTCATCTCAGAGTTACAGCTCCAAACTATAATTAGAGAATGTAACCACACAGGTATGGACCTCCAGGATTTTTTTTTCTCAGCCTGACTGAAGGCTGATTGAAATGACATCTGTGGCTGGCAGGAAATGTTCATGACCTAGCACGTGTTCAACAGCCACATGCAGTGGCACCGGGCAGCATACCGTACCAGCAGAGTTCACAATTTACATACACAAACATGCACACATGCACGGCTGGTTCTGCTAATTGGTTTGGCGCGCGTACGTTCTTGGTACCTTGAGAGCGGTTTCTCGAGCGGCGTGCATGTGTGTGTGAGTGCGTCTCCCTGTGAATGCACTTGTGTGGTTATGCCACCCTTGTGTGGCACTTTTTGCTCGTGTTAAGAAGTGACCTCATCCTATTACACCGTTCCGATCTCAAATGTCATCCAATAAACTCACCTCTTCATGCACTCTCTCTCGCCATTAAAACACCTCTTACCTCTCTCCCTGACACCCACTCTGAAAGAGCTCAAGATAGATAGATAGAGAGATAGATAGATAGATAGATAGATAGATAGATAGATAGATAGATAGATAGATAGATAGATAGATAGATAGATAGATAGATAGATAGATAGATAGATAGATAGATAGATAGATAGATAGATAGATAGATAGATAGATAGATAGATAGATAGATAGATAGATAGATAGATAGATAGATAGATAGATAGATAGATAGATAGATAGATAGATAGATAGATAGATAGATAGATAGAAAGATAGACTTTATTTCAGACTTGGGGTCCATACAGACAGATACATAAAAAGACAGACACAAACAATAAAAGTACATCGGCCTAGCAATGCCTTACAAAGAGACAGCTGTACCAATGTCGCCACAGCTGGGACTGGTAGCGTGTGGTGCTAAACCTTATGTTGGTTAAAACAAGTACGATCCCATTTACAGAGTCATTCAGTCTACAGTGAATGTCTAAATGAATAGTTTTGCTGCATCGTAAAGGCTGTTTCACAATCCCATTTGTGGGTCATTGTTGTGTTTCATACGTTTCATGGCTGTGGGAGGGCAATGTGTCGGTCCACCACTTTGGTACTGATTGAAATATCTCAACAAGATGAAGGTTTGTAGAGATATCAGTCACGATCCCCAGAGGATGAATCATAATAACTTTTCCTGTGGCACCACCAGGCGTTCAAAGTTTTTACTTAACCTGTGGAATATCTCCACATCCACTGGATGGATTGCCTTTTCATTTTGTACAGACATTCATTGATCCCAGACAATGTGTTCCAAATGAATGAGGTATTCCTATGTATTTTTCCTCTTATGAGGTTAATATTTGTGGTTTTGAGTGAAATGTCTCCAAATGTTAATATGCTAACATGCTATGCTAATATGGCGAACATGGTAAACGCCTATGCCTGCTAAACATCAACATGTTGACATCGTTACTGCATGTTGTTAACATACTGATGATAGCATTTAGCTCAAAGCACCACTATGTGTGTGGTGGGGCTTTTGGAAATAATTAAGCTGTGTTTTTAACTTTTTGGTGTGCATCACAAAAATCTGAATAAAACGCAATGGATTTTCTCCTTCTTTACGTACTGCATACTGCAAGTGTGTGTTAGTACCAAACAGGCAAAGTAGTGGTACCCTCTGGGACCCAGAAGACTCCAGGTTCTCTGGCATTTGTTTTGTGAAAACTTCATTTAGTTTTTACTGAATGCACTGCAGAAACCACAAAATCACAATATAATCTGAAATTATAGGTTACCACAAGGTAGAACCTGTATAAATACCTAATGTTGAGGCTCCAGTGCATTGGGCTATATAAAATTGTACTCAGTCACAAATTCAGTTATAGCCCAGACCTCGGTTTTCACCGGGGCCTCCGAATGGGTTAATCTTGCCCTGTTGTTAATATACTGTATCTACTGTATGCATTTGTAAAGCAGGTGTTCTGTATTTCTTGTTGATGCCTTGAGCGTGTACTGAATTTCTTGATTCAGAAATGTTCACTTGCTTTTTGGAAAATTGTAATAGTTTGATATGAACAGCTCACTTATGTATCTGATCCCAAACATGTTCAGAGCATAAAAACAGGATGAAATAGTGGGCAGTTATTGCAGCACTGGGATCGTGGAAAAAGGGGAACAAACATTCAACTTGCTGAACTTTCATGACTTTTTTTTTCTTCTCTGTGATCTTCATCCAACGACTCTGGCTGAGGTCTTTCAGTGACCAATGAGTTGTCAAACTACATGCAGGGAGATTAAGTTAATTATCTTTACCCTGAGTAGATGATTAGCCAACAAGGACCTGGAAATGCTGTTCTTCTTAAGAAGTTCAGCACATGGTTGAGTCACAGAAAAGAAAGCGGGTGAGCAATGTTTTCTGCTGGGGGTTGAATCATGCACGGACAGCGAAAACACAGCGCACCAATGAGCGGCGAGCTGAAGATGGGGTTAGGGGAACAATGACACATCGTGTATCATCTTACACATCCCAACGCTGCTCTGACTAAAGCTCTAGAAAGCAGAATGATTGAGTAACAACTTACCATAAAACCCCTCCCAACCAATTTCACATCTAAATATGTTGCGTGTGTGTGCAGGCTTCACATTTGTCCCTCAGCACACATTGACTCAACATACTATATCACGACATCCCCTCTGGATCTCTTTAAATAAGATAGATATGATGGCTAGGGCATCATGTTCACTGCATTTATCATTGTTATATTCAGATGAAATCATCCTCACGTTTTCCCCAAAGCATTGGAGGAGCAGCGGAGCATTTCACACAACCGCTGCATTTTCCATGACACTGTATACGAAGTTGGATCTTGTTCACTTTGGTACAGGCACAGTGCAGTGTTTTCATTTGTTGTTTCTCTCTTTCACACAAGCTGTTGAATATAAAGGAAAAACCCAACAACCTAGCCCCATTTATCCATCATATTTTATTCAACAATACAACTTTTGCTCTTCAGAGTACAATCAATATAAGATACATGTGACAAAAATATATATTTTAAATAGAAGAGAAAAACATTAAGGCATTTCAGTGAAGGAAGTCTTGACAGCATGAATGATAAAATTAGTGTTACCTTTATTTGTGTTTACCTCTAAGGCACTATGCATGATCGCTGCTGAAACCACATAAAAGATGGACAACTTTCTACACTTGAAGTGGCGACAACATGTTGGTTTTCAGTGTGGTTTTCAGTGCTGTGTGTCTACAGTGTACAGTGTTTCAGCAATACGCCAGAGCAGACACGCAGAGTCACGAAAGGCAAAGCAGGTAGTGAAAGATTTCTCATTCTGCCAAAAGTGTGGTGGCATTTGTATGAACACTTTAATAATCCCCTGTGTCACACATGAAACCAGCTACAGGGCAAAGCACTGTAATTATGCCTGGTGCCAGTGTGACTTCTTGACTGGGACCGACATGAGAAAGCCCAGCTGTTACTCTGGAGAATCGTTGTGGCACCAGTGAGTGGTCGATTGGCCGAGGTGTGTTAACGAAAGCCGTCATTTCCTGTGCGTGTTTTTCAACCCGAAACAAAAAAAACTCTGTTATTGCCTCTGTGACCGAGGTCTGTGAGGATGGCATCACAGAAACACATAAACAGCTCAATCACATCCACCGAACGTGGGGGCGCAGAACAAGCTCTTTCTCACTCTTTCCCTTACTCCCCATCTGTGTTTCACACTTTCACTTACTTGCATGCATAAACAAAGCCATGCACACATACACACAAACATACACTCACACACACACACACACACACACACACACAGATTTCTTACCTCAGTATGTACAAGACTTAACTCTAAAATCTACGAGCATCAAGCCTGTTGTCATGTAAAGTTTAGTACTCTCTCAACTGACTCTCCCTTTACACTTCTGAACTGTTCTGGGCTTCTCTGGAAATGATTACTCATGAGCAAAACTATACAGAAACTTGCACAAACAGCGTGGCACAACAGCACTAACCCCTACAACATTCATCAACAAAAGCTCAGTCAATTATTTTTGTATTAAAAGCTGCTCATACTGGATATTTGTCATGTACATTAATATAGAAAATATGATTGCTATTTCTCTCTTTCTTACAACAGAGCGCTTCACTGATGCATACACAGGTTATTGGAAGGAGGTCTGGTCTGAAACAAAGTGATAAATGTAGGTACAGCTGCATCAGAGATCCATCATCGTATGGATGTGTGCCCACTAGGCCTCTTTTCCTCAGTGCCACTGCTCTGTTTCCAGTTGTTGTTTTTTTTGGTATGGAAGCAGCGAAAGTGAAAATGCTTACATCCAGCACATTTCTTATCTTTCTTATGTCCATTTCAGGCACTTAAAGTGAAAAAATGTTAAATGTTAAGTGCTGTTGTTGAAAAACAGTGTGTGGTTCCTCGGGACACTAAAACCCTTCATTACAATGCTTCCCAGCACCTTGAGAGAAAAAGATGCCCAGTGGTCACATTACTGCACGGGCTGGGCTGCGCATGCCTATTGGAACTGCTGTGCTGCTGTATGAATCTGGGACAGCCTATGTTATATGTTGTATTGTATGAAAATGTACAGTATGTTATGCTGATACAGGCATCTGCTGTGTTACACTGCTATGTTTGCTGAACCAGACTTATGTGGGCTGTTGGGGATTGTGGCGTTCAGAAGGCGTAGGGCCCGACTATGATGGTGAGCCGGAGCAGTGAGCTGGAGCGGTAGTTCATGGTCAGATGGTGAGTGACCATCTCCAGGTCCACGACGTACTCCTTGGGGCCTGACAGAGTCTTGGTTAGCACCAGCATGGCACTCACGTTGCTGGAGCGCTGCAACAACATGTAATCCGTCAATATGTAAGCGTGTAAATACAGATTTACAACATTGGCGGGAGACTAACGGCATGCTAATGAGCAAATGTTAGCATCCAAACAAGCTCAACTAAGCTGGTGAACATGTTAGCAACAACAAAACAACAATTCCCACTGACTTACCCGCAGGAAGAATTCTCCTGCCTCATTCCCAGCTTTGATCCTGAAGGTGTTGTGTGTGTTGGCGTACATGTTGGTGGCCTGAATCTGGAAGATGTCTGCTGGCACAGTCCGGTCCGCCTGGATGCTCATGTATTTGTAGACAATTGACGGTGGGAGACCCTGGCACTCCGCCGGAGACCGGCAGACACAGCGACTGCAAACACACAACGATTAAAACAATCTTTGTGAAACTGGATGTACTGATGAGAGTGAAACTGAAGAACTGGATGATGTTTACTGACTTTTCAGAGGTTTTGGCATAAGGTGCCTCACAGGGGTTTCTGGGATAGCAGCGGAAGCCTCCGTAATAGTTCCAGCACATTTCATCGTCGTTGCAGTTATGGGTCCCCGTCTCACACTCATTTATGTCTTGTGATTGGCAGGGTGACCGAGAGCGAGAGAGAGAGAGAGAGAGAGAGAGAGAGAGAGAGAAAAAGAAAATGAGTAGTCAAAAATAGCTGGATGAAAATGCTACTATCTCAAACTTCCAAAACACACACAAACTCGACACGCTTCATGAAACAGAGCTGTGAAAACACAGTCAAAGTTCAGGACGTGTACAATTTGGGAACAGTGTTTCTATGGTTGTATAGCTGCATTTCCAGCAGATGTGGAGGTAAAAGAGGAAAGCCAGCACATCTGTAGTGGAGGGAAGCCCCTGATGTAACCCCACACAGGCCTAACTGCAGCTCTCTCCCTGCAGCACCATGAAAATAACCCCATGCCCCAAATGCCCCAAACCACAAGGTTATTTCTGGCACAGCAACTTGGATTCATCACCATCAGGTCCATCTGACACAACCGGCCGGATTCATGGCTCTCTCTATAAAGCCTGCACCTGACCGAGAGCGAGAGGAAAAAATAACAGCTCTCCCTTTGAGCGGTTGCCGGAGCTTCAAATAAATCCACTTCAAGACACCAGCATCATGCATATAAATTCAGAGAGGTGGCTTTGCGGGGCAACACAAAGTTGTTGTGTTTGTTTTGCCTAACCTCTGAATTCTTTCCATGACAGTACTGGTTGAGAGTGACTTTCATTCCCGATTGAGAGGTAGAATATAGTTGCTGATAGCAGGCATGATCAAGTTCCTGTTAAGAGTGATCATCTTCAAAGAGTTGAGGAAGAGGAGGAAAGGCGAGAGGGACTTTGTTGTGCGTGAAAAAACAGAGATGGGGGTAAGATAGATAAATGAACTCAGAAGGGATTCAAAAAATAGATTGATAGAAGGAAAGGGGGAGGAAACAGGAGGACTGCAGTACCTTGGCACACCCTGTTTCCCTGGAGCTGATATCCCTCTGGACACTCACAGGAGTAACTTCCTGGGCTGTTAATACACTGGTACTGACACATGTAGCTGGAGAAGCTGCATTCATCAATGTCTGTGCAGAAAAAATGCACACACAAACATACATTAGATAATCAGCAGAAGGCGATGCTTACAATAAAATGGGCATGTGATACATGTTTACAAACATGCATTTATCTGCAGTTGTATATCTGTGTTTGTACAGTATATGCTGTATGTGTGGTTGTGTGTGTGTGCGTGTGTTCACCTTGGCAAGAGGTCGTGTCCTGTGCCAGCTCATAGCCCTGTTCACACTGGCAGAGGAAGGAGCCAATCAGGTTGTAGCAGTGGTGCTGACAGGGATTCTCCACATCACATTCATTCACATCTAGAACAAAAGCAGAAGTGTTACACACCTGGAGATTCAGCTCTTTTTATTAATTGCACTTGTTGTTGTTTTTACGTGTTTTATCAAGTATATATATTTAGCGTTCCTTTGCCCTAGCATGTGGTTTTGTTCTGCTTGTATGTACACTAAAGCAGTAATTATGATTATTATCATAAACTCTTCAAGTAAACATGTAACAACAGGTGTTCAGATCTATTGAAAGTCAGCCTGGCAACACCAATACAACATGTCTGACAAGCTGCCACTAAATGACACTGAAGCAACATGTTTTCACAATTCAATGTTGTACACATTAACACACGAGGACACGTGGCTTTTCAGTGACTTACCAACACAGCTGTGGTTGTTGATGGCCAACTTGTGACCTGCGTTGCACTCACAGTAGTAAGAGCCCTGTGTGTTGACACATCTGTGCATGCAGTAGTGGGCCAGGGTGCACTCGTCTCTGTCTGCAGGAAGACAGAAACAGAGCAGTAAGATGCATTGCAAAGAAGCAATTCTTGATAAAAAGAGAATACAGGAACCACTTCAAAAGCTTGATACCAGTTCTGATCATGTGAAAAAGCACAAAGAGAGAGAGTGTGTTTTGCGTCCACCACTCACCTACACAGTGGTCTCCGTTCTTCTGGAAGCCCGGAGGACACTGGCAGGTGTAGGAGCCTCTGGTGTTGTAGCACGTCTGTTCAGAACCACACGCGTGTCTACCCGTCGCACATTCATCTAAGTCTGCAATAAACACACAAACACAGACTCTGAGAGGAAGCTACACCAAGTTAATGCCTACTGTACGCAGGAACATGTGGCAGACAAAGCAAAGCAACATGTCTGGACTGTATGTACTCTGTGATCTGTGATGTGTGAACTGCTTTCAAACAGACAGTAAAAATCTGTGATCACTGACACCATCACATCACACAGATGGGCATAAACACACGTGTTCACACACAGAGCGGGCGATTAAATAAAGAGGGCTTTTATTCAGCAGCTCCGGGTGAAGGGGAAAACACAGATCATATCTTCTGCTAACAGGACAGCTCTTTGAAGGGTGTGTGTGTGTGTGTGTGTGTGTGTGTGTGTATGAAAGAGAGAGAGCTCAAATGATAAGTCATGTGCTTTCTACCATAACGCTTCGCTCTCTCATCAGACATCCATCAACCCAAAAGCACACAGATCCGATCTATCCCTCACACCATCATGAATAACTGACATAACATTAGTAAAATAATCTTAAAAACACAAAGCTCCTGTCAGAAAGATGCACAATTTCCAATGTCAAAGTCAAACCATTTTTACTGCAGCGAGAAATATCTATACTGTAAACAACTCTGCACATTTATCACCAACTTATTGACAATGTGATTTCCTAAAAGGTGTTAAACTTTCACAAAGTACCTTTGTAAGTTATTAAGATTTTAGCAGAAAAGTGAAATATCCAGCTCTGGCTAAAATAAACGAAACAGTAGTGGCAAGATTTTCACATTTTCGATTTTTGGTTTATTTGGAGCCAGAGCCTCTTAAAAAAAGGCCTGCTCACTGTAACTGCCCTCCCCCCTTTTTTCCTCTTCCATCTTCCATCTCCCCCCACACAAATAGGCCCATACTGTATACTCTCATCCCTGTGGGCCCACCAGCATTCCTCTTGGGTGGTCTGACACAGCTCATCATATGATGACAGCCAGTGGGCATCAGTTTAACAGCACGACAGACAGTTATCCTCAATAACACACACGCACAAAAGAAAAGAAGGGGGGGGGGGGTGTTCTGCAGCATTGTGATTTGACACATGCGTAGCCCAACAATAGTCAGAAGAACCCGAGTGGAAAACTTAAACTCTTTGCTGCAGACAAACAGACATGATTGCAGGCAGACATGAAGTGCAGGAAAGCCCAACTTGCTCCTGCACAGATATGTCGAACTAATATTCTATTTGTACTTTCCGTACTTATCTGTATTCAATTCTGTTCTTACACTATCGCCACAACCAAATTTCCCCACTGGAGATCAATAAAGATCTTATCTTATATTCCCCTGGACATGTTCCGTGTCATGCCCTTCCCTGAGAGCGTCAAGTGCCCAATATGCCCTCCACACAGCCTCCATCATCCACTGGGACTGGAGCCGGATAGAAATTGGCTTGCTTTGCTGTGAAAGAGCCGGTGAAACAAAAAGTGGGACAGAAGGTACGCTGTCTTTACCTCTTAAAGAGAGGAAAGGTAAGAGGGCTAAAATGTGCTCAACCCTCTGGGAGCACAGTGATAAGATGAACTCAGTACATTCGGGACAAAAGCAGGGTCTATCTAAAAGGTGCACCTGAGAGACAACAGGTGCAAATTGCATTCAGGGAGGAATGCACAGACAAGGCTTGTTGCTCACTGACCCGCTCAATAAAGGACAAATGTGAAAAGCAATGTTGTTTTAGACAATCTAACGCTCTGATGTGGCCTGAAAAGGCATCTGGGAAAGTGCATCTGCATCCAGCACCGAGTGTGTGAGAGAAACTGAATGCTTGGATCAGAACAGCATCACACTGTGGGATAACATCCCAACAGCGCAAAGGCTTCATGACATGGCTGTTAAAAAGCTGTGGCTCACTATCTCACGGTAGACTTGCAGCATGCAGATTTAACCTCTTAGGCCAAGAGTCCTAGTCCAAATGTGGATTATATATATTTTCCCATGTGGCGTGTAAGGCCACATATATGCAAGTGCATCCACAAAAGTTTTTGTTTCTACATTATTTCTAGAGATTTGAAGATCAAGTTGCAACTGTCTCAGTGACAATACCAATAACATCATCCATTCAGCTAATAATACAGTACATTCACTTATCTATGCTGTAGTTTGAACGTGCAGAAAATTGGCTAGAAAAGACAACAATACATAAGCCCCAGTATTAGCTAGCCTTGACAGGTAGCTACACATGCTAGTGAATGTAAACCAGTAGCTCACCCTTAAAGTGAAAAAGGGGTGATGTGCTCGTCAGCGAAAAAAATGGAAGTAAAATCCTGTATATATCAATGAAGAATTGTAACCGATGTCAACAAATAGTTGAAACCGGGATCAAATCCATGTGAATCCCAACCACACCTACTTACTGGAGGTATTTGGTGATTCATTGAGACTGGAAATGCCCTGCCTTCTGGCAATCGATTCAGACAACACACGCCTGAGACTCCTAATTCCTGATAAAATAAAGTATGTGTGTTGATGCTTCCATGGTGCTGAGAAGCAGACAATCAAACTGTGATGCCAGTAAAATATTATGATTTTGTCATAAGTGACAGAAAGCGATATTTGGCAACATCTTTAGTCCTGCAGTCATGTCAATGATAAATGAACAAGACGTATGACAAATGAACAAGACTTAGTTTAGCGCACAGGACACCAACAGCGGCCTCCTGAACAAAAGTCCTGTGTTTGTTTGACCCGTCCACCTCCACACACACACATCTCTTTATACTGCGTCAGTTGCTCTGAGCGTCTGATGATGACGTGGACGGGTTTACAGCCGGCGTGTCGCATTCAGAAGCTTAAAGGTGGCACTGAGTGCCTGAGGGCACTGAACAACCATTCGTTTTCGACGAGTTGGGAGTGAGAACAAGTTGTCAGGTCAAAAGACTTCATGGCAATCGATCAAATAGTTGTTGAGACATTGACCAAAATCAACATTGCCATTCCTCGAGTCACGCCACTAGTGCTGCTAAGCTTCAGGGTTGTCTTTGTTCACATTTGAGTTTGTTTTAAGTTCCGCAGTGCTGTTATTGCTTGAACAGTGAGCAATCCATTGGTGTAAGCAATTATTTCCTGCAGCATTATTGCCAGATCAGATACGCAGCAGAGTTTGACCAATTGCAGTTAGCACATTCAGCTTTGTTCAGACTGTTCCACATGTGGCGTCAATACGTGGACTCCGAATCAGTTGCTGAGAGCAGCATTTGCTCTCTAGCCTTAGGACATTGTGGGCAACTAGAATTACATCAGGTGGACTTAGAATGGTTTTGGCGTGAATTGCCTGGCATGAGTCCAACAACATTCATGCCACAGAGTACCTGGGAGACTTGGGAGTACCAGAATCATCAAACAAGGTGTTGCTGGTGCAGGGCAGACATCTGCAGCTGGATCAAGTTCCAACACTCTCCTACATCAGGTGTAGAAACCAGCTGTGTGTTTGAAGTAACTGCACATGGCTAGCTGTAAATTGTTTGAATGGGAACAATGCAGCAATGCTTCCTAAGAAGTTCTGTGTACGGAAAAGTCAGAGTCATCCTCACCCCCTGTTGGAAAGCTTGGAGTGCTCTAAATGAAAGCATATGTGCTGAATGCAATCCAAAGGTTCATTCACGGGAATATCTTGTGGTTACTGCCACTTTGTCACTAAACCTTTAAGACGCTGCCAATACAAAGTTCTGCTGAAGTTTGTGTGTGCGTGCGTACAAGTGTGTGTGTGTGTGCGTGTGTGTGTGTGTGTGTGTGTGTGGGGGGGGGGGGGGGTGGGAGGGCATCCCACACTGGCTGGCTCTTAGGTCCTATAAAGCCTCCACAGCACACCGCATTCAGTACAGTCCATATAGTTTACACAGGAAAACAGATTTTACCATCGAATGTGATGATGTGTTGCGTGTGGGGAGAAGTGACTCTGTTCTCTGAAGTCAGATTTTTGTTTTTTTCAGAATTTATTGAACACAGCTTACAAGTTTCCTCTAAGAGCGAGCCTGCTGTAACATCACAGGGAAAGATAAGGCTGTCCAGCAGCCGAGGGGAATATGTGGAAGGAAAGAATGAGGAGAAAGGGTGGAGGTCTTTTTTTCTTTCTTTCTTTTTTTAAACAAAAAAGGGCTTTTTAAGATTTGAAGTTAGATTTATGGCCGTGTGTGCATATGTGATGTCAGAGTTAAAAACTCCTTGCTTTTCAGGGAGATTAATTCTAAATGCCTTGTGGGAGTTGGGGGAGTAGCGGGGATGGCGGCAGCTCAAAGAATGTGAGAGTGTGTGTAATGGACGAGTGGGTGTGTGTGCACCAGAGGTCCTGTTTGAGGTGCTTGAACATTAAATGGCCTTTTACAATGTTTAACAGAATGGAGTTATACACTTTGAAGAGATGTTTGATGTGTTACTGCGTACATATGTGCGAGAAAGAAACAGCATATGTGTCCAAAACGGGGACTTAAAATGAGTTTGGCCAGAATTCAGAACAATGTGTTATTTGCTCCAGATTGAAACCGACATGATAGGGCTTGTTGTAATTATCACTTGAGAGCATTTTTCTTGTTTTCTTGTTTTCACTGAACCACCGCAATGGAAAGCAGGAGTTGTTCCAAAAGAACAGTTGGAGTCATCCCGCTGTTGGACAGCATCACTGTTTCCCTCTGATTATTGGATAATTCAATCTTTGGGAAAGCAGGGGGCAAGATGTGCAATATTAATAGCCCATACAATTTCACAACGTCAACTGTATTAGCATGTCATACACCAGCCCCAGAGCGTTTCATTGTGCTGAACCTCAAACACCTTAATATCAGCCCTGCTGGCAAACGCTGCCCCGCACGTTGTTTCACTTGTGTATGATTCCCTCTGCAATGCAGTGTGACATGCAGCTATCTATCACCGGCTTGAACAAGACCTCAGGACAAATAGGAGCGGTAGTGTTTCCCTTTCAAAGCAAGTCCAAACACAAAGCAGATAAGAAATCAAAGAATTCACGACACTCTAACCTTATATTCTGTGTATTTCCATCTGTAGTAGGGCATGACATATTCCCATGCTCTTGCTAATCGTACCACTCCCAAGATTCACCATTGTTCAGGAGGAACAGGAGTTTTAGTCCTGCTGACACTGATTAACAGATTTGTGAGTTTGTTCCACACTCTTCTAAAGGTCGGGCAGAGTCTTGACATTCTTGAAAATCCGTCCAGTGTGCCAGCTACATTCCTGACTGACAATAATCCTTCCTGTTACTCTGAAAAATATCTAGAAAAAAGAAGTGCTGAGCAACTCTCCTGCTATTCAATGTGAAGACAATCAATCACTCTGCCCACCTGCCAGGTCAGTAGCCTCACTGCAGCAGCCATTCACGGCCTTCAGAGCACATTTGTGGCCCGGAAGGAATGAAACCTGTAAATACGGTCGAAATAGAAGAGTGAAAATATGCATCAAAGGGGAAACATTGTGAGTAACACGAACCCTGCGATCGCATGCGAGTGTCACCCAGCTGAGCGCAAGAGTGATTTATAGCAGCCCTGTGTCCCTTTCCATCATGAGGTAAACGGAAAGAGCAACACATGTGAGCACATCAGAGGAGGAAGCAGCTGGCCGTTGGACAGGCACCGACCTCAGGGAGAATAATAACAACAACATTAAGCACTTACGCTGAGGAGCCACGGCAAAGCTGCTTCCCCCCCCCCCCCCCTTGGCTCTTCTCTGTCATCGTTGATGTGATGGCAGCGAGGAGCCAGCAGCAACACCGCCACAAGCACTAACAGCATCCTGTACAGCAACACTGCACAGGCCTACAGAGGGGCTGTGCCTGCTGGATCGTTGGACTGTGCTCACAGAGAAAGGTCTTCTCTGGCACCTTCAACATGCAGTCACCACGTTACACCCGTTAAAACACAGGAGGGCTGGAAGACATTCTCTGACAGCGATTTCAAGATTCCTCATGTAGTCGATGTTTTCGGATGTAATCGCCAAAAGGTGTTTCAGTCATAGGCGTTTAGCTCTTGACTTTTCTGGTTTCTAGGATAAAGACATTCAAACTGTTTATTGCCACGGAGACACGGATGTCGAAGTACATCCAGCAATTAAAAGATCATCAAAGAATTGGGAATTTATTCATCAGCAACTCAGGAGTTGCAACATCAACAGGTTTTCTAGCAAACTTTGCGAATGGAAAGTGAGTTCTGAAAGCCGGAAATCTCAGCAATGTTGCTTCACTTTAAAACATGACACATACTTGATGTTTGAGGCAGATACAGATATCAAGTAATTTGAACATCTGGTAATGGTGATGATTTAACAACTTTTTTTCAATTTTTTCCTATTTTTTTAACATAGAAACAGGTAGTACCGTTGAAGTTGTCCAACGTTGCGATTCCTAGAAAGCATCTACCATTCAAAAGCTCAAACATGCAACACCAGCTGTTACAGCTGGAACTGCAGTGTAACGGGTTCAATGTCGAGTCGGACCGTAAAACCATGCTGTAGGGCACCAGGACAAACACACGGCGAAGACACACTGACGCAGGACAGTGCAAATCATCAGTCTGAGAGCAGGTGGAAGACTGGAGCTTAGCTGGTAATAGGAGGGTTCAACAGGTACAAAGGTGTGCCTCAGGTGTCTTTTTGTTCGAGCAACCCTAAACAAAGTGGGTCCGCTTGTGCTTGATCCCACTTCCTCAACTAAAGTGTTCAAGTCAGTTCAAGTCTTCCTTCTCTGTGCAACAACCTTCTCCAAAATCTGTGTTGCTTATCTTTGATGGATGTTTGGGAGAAACAAATACTGACAGGATAACATCTGAAGGAATTTCCTGAAAAACTGTAATCGCTCTGCGCATATCCTCACATCTTTTTACATTGTCGGTGGATGAGCAAAGACTGGGTGGCTGGGGCTTGTTTCTTCAAGTGCAAACGTCAGGATGAAATGACAGCAAGTGGAGCTGTGAAGTATAAATTGAAAAAGGTCAAATCGTGCAGCACCGGAACGTTGTGCATTCTCGGCGTGTTCTGCTCTCTGCATTCCTGCTCCTCGCGCATCGATCCGATGCTTATCTGTCAAAGGTGGTGAGTAATTCCTACCATCACAAAAGATGGGAGCAAACGGAAAAAAACAACCACCACTGACATTCCACAGCTATTCCTCCCAAGAGCATTGCATCTGTGTGGAAAAATGTTATTGCATGCACTCTGCCTTGTTCGGAAAAGTACACAAGTTCTCTGCCACAGAGGGATTAACGGTCTTAATAGAACATAGTTGGGAAAGATTTCCAGCCACTGCAGGTGAAGAGCGTCCAGACGTAGCTGAAATCAGTCAGGCATGTAGGTGGCAATGTGGCCTGCATGACCTCAGGAAACCAGACAGGTAAGCAGGAGTGGCATGTCCTTTCATGTCGCATACTGCAGCGCATTCGTATCTAATTTAGACATGAAATATGAGTAAACTCAGGACTTGTAAAACATGATATGTATCATTCTCTCTGGCCAAAGTTATATCCCTAAAGTCACTGAATGCACAGTAAAGTTGGTTATGAGTACAAACAATGTTCAACTGTAAATGAGGATCATAAAATAGCTGCTTTCTATTTTTCATCAGATTTAATGACTGTTTCTACCGCGTTTGATGGACAACCTTCATTTCAAGGAGGAAGTGATCTCACCTCTGCTGTAAATAAGAGTTAATATGCATACACAAGACTACAACAAGCCACTTGTAGGCATCTCCCGGCGGTAAACACAGTAAGTATGTGTGTGTATGGTGGAGGGTGGGGGGGAGGTCATGGAAATGTGAGACATCATTAAGTTGTCCCACATACAGTAAAGGTTGAGAGTGTCTCTGTGTGGCCGGGGCTGGAGTCGGGCGCCAACTTCCCCCGATGTGTCACTGCAACAACACACACTTGGGCTCAGGTTCACACTCAGAGCCAAAGGGCTTCTTTATTCAAAAAAAATGGGAACGAATATTAAAGCTTTGTTTAAAAGCCAAACTGTTGCGTTGAAGTGTATTGTATAATTTGGGGTTTGTTTTTTTGCTTTTAATCAGCATAAAGAATATTGCACAAAAGAGAAACTTTTGTGTTTTAGAAACTATTTTCTTGATGTTGTGCTTTGGAAAATTGGCTTCATTTTCTTTTCCAGGGTATTTGGATGATCCCTCTACTATTCGCCCCACACTCAGCAGTAAGTCACCAAAGCAACTCAGCATTAGCACAACCCATGACGCTGGTACAACCTGGCTTGGTCAGTGCTCAGGCACTTCTGTGGTTATTGAGTCAGAGTCAGCCTTTTTATCCTTCCCTTTGCCCTACCTGACTCGACGCTCTAGGTTTCCTTCACAGAGTGGTGAGTTCGCAGTGAAGGAGCCTGATGTAAGCGCTATTTGATACACTGAGGTCCGACCCCCCCCCCCCCATTGAAAGTAAATGGGAATTCCTTCACTCGCAAGATACTGTGGAACAAAAAAAAAGAGAAAAGACAATTCTGTGTCCGAGAACAATTGGCTCATTGTAACGAGTTCAAGGTAATGACAGAGAAACCAGAGACTGACGTAAACAAAGATTATATCACTCCACCAACAGAAACATACGCCCAAGAGACGGCACGAGACGCCTTCCAGTTAAAACTACAGTCATTTCAAAGCAATAACGCTGACAGCAACAGCCTATCTTTGTTTAGCCCATGCACTGAAGCGGCACGCCAGCGAATGAATAAGTATTATGCCCATGCCAGCTCGCTTATGTGGTTACTTTAGCTGATATGCTGCCATGTTTTACACCCTAATAAAACCTAATTGGGTTCCAATTCAGAGAAACGTATAAAGAACCCCACACATATCTTTGCCCCAGGTGTAAAATCAAATGTGTTACTTTCACTGGAGCTTTGTGACCACAAGCCTCACCACACAGCCACTCACCACATACCTCTGCCTACTGGCAAGAGGAGCAATGCACTTTACCTTACAGTACATTTATACAGCGAACCCTAAATATGCACACTCACCTTCCCGGTCTCTCACAGACCAGATGGCAAGGTAAAAGCTACAACAGGTAACGAGTGATCAGAGATTCACTCTCTCAGGTGCAGCCATGAACATCTGGCACAAAGCAGTGAAGAGCACTGGTGTGTGTACTGGTGTGTGTACTGGTGTGTGTGTGTGTGCGTGTGTGTGTGTTAGTGAGACAAAGAATAAATCTTCAAACCACTCCCCATTTGTAAAGATCAAAGAGTCTTGCCCAAACACAATATCACACCCACACAATCTTCTGCAGCTACCAAAATCTCAAGCTGGTCACGGCCCAGAGAATACCTCCTGAAGGTTTATATGTGAGCACAGAGCTCCCTGCAGTATTATAAAGCTCTCCTTGATTTGCCCCTGAAGCAGAGGACCCCAACACTCAAGACAAGAACAATTTCTTGTATTTTAAGAAGAAGCTGAACTCCGGCCAAAAACATCATGCTGCGAGCGACCAACGAGTTTAGAAAACATGATATCACAGTGAGAAAAGTCGAGAAGCTTGCAACACCTCTGGCAGCTACGCATGGTTTAGCTGTTGATGACTGTCAAGACAGATGGATGAACAGTTCACCTTTGGAGCTATGCTTATTGAGGCTCTAAAGTCGTTAGCAAGTAATTATCAAATACCTGCTTGGCCCTGCTAGAGACACATTCAGACACATTCTTCCACGCAGCAGCACTGCATCTGGCCAAGTGCAACAAAAGCATACTACTGATATTCAGGAGATAAAAGCACTTCTCAATTTTGACATTTAGAGGTGCAATGTGTAAGATCTGGACAGAATGAACTGACATTATCAACAGAATGCGAAGAGGTCAAAGCGTTGATGTTATGACAAAGACGTACATATGGCGTCTGCAGCACAATACGTAGACGTCTTTGACATAACGACTGAAATGAGCATTCTAACCTCCCGCTGTGTCTCCTGGCGCTCGGGTTTGCACTGGTTGAATGCGAGTTAATACAGCGAACGGCTTCCCGTGTAGCGGATCAAACTAAAATATGAGTCATTTTCTAGTGTCTGCCACTTTGGATTTCATCCAGCAAACAAACGATCAAAGCTACGGCCCTCGGTTAGTGGCACAGTAAACCCAAAGGTGGCTAACACAAACCAAAGACCGACTCCACACGTAAAGATTAGTACCGGTAGATCAAGGTTATTTTTGACGTGCTCTCAGAGTTTCAGCAGTTTGGTTGAATTGTGCTTATTCTTGCCCTGCTGTTAGTTAGTAGTTTCTTTTATAACTGAAAACTGTAACTTTAGATTAAATGGACCCAGAAGCAGAGGTGAAATGATGCCCCCTATTGGTTTGTAGCATGAAGCCAGATAGATTTTACACATTGCACCTTTAATTCTGCTAAAGGCAGTCAGTACAGGGGATTTTAATCTGCACCCACATTGTTAGGCTGCAATCTGTCTCATGAAGGCCAAATATTAAATCTTTCATATTCTGGAAGATTAAACACTGAAACAACTTTTTCTTTAATGCAGAGAGTGTGGCAGACATCCTTTTTGCACTTCTAGACCACATTTTGTGGTTACACCTCCTCTCTTGCTGACAGACTCCTATTTCTCTCCTGGGGAGCTTGTCAACACCACTTGCTGAGATAAGAGGATCCGTCTCTATGTGTTGGTGTAAAGTCGAAAAAAAATGAAAGGCTAGTTTTTCAAGTTACTTTGATGGTACTTTGTATCATCTTGAAGCTGAAGAGAGAGGGGTAGGAGTACCTGGGCAGCTGATCTTACCTCTGCAGAGGTTCTGCTCATCTGCAGTGTATCCGGGTGTACAGCGGATGGTACGGCTGGAATGAGAGACCCCCAGGTTGGCTTCAGACCATGGGAGAATAGGCTGGCTTGGTGGAGCAGCAGGGACAGCAGGGACAGGAGGGATAGGAGGGATGGATTCCGGCAGCGGCACTTGCTCGCCGTCCTTACTGATATAGATGACGGCGTTCTTGGGCAGGCAGAGGTAGCCACCAAAGTGGTTGATACACTGCATCCCTCCCTTGCAAGCATCGTCTAACGAGGCACACTCGTCGATGTCTGACAGGAAAAACAGGAAGACAAACAAATAGAAAGACATTAGATATGTCATTTCCTGTGGTGGAATTATTCCAATTGGTTAAAATGACAACTGATATTAAGCTTGGTTGAAAATATGTGAAAAATAAAGACACAATTGAACTCATTAAAGCATGAAAAGCTGCACAAATGTGTAATAACCAATGCTTAACATTTCTCACCTCTGCACTGCTCTCTGACTGTGTCATACTCATACCCTTCTGTGCACTGTGAAGGACAGATAATGATTACCACGAAATTATACATATTTGAGTGTCCTCTCATGTGTGTCAACATCATATGATAAAACTATAAAAGCATGAACCCTGAGGTCTCCATCAGCTACTAGTACACAGCATCTCCAACATGTCGAGTTGTGCTAAACCTACACAGAAAAACACTGACTGATAAAAAAAAAAGCTCTCACTTACTGAGTATACGACCGGCTCCTCAGCCTCCTGAGAGAGGACGTGTGTGAAAACCGCACAAAGACACACGCAGATCCCCAGCATGTCGACCAAACGTCGGAGCAGCACTGTAACGAGACGCAGAGGAACCAAATGGATTGAGCGTGCAAGATCATTTTTCGCTTGACAAGCCTTCAAGTTTTAATACCAGCTATTACATCATTGATGGCATTGCTTAACGAGTCCCAACATCTCCCGCTGCTGGCGTGATGTTTATGTTGGCACTGCTCCAGCCAAATCTGCGACTTCAACTAAGTGAAGTGTTTTTCTGCTGTTTTTCTCCAAAAGGATTAGTGCGTAATACGCGTAAAGATCGTGCGTAAACATGCCCTGCTGTGTCAGGAAAATGAACGACTTAATCAGCCATGCAGAGCTCATGTTGATTAAAATTCTGTATTTGCACAAAACATGTTCAATTTAAGCCTTGTTTCAAGATACACTTGTTACAGATCAATTCCCTGAGAACAAGAGAGCTACAGAAACAAGTGCTACCGCAGATTTCTTTCAACATTCATCGTTATCTAATCAAAGCGCTGTGCTGTATGCAGTAGCTTTGTCATCCCGTGGCGCCTTGGAGACGTACCTGCAATTACCTGCGGATCTCCAACTCTCCTGGCGCGCTGAAGAAAACGTCCCCGGTTTATGTTTCGGTCGCAATCCGAGAGTATGCGCGTAGCAGACTGGCGGTTGAATGCAAACGGTGCAGTGGATGTTAGATCGTTGTCGGAGTGCAAGCAGCACTTGTGATGAACATGCGGCTCGTATAGTATGACATGCTGGGGGCGGTGTACCGGGCAGGTTGAGGTCCGGGTTTCTCTCTCACCGGGGAGCAGTAAACGATCAGCAGGCTCCAGTGGCTCCCTCTATAGACTGATGACGAGTGATAAAATACGGCACTCCTCATAAAACACCGCTATCAAATGAAAACTCAGCTCAAAAACAATCCATTATTACACCTTACTCATTATTTTGCTGCACAGAAACATATCCCCATAATAAGACACCAAAGTAAACTGAGTTAAGGTTACCAATATGTCTGCTTTGGCTCCCATACATTAAACATGGAACCTATAATTTATTGCTGTAATAACACATTATAGATTATTCAATTAAGCTTTCATAAAATATGTCTATCTTTATTGTACCAGTGTTCTTTTAACAACACTGTAGGGAGTTTGAAGTGAAGAGGAAATGTGGGGTCATACCCCTTTTAGTTTTTATAGGCATACACTCTACACCATTTCTGCATGTTATTTTAAGAATGAACCTCCATGACTTTTGGGGTTGTAACATGTATACCCTGTCATGCTGTGTGAGATATGTACAGTATGTGTGTGCAGCAGGTGTTAAAATCAAGTCGTGTGTTGAAGACCTCCATCAGCAACCACTACATTAGCCTCCAATACATTTCATGGTGTTTACAAGATGCCTGCAGTTCAGGAACATCTGCTGGAATTGGCATGGCTTCCTGGATTTCCCATGGGCGAAGAGACAGCAAGTTATTGTGTGTGCGTAGGCATGTGTGTGTGCCAACTGCTTGCTGATACAAGTGGATAGAAATGGACTCGGTGCCGCCTCCTTTAATGCTGACCTTCTGACCTTTCCTCACAGGGTGTGGATGACATGAGGATTGCGGATAGATTCTGCATGGTGCGATACCCTGCAGGTGCAGGGTCAAACTCATGTCTTTTCCTGGCAGAAATCAGATTATTTTCTACCAAGACACAAGTCCAGCATTTAATCTTTAAAGTGAGTATTTAACTTGCAATCAGAGAGCGTTTACCGGGTTAAACACATCAAAACTATGCAAGAATAAACTACAGAATACGCAAATAAAACATGGATGACCCAAACAAATAATTGCGCAAAGGCTTGACTCTTCACTAAAAGTTTATTTTACTTGGCAAGCTATTTAACAGATGCACAAAAATGACGGAGACATTGAGATAAAGCACTTGATTAATCAAAGTAGTTTATAGAGATTAATAGAAGATGTTATCCAAGATGTATGAAAGAGAGGATGAGAGCACATTCCCCTAGGTCCTGTTCCTCCCCGGAAACCACATGAGATAGGCATGCTTGCAAATCACAGAGGCGAAGCACAAGTGTTGGTGTCCCAACACACAAAGGGCTAATTCACTCGTGAGGTACATTTTTCAGAGCATAAAAGGAGCCAGTACTCTGACGTTTCTTTCGATGCTGAAGGCAATGCATCAGGTACTGTTGGCAAATGAGCATCAGCCAATCAGTTCCTGATGCAGTATCATCCACATCAGAAAGTTCTTCCTTCACCCCAACATCACTGCAGGGGCAACAAAAGGTGAGGAGTTCACAACACATTTTGACCCTCTGCAACATCTCTTCGTGGTAAGATGAGTGACACGAAAATACTCATTAAAACAAGCCATTATTATTCTTTTCATGCTACAATAATTCAATAGCTACTGTACAGTACACATCATTGTAAGTCAAGATGGCAGCAGAAGCATCTGGAAAGTGAATTCATGCTAATTCAAAGTGGGCATGCATTATGAACGAGCTGCAAGAGATGAGGCTGCACTTCAAAAGACTGTCGAAAAGACATTTTTCAAAAAGTGGGGAAGGGGGATGCGAGAGGAGGAAGAGCAGACAGAGAGGGTGCCTGTGAAACGCACTTGTGTAATTGCAGTGACATCTTCATTGAGAGCCCTCCATCTCTTTCCTGTGTGCTCCAAAGGGCGTCGCTGACGCCGGTCGATGGTGAGAGCAGCCGAGGCGCTGTGTTTAGCATAATCCCAGAGGCCATTGTGAGAGCAGCTCGTGAACGACTCACAGTTGCCAGCTGAGATTTCACCAAAACTCAGCAGAACACAAGGAGAAGGGGATGAGACGGGAAAAGCAGAGGTGGAGGAGGGGTAAACGTGGGAAAGGACTCAGGCCAGAGACAGGAGGATCGACTGTGGCAATGAAGAAGAAAAAAAATGCAGACGTGTCAAATATTACATTACATGGAAGCTGACGAGTAATATCTAGTATGGTAGGTATAGCGCTGTGTTGTAGGGGGATGGCAGGATTGTTGTAGGATCAGGGTGGTGCTGGCTATCTGTGGTGAGCGTGCAGCTCGCACAGCATCAAAGAGGCAAAGTATAAAGTGTGAAACATGTCGTCTTCCAGGTGGACTGCACCTGTTGGCCCTCATTCAGGACTGTAATTCAATAATACCCCTTTTTAGTCTTTTAAAAGACCCACTAATTGTTTTGACTTGTAATAGTGAGGCATGAACAGATCAAGCTAAAGTGTGTCATGGCAACATCTCTTCTATTGTGCAATGATCATTACCTTAAGCTAGAGCGTGAAATCCCCTTTGATCACCATTTCACATCTGTAGACAGTTTTTGAACCAACCTTTGGGAAACAGTTGGCTCTCCTCCTTACATGTTGCAGAAGACACTAAGATGAAACATACTTTTCATTATATGGTTTGTGATGAAAAAAGACACAGTTTAAGGGTTTATATTAGCAAGTTTTTTTAAGGCAAGACAAACTGCAGAATCTCTCCAGGTGATTGTGAGAATTTAAAGCACCATCACAGTTGCCTGCAGAGATTACCCAGTCAGTCCTTAGATTCTTCACACTTTCACGACATTTGGGGATATAACATTGACTTCCATTCATTTCCTGGAGACTCACCCTAACCGCTACCAGCCTGATCCTAACCCTTAACCTTGCCCTTACCTTAAACCAAGTCTTCACCTTAAGTTGTAACGATTTACATTACGAGGACATGAATGTTGTCCACATTGCGTCCCAAAAAGGAAGTGAGTCCCTACAATATGAATGTGTAATCAGATGTATGTCCCCACAAGATGGGTAAAACATATATCCTGTTCTGTGGTGGGCACGCTCTTATATACCAGCAAATTGGCAGCAGACGGTTAACACAGATCAGAATAAAGACCAAGCTTTGACCCTGCCCCCCCCCCCCCCCCCCCACACACACACACACACACCGTTCCAAAAAGGTCCCGTGTCACCATGGTGACAGGGCCAAGGCACGTGCCTCCCTTTGTTGAGCTGTATCCTCCAGGGTCAGCCGCACACCCACTTAGAGGTCAGATAGCACCCAGGCCTCTCACTCAGGTCACCACTCACCAGCCTTCAGCCTTTGACCCCAACAAGCACTGAAACAAATTGAGAGATGGGGGAGAGAGGGGAGGCGAGATGGCAAAAATGAAAACATGTTTACTCAATAAATCTGCACGATCACATGACAGCTTCGGTTATTCTGGTGCATGTATGCATTTGTTGTGTTTCAGGCGTTTTGAGTGCAGATCAGCAGTGTGGTCCCGTGTGGACAATGTACAGTATGGCGGAGAATCACTCCGCATGTTACAGTATGTCTCCCTCTTGTGGTGAAATATAATTCTTTGGAACTGATTTTTCACACTGTAAACTAACTAATGAAGAGGAAATGCCCAAAAATGCATTATATGTCATATTAACGCTGAGAATTGTTGCACTGGTGTATCAGAAATATGATATACAGACGCTACTGATTAGCCTTTTATCATTTCAGTTTTTTAAAGTCACGTAATACTGGATTTTAACAAAAAATGTTCCATTAATATGTTGACATTTTTATCATGGTCATGCATAAAGCTTGCTGAAAAAGCCTCTTGAGCCAACCTCACTGTGCTTAATTAATAAAACACAGCTATTGCAGTTTAACTAACAGAATCACACTCATCTCCACACATTTTGGAAAGTCTGTAGCCAGAGGTGCATGTTGGATGTTTGGATATTCAGGTCATCGAGTTGCAAAGTGTTGCTCAGGCGTTGACAAAAGAAAAATCTTAAGTTTATTAAACGGAACAGGCTGACAGTCCACACTTTGTTAGGCAGTGAATGAACAGAGTGGTTTTGACAGGCCTAACCTCTTAAGCTTCGGGTCCCACTGAGCTCGGCACAGCTAGAGCTAAATGCCATCTGTCCCAACATCATGAGCCCCCCCCCCCCCCCCCCAACCTGTCCCCCGACACTTTACCATAGAAATCATGCAACACTGCTATTAAGGAAGAACATAAGATGATTCCACTCATGTGATATCATCTTCAGCAGAGGCTCACCTTTCAGGCAAACATTTCAAGGCTGTCCAAGTTGAACGCTTTTGCGAAACAATAGCTGTGCTTGTAATCCACACAATTTGAATTTTCAAAAAGAAACATGCAAAACAGGTGTCTTTAAAGACTTTAATAAGAGTAACTGTGAATGCATTTGTAATGAAATACGTTTAATGGCCAAATAAATAAATAAACCAAAATGGTCTTACGTTGTATTCTGCCTGTCAAGATCCTGCTGCACATTACTGGTCTGACACTGACAACCTACTCAAACCACAACTCGTTGTCTTCAGTTACAAATTAGTTTTTACGCTTTACTGGCTTCCACATATAGCTCTGAACAATAAAATAATGATATCATCATATGAACTTTAGTCGCCATCCTTTCACAGTGTTGTCTGCTCCGTTAGCTGTCATCTAATGTTAAGAGCAAAAATGACCTTTGTGCCCAATAGCTTCAGCACTTCACTAAGGGCCAGGACCTTCGCTGCAGGCAATTGTCTTCCTCGAACAAAAAGACTGACGCATTGTATCAGTCGGAGGTAAATTTATCAAAGGAGGCCGATACAATAGACAGAGCAGCTCAAATTATGAAACAGGTCTGTAAGGGGCCTCCTGCTGAGCCATATTGTACTGTGTGTTGATGGTCCAGTTTGGACTGAATGACATGTGGTGAGATTTAGATAGAAAACAGTGTGTGAGAGTGAACACAGAGAAATGCAATGTTCATGTACGATGTATGAGTCTGTAAATGTGAGTGCATGTTCAGCATGGTGCGCAAGGGTTGTGTGAGGTCGGGGTTGCGTATACGAAGCCATGCTGAGAAACACAGGCAACCCATAGACCTCTTAGAGGTGCACACTGGCTAAAAACAATTGGGATCTCCATGAACTGATGTGACGTGTGTATTTGTTCCAGCCTTTCCGTTAGAGGAGGGGTGAAAGGAAAAAAACTGCACTAAGAAAGAGAGGGAAAGATGGATAGTAGGATGAGGAGGGGGCACAATGTCTTTGAGTAAAAGGCAGCAAGTCATTTATGCTACGTCAACTACAAGGACAATGAGACGCACATGAAAACAGGTCGAATGTGTATCATATGAAACTGAAGTGAAAATGTTTCAGAGTTCGGATTGATTGTGTTTTTTGTCAGTGGTCATACGCGGTTATAAACCAGGATTACTAATCTTAACAGCTGTAACAAGTGGTCGATTGTTTGACTGACTGAAAATTCATCAGCAAATCAATATTGAAAGCAAAAAAATACAAAACAATTTCTGGTTCCAACCTCTCCTATGGGAGGATTCGCCGTTTTTCTCATTAGAGATTGTCTTTGGTTTCTGGACTGTTGGTGGGACAAAACAAGATATTTAGAGACATCATCTTGGACATTTTCAAATATTTTTGAAATATGTTTGACATTTTACAGTCATGTGATTTCACAGCGAATAATCAAGAAAAATAATCAGCAGCATAGACCAGTTACGTCATATAAAACACTTCTCGATAGTACTATGGAGACCTGTTTTGATTTGCCATCCGTTCGGTGTGGGACTGGCCGCCATTGAGCCCCTGCATTGCAGTCTCAGATGAAACGGGCCGGTAGCACATCAGACTACTGGCTGTCCTGATTCCATATTTACATCCCATCTCAGTTATTGGACACATAATTCCCCCACACATCTCTTCAGTCTTATATCACCCACCCACCGACCCACACACACACACACACACACACACACACACACACACACACACAAACACATACACGCGGCTGACTACAATTATAATTTCATATGCCCCAGTGTATCAGCCACCCAAGCAATTTTCTGCCATTTAAATGTGAATTTATGTCTCATGTAAATGAGTGGGGAGTCGATTTAGGCCCAGTGGACGACTAGCCTGTTCCAAGGGAACATTATGTTATCGGCCTTTGGTCATTTCATGGTCCCTCTTCATTACCTTGATTTAACAAACGGCACCGGCACTGAATGAGGCCTTGCCATCTCATCAACTTCTCCCCTTACCCAAATACAGTATCACCAAATCATATATCGAGTAAAATCAATAGATACAACAATAGAATATCACCTCTATTCTCTTAAACATGGGTCACAGTTGTAAAATAGTTCTCTGAATGAAACTTAAATATATTCAGTTCCCGTAATATGATCATTTAAGACTTGTAAGAACACATGGAACACAAAATATTGAATTTCAGCAATCTTTGTTTTCAATTTGCTTTATAAATTTGATTCAAAGGTTTAGCTCTTTCTCTGATGAAGAGTCTTTTCTGCTCCTTTGTTAGCTGGAGGAAAACACCAGAGTTTAAATAGTGAGTTTATAATGAATTATGAGTTTGTGGTTAAGTCATTACTTAAGTGTGTAGTTTCACACTTTCATAAACGAGGCTATAAGATTATCTTATGATTCTTGAAATGATATATTTTCAATTGTGAGGATAAAACCCTTGATAAAACATTGTCATGAATGCATGTTTCACAGGGCCAGCTATGGGCTGTTTTATTGGCCGCATCGCAACATAGCAAGCAGTAATATGTGACCTTTACAAAGAGCATTTCTTGACAACCCAGCCACTGCATCACTTCAGTAAGACACATCTGCAGGTGTCTTAATAGACACTTTACAATACAGCTAAACGTTTCATTCCTTTGATAATCTTTTCTCGATTTTATTTTCGACTACTCGATACCTTCATGAATAGTTTTAGACCGACAGACACGTGGTAAGTTGTCTGCTTAGTTCAGGAGATAAATATGAAGTGAACCTTTCAGCTGATCAAACTGTCTGAAAGACAGGACCTTGACCGCCTGATCAATCACCTGCTCTTATCACAACAACAACCAGTCCACCTGCTGATTATCACACGCGCTCCAAAACCGTAGCCCTCAGCATACTCGTGTCTTATCCAAAGCCCAAGGTCTCAACGTTCATCTATCAAATACAGCTGGCTTTTGCCCATATAGAGCTAATAGTTAATTGCTTTGTTTGACGAAGTGTTCTTTTAAAATGTTCTACATAATTCAAAACGGCAAATGAGGGAGTTTTATGAGATCATAGAAATGACCTAATAAGATATACAAAATGGTAAAAGGGAAAATACATCGGAAGAATGTACCTATTGACAATATTGGTGAAACATAAGGACAACAGAAAAGGGTACCGGAGTTCATATTGCGTTCTTTAACAACTGACATCAGGTACATGCAGGGAAACAAGATGTCAAGCAGGCATGGAGAAGCCTTGTTGCGAGACGAATAAAAGGCTCACAGTAGTTGCAGCAAGGGAAGGGCCTTCAATAACCTATGTTGTACTTATGCCGTTATTTTAAGACAGTGTAGAAACCACAAACATTACGGACTTCCCCCTGTGCACATTTCACTGCGACTATGAATCAAATCCGAATAGAAACGGTGTACAATATATCGGGCTGATTTATAAGTTGCACTATAAAACTTCACCTCTCGTCAGTTTAAAAAGACATGGCAGCGCACAAATGTGTTGCTTGAGTTACGGTGCAGGGTGAAGACAAAGTCCAGAAAAATGCAGTGTTGCAGGCAAAAAACGCTGTGTAATTCCAGCCCAGAGAAAAGGACTTGAGGGACCAGCAAAAGAGCAATGCGGCTCACCATGCATTTGTGATTGATGGTCTCTGTCAGTGCAATAGCTGACTGAGCAACATCTCTCTTGTTCACACATTTAATGGCATGCACAAGTCCTAGAGCGTGCCGAGTTTAACATATATGCACCACAACCCATATAATGTAATGTGCGTGTGGAGCCTTCCTTAAAGTAATACACATCAGGACCGTCGTGGTGGTTCATTTGGCGGAAGAACATACCTTGTAGTTACCACATCCTGGTTTGGAGTCAGACCGGGGATCTTTGTGCATGTCTTATTTCATCCCCTGCTCCCTCCCATCGTTTCTTGCACCGTGCACTGTTGAATAAAAAATATAAAAAATAGTTAAATTCCTTAAGGACTGTGCATAACATACATTCCTGTGTACTGTGTTGGTATTATGCATCAGCAATACTGCATGGTCTATGATCATATTTCCCCCCCCATCCTTGATCCTGTCATGTCTCTGTTGTCTGGTGCCAAGACATGTCTGGTCTGGCTTGTGGCCAGGCTGGGCTGGTCGCCACCACGGCCCCAGCAGCCTAGCAAGGCAGGCCTAGCTTAATGCTGACACATCGCTAACATCAGCCAGGGAGAGAAGACCTCTGGGAGAAGCTGAAACATCAGCACCGCACCATTTCAGATTTACAAGGAGGGACACACTTCCTCATCTGCGGTAGAATTTAAGAAAATGTCACAGTATCATAGTAGGAGATTATTTTAATAGCACCCCATGGGGGAATAATTACATGTATTTAAAGAAACCTGTGAGGCCGAGACAATGTATGTCAGCTCAAGATTGTGGAAAGGAACTCACGAGGCCACACCTATACAAATAAACCTATGATCAATTCACATTCAGCCTTTAATAAAAAAATGATGACTATTTTTCCCTTACAAGAAAAAGTAATTTTCAGTGTTTCACATTCAATGCAGCATGGTATTAAGGGTGTAGCATGCACGAGCAACAAACGCGTACAACCAGTCCACATATAGCCAGTCCACTGACATTGCACAACCTCTTTCACAATACCAATGCTATTTTTGGTCACTTTTTTATGGTCATAATGGCTGCCCTTTGTGTTTTAGCAAGCCATGCAAATGAGATTGGCAGAAACGAGCATGTGTCATCGATATGCACAGATATAACCAGGAGTGCCACTGATTGATGATGCACACCTTCTCTCCATTGCCTTGTTTGTGACCTTTGACTCCTCACCCCTCAAGGGGTTAAACTTATTACCCTCTGACTCGTGTGACCTCTGCTATGAAAGGAGCTAGATTGAAGGATGACCACAGCTTTGGTCCTATTGGCCGCTCTCTGGCCAAACCGTGGCCAGAGGGCTGACCATCCAAACCCTAGAGGGATGTGACCCTGGCCCTGCCACACGCTCTGTGGATAATACTATTAACAGGTCAATATAAGCCTGAAAAAAGGGGGGGGGGCACTGCTTTAACCTAAAGGAAGAGCAGAAGAAAAGGGATGAGGGGGAGATATTGTGGAAGGAACCGATTTTCAGGATGGATTTGGAGATTAATTGTCAGGTCTGTTTGAACAAATGGTCACCAATTTGATTTCCAAACGGGGATGTAATGACCTGGACACAATTTGAATGTTACTGATAGACAATAAGAGTAGGACTGCCCTGAAAACTTCAACATTATTATTTTTAAAAGACATTTTTAAAAGACATTTACAGACTGTACGGTCATTATTATGTCCTGAGCAAACAACCAGCTAGGACAGTGAACCAAATGTCTTCAGACAAAACCAAAATAAGGCAAGCATTTTAGCCGAGTCATCCCTGGAAATGTGTCACATCAAATGAAACGGCCAGTAAACGAAGACTTAAAACACATTTACAACGTATGATTCTGTTGCATATAGAAATAAAATGTCCATAGTAAATGTGTTCTACATTAGAGTGTATTGCTCCTGTAATTCCATCTCTCGTATCAGCAGAAGAGGGGTGTATTCTCCAATACAGCACGTTACATGCAAGACATGTGCTCTCACTCTCTCCACGTTACCGGATTATTAGCCATTCTTTTGCTGCCATCGCCCTCATTTCTCTCTAACCAAGCATATATTCTGGTTTGGCCTTTACGAATTATCTTTTCTGCGACACACAAATCTCCTTTTTTATGATTGAAAAGAGGAATATGCAGCATGGCCACAACTCAACTCAACTGACTTTTCTTTTTTTCCGACTGTAACAAAGTCTGGGTAATGTGTCAAGCATTAACCACCTGAAAAACTCTTCTCTGTCCATCTCCAACTCTTTCACACTCACCATCATCACTATCACACCCGAAAAAAGCGTAAAACTTCACTTTTATTGTAAAAATGTATTTCTACTCGACTCGAGGAGACTGAAAGCCTCTACCCAAACATCATGAATACGCATATAAGAGGGTGTACACAGAGCATTCATGATGCGCTTTGTCTCCCTCCACCTTGAAGAGTTGAGCGCCAATAAAAATAATAAAATGCCAGACTAAACAATACAACAGGCGGCCAAAGCCACAACCCCCATCAAATTAGTTTTAAATGAAGCATCACATTACAAGATAATAAAATTGAAGTGAAACACATGTAGCTAATGGGATCCACTCTACTAAAGTTGTCAGATCAGCGGCTACAGTAGAGCTTGTAAACAACCATGCAAGCATGCATTCAGCCTCACACAAACGCACATGTAATCTCACACAAACATATAAGCAGCAGCGGCTCACAGATTACTCCAAACAATGAAGGGAAGAAATCTTCGAGCGAAGAAGGAGAAAATAGCAAACCTAAGAAAACTGAAGAATTGGGAAATGTGACGAAAAGGAGACAGAAACAAATGGAAATAGTACCTTCTAAAGCATCCATGTGATGAGAGAAGGGTGGGACACCTGCAGAACCACGCATGGTCTATCCAGAGCTCTTCAGCGACTGCTCCCTCACGGAGCAGAGTGTGTGTATGAGCCAGGGAGAGAGCATGTGTGTGTGTGTGTGTGTGTGCGTGTCGGTGGCTGAGGGAGGGGATCCTACCCCTCCTCCTTAGGACTGTGCCTCCTTAACAGGATGGAGGGGTAGGTGGGGCCACTGCAATAAAGCAAACACACACACAGATATTTTTCTATGCTTGTTATGTCCTCGCTTCTCGCGCTCTTTCCCGCCTCCACACTTCAGTCTTTCTGTCTCTTTCCAAGACTTACTCTCAGCCTCGTTCCCTCGCAGACCTGCTCTCATTCCTCCTGCCTTGTCTGTCTGCAAGGCTCTTACACTCTCCCTCTACATTTCATCTCCCCACCCCTCCCCACCCCTCGCCTCTATCTCGTCCTCTCTGACTGCACGGTGATATTAACATGCTCCCATAAATCTGGAGAGGAGATGGGGCATATGCCCTTTCTGGCGGGTGGTCCACAACCTGCTAAACTCCTGGCGTGTGTCTGTGTGCATCCCGTCGGTCTCAGTTTCATGATAATACAGCGCGAAGATTAAGCGGGACAGTCAGGGAGCATGGTGTGTTTGAGAGATGAAAAGAGAGGAGAGGGACAGCGGGAAAGGGAGAGGAGTGGTGCCAGGATCAACAGCAGTGAACCACACTTTTTTTTAACCTTTTCTAGTTCTTCTTGCTCTGGGTCTCTGTGCCACCCGTCCTCCTCCTCCCCTCCACTCATCCGGCCACCAAACACAAATCCCATCTGATTCAGGGAGTCGCCATCCCTACATAAATCATTCCCTTATTCCATTGGCCGCATGTTACATTGAAAGTATTGATTTTCTCCCCCCAGCCTGCCGCAGCACTGATTGCAAGGAAACCCTTCACAACGGTCACAAACAGGAAGCGGAAAAACAAACCGCGGGTGTGTTTCGATTGACCACAATGGCGGCTCCTGAAGCTTTGGTCACAATACTGAAGACAGGAGATGTGTGCTTTGCTGTATAGCACATGAGGAAAACCCCAAGAAAACATGTCAACTACAAAAAAAATAGCACAAGCACAAAGAACTAGTGATCTGTCAAATGTAACGAGCCGTTCACAATGCTACTTCAACTGGGCAAATGTACAGCCACATAACCCTCAAAACAACCTGAAGCATCAGTACTACAATAGAGACAATTAGAAACATCTGTGTTCAATATTTCCAAATCGGATTTCAGTCCAAAAGGATAACATCTTAAGATGTAGCCACATTAAAGAACAAGTGTAATTTTGGAGCTTTAAAAAGAAGTAAACACCAAAACCTTTCAAAGGTGAGACAAAATAACAGCAAATGAAACCGTAGTTTTAAATGAACCACTGTCCTTGGATTAAAACTGACCATCAGAGGAGTAAACGCTGCTGTTTCCATGACAGCACAGCTGATGATACTTTGAACTCTGACCTTATACTCCTGCCTGTGCTCTGAAGCGGTGACCAAACCCAGGGTCAATCAAAAAGAAGGTCAGCAGGGGTGAAATGGTAATGACCTCTCTCTGGTTATGCAATCACATCATATCAGCCTCCTGCAAGAAGCATCTAAGCGTCCTTCATCCAAACAAGAGCTTTGGACCTTCAGGAGTACATTATGCTGCTGCTTCTGTATCATGAGCTGGACGTTCACCTGTGTGACGATGCATGAACGATCAAGAGCAAAATATGGAACACCGAAATAACAAAAAGACATAGCTACGCGAGACATAGAGCATTTCAAATAGTGGATTACACTACATCGATGAGTTAATACGCCGATTTAATTGGGAGCAATTTTGTATTAACTTCAATTATTCCTTTAGGAGCAACTTTGATGAAATACAATATGTCACAGTGTTTTACTGTAACTTGGGATTGACAAAGCGGGCAGTGATCATGGTTGGAGATACATATCTCAACACATGGTATGCACCAAAAAGGCATTGAAAGGCCTGTACTGTTGTGTAAGAATGGTGTAATATTCAACAGCAACAGTTTTCCTGTAAGTTGCATTTGAAGGTATTCTGGATGTCTGAGATGAGTCAGCACAAAATAGAGAAGGATTTATTGACTGATGGGATAATAGAATAGTTCAATCCATCAACCATGAGCTATTCAAACCTGTCAAAACGACTGGATTTGTCTAAAGGATGCCGTTAAAACCCATCCCAAGAGGAAGAGGGATGATCTTTAAGAAAGGATGACACTGTCTTGGGGTAGAGCAACTGGGTTGGAAGAGAAGGGGGGAAGACAGATGAAGGGGTGGAGGGAATGATCAGAGGGGTGCCAGACACAAAGAGGCCAGGCCATGGCCGGTGGCACGCGATGGGCAGATTAACCAGCGTTTCCTCCCCTAACTGAAGCATTAGGACACCTGACTGAGTCCCGCCAATGGCAGCCAGCCAAGGATTTGTGGGGGGGTGGAGACAAGCTGGGGCTCGCCTTTCAACACTCAGGCTCTTCAACAACACAAAGAGGGGTGGGGTGGTGTTCGTGTGTTCGTGGGGGGGGGGGGGGGGGGAATTGGGAGTGATGGGCTGGTGGCTTGGAGTTGGGAGGGGGGCTACAGGCCTTGCCCCTCACCATCTGCTGCCCAGGCTAAGTGAGGACAGGGGTAGGGCCAGAGTGCGGGGTGGCGTATGCGAGCGTGTGCACAGAAAAACACACGTGTATCTGCGTACACGCACCTGTTAGTGTGTCAGTGGAATGGCAGATGGACAGGGCATACTCCGGGCACCAGAGCTTCGATGTTAGTCATCCTACATTGAGGAGTAACCCCCTTCCCCCACATTCCTAACCCCTGCTACCTAATCCATGGCACCAGCCAATTCTTTATGTTTTGCTCAGTTTGTTTAAGACATCCCTGATTAGAGACATTATGGGCTGGGTGGGTGAGAGGGGGGGTGTGTGTGTGTGTGTACCGCTTATCCATGCGGCAGTTTACTGTAATCAAAGCCAAACAGACGCAGCCCCACACCACTTAGCAATGTCTGCTATTTTAACAACTAAATCATATTTGTATCAGTTTTTACCATTTCCTTCTCTTAAGTGATGCAAAAATATGGTCAAGGAAAAACTCCTGAAATTGTGGTAGATCAAATATCGATATATGGCAGTATTGCCCCAAACAAACTACACACTCTTACACAATATTTGACATAATTCCTCCCATGCATTGCCTGTTTCGCTGTACATTATCAGTGAACCATCTATTCCGCCTGTTAAAAGAAAAAAAGGGGGTCAGAGCAGTAGACAGCAGTAATCTGAAAATGCCTGTAATCCTCCATGCCCAGCCCTTCTGGAGACCGTGGTTGTAGTGTGAAGAGGTGTAGCCTCGTCTCCATTTAGCAGCCATGTGTCTGACCAAGCTTGACACGCAACCAGAGCCTTACAGCTGCCAGGACACACACAGAGATGAGGCACAGTAAAGCTGCCCCCGGTCACTCACTGGAATAATTATGCCATTTTACATGCCCTATACAACGCAGTGCAGGTCACTGAATTTATCAAACTCAGCGTTAGAACAAGTGGCATATCTGGGAGCCAATGAAATCACGCGTTTATGAACATAGAGGGTGTGTGGACAGGATATTAAAAAGCTCCATTTATGAAACACACACACACTGTTCAGTTAAAACGGTTTACTTGGCAACAACAGCAGCAATCAGAACAGCAGTCAATGATTATATGGGTCACACTTATTTAGAGTAAGTGCACGAGAACCTTCCCAAGGGATTTCTGTTACGACGAAGTGGCACTGAAGTTCCTGAAATAAAAAGCAAATGAGTGCATCCTTTTAATTCCCACACCAACACATTGCACAGGGGCCAAGTAAGGAGCACATTTGTACTTGCATTGGGTTTAAGGGTGACTTTTTTGTGCGTTACGCGCCACACCAAATACTTACCTTGGGGTTAAAGTGTAACACACACGGTTCACTGTCAGCCGTGTAGATTCTCTTACACATTGTACGTCCCAGCAGCATGTCCATGATGTAGTTTATTCCCGAGACAACCTACAGGAAACACACTCATTATGGGAATAATGTTTATGGTATCAAATGCAGGACTCCAGGATTAAGTTTTACCTGCATTTTGGCCGATGTTATGTTCACAATTTTGTAAGCAAACTGCTCTTCTACATTGGCTCTGTTGAATTCAAGCACAGCGAACTGGGCTGCGCTCACAACCTTGGTGCTGTTTACCGGGACTTTGTGTGACTGACCGGTCATCCCGGTACTTACAAAGCAACCGGAGGCAGCAAAAACGAAAATACAAAACCAGACGAACATCTTGAACCCAAAACGTTGTTTCGTAGGAGCTTGTGAGAACCAAGATCGTCGGTTATAAATGGCTGAGGTCGCGTTCAAAGCCGGGGTTAACGCGTGCTGGCTGGAAACGCGCACCTGTTTCCTATCTGTTAATTAAAACAGGAACGATCACCACTGCGACCTGCAACTTGTGTTGCGCAGCAAACGCGTTGCTAAACTACAATACAATTCTTTCTCTCGAGAAATACAGCAACGTTTCAGTCTACAGGCACATACATAATAATCATACATGATTCAACAACACATTCAGCCAGCACACTATTGACATGAGTCAAAAAGAAGAGAAAATACTAAATTTGCAACAGTATTGACGTTTATTGTTTTTAAAAACTGACACAATTGTAATTTAAAAACAATGTATTGCACACTGAGCAACACAACACTTTTAATATCAAAATATATATGAAAATATCAACAAAATTCAGAAGTGTCCAGTCTCTTCACACACTGGGCCAATCATCAATGGTGTATCGAATTGGTTTTAGAATGCACATGAGCCAAGTGGAGGTCATCTGTGTTTAATGTTGAAAGTTATTTTAATTACAGTACAACCACTGGTTAGTGGGCCAACATTTCCTGGCAAAAAAACAAGTGAAGTCAAGGGAAGAATCAGGAATGACATTCCTATTGCTTTGAATATCCCTTGAAACAGGAATATCAAATACTGCTGTGGATCTGCCTTAAGCAGACCATCCTCAAAACATTTGGAGTCTGTGTGACAAAAGCAGTTGTGTGGGAGGCCACTGCTACAGCAGAAAGGGGGCTACTAGCTCATAATACTTTGTGCAATATTTGGTGTAAGATAAACACTGCAAATTAACAGAAGCACACCATCCCCACCATGGAGCCTGCTATAGCAGCACCGTGCTGAGGGTGCTTCTCTGCAGCAGGCCCTATGGCTAGTGAAGGGAGAGAGTCAAATCAATGCAGGGAGTGCATTTCTCTTTCCTTTTTTGCAATTTAGATTCTATGTTTTCCTTGAGTAGTCAATTGCTGTACCTTCCCGTGACACGAATCACTCTAGAACAAGGTTAACAATAAATGAATCAATATTATTGCGCTTAAGATTAATTGTTATTCATTTCGGGTACCGTCAGAAAATATGAACTGAGATTTGCTTCCTGTCCGGTGTCTAAATTTGAGAGGTGAGCAAGTTTATTTCGGATTATTTGGATTATGTATCGACAATTGGTGTAGGTATGATCAAGAGAAAGGGTGTTTTCACCCACTTCATATGCTGCATGTGTGTCGTGTATTTGATGCAAACAAGAGGAATGTGTTGAGCTCAAGTCTTCAGAGTCACGCTGATGAGAAGATCTCGCAGCCGGGCAGCAGTGATGGGCAGAGCAGGAGGAGCATGGTGCTGCTGGTTGGACAATGGGCCCCAGAGGACATGGGGGGAAATGGGGATTGCTGGAAAGTAAGCAATTACAGTTCTTTGGATCTTTTCCCATTTATGTTTAAGATTCCCATTACAGCCCAGAGGTGACGCTAACGGTGCAAAGATATTCAAGAAAAGCAGCAAATCCTCAAAAGCTGAAACCAGATAACGGTTGGCATTTTGCTTGATAAATTACTTAAATTAATTGGTTATCATAGTTGCATAATCATTTTTCTGTCAAAAGCCTGATCGATTAATGGATTTATTGTTTCAGCTCTAAATTACAGGTCACGTCAGCTTTAAATATCATAATCCATCCTTTGATAAAGTTATTATACCCTGCATACACTATACAGATTAACTTTGTTTAAGCTTTTAAAACGTTTTTATTCGTATTCCTTAGATCAGCATTAGTGATGCAACTTATGCAGCATTTTAATGTTGTAACTGCTGGAGGTGGAGCTCATTTTACCTGCTAAGTTATATAAACTAGTAAATTGGGTAGTTAAATCATATTTTAACATTTTATAACATATTTGATATGCAAAATTCTTAAATTGTGAAGTCGTTAACTAACGTTAGTTAGTGAGTAAAAGGTAACGCTACAATATGTCGCCCTGAAACGTAGTAGAGTGGAAGTATAAAGTAACATAAAATGAAAATACTTAAGAAAGTACCTCAAATTGTACTTGTGACAGTTAAAACTACTTAATACAAATGCACGTAAAAAGTCACCATGACTGTACAACCTACATGTAACGTTAGACCAACGCTAACGTTACCTTATAACGTTATAACGTCAACGTTAACGTTCTACGGAATCTGTGCTCAGCCGACAGTTGTTCAGCTACTGCTTGCTACAGCTAACGTTAACGTCAATGGTTAAATTACCGGTGTTTAAACGTTTAGGAGGTTTCTACGGGTTAGTCGTGTGCGTCGAACACGTCCACGTAAAAACGACTGCCTGTTGAACATGAATACTTAGCCTCCGTGGATTAATGTATTAATTAAAAATATTTTTTTCATAATAACAAAAGTACACAACAAACCACCGATAGACGCTGGCAGCCATAATCGAACACCGTTCTTAATTGCGCTTCTATAAAGCTATTTACGGCAGTGGGGTAAAGGCAAATGGCGCGTTACCGCCCCCTGTCGACGTGGAGTCAGAAGTACAGACTCAATTTGATCCAGAAAAGCAACAAAACTCAAAACTCAAGCATTCCAAATGTATTGAAATGCTTTATTTAGATGGAGCATCATGGTGAGAAAGTTAAGACATGGCAAAACGGTGGAAATGTGTTCATTTCACTCATAAAACATTATTTAATAAGTATTAACTAACACGGAAAGTAATGAGCTTATGTCTGAAATAAGTTTACAGTTTTCAATTCTGTCAAAATACAGTTATGTATGAGCAGGACAGCTCTGAAGAGATCTGTCAGTATATATACACATTTGTATGTAGGTGTTGTTAATAAATATATTAAACATGTCAGTGTAAAGATTCACTGACATAATATACAGCAAGTTAAACATCGACTTGTGCTTCTCTGAAGAGAAAATTGATTGAATATCATTATCCACATTGTAGTTGTTTCTTCTTTAGGATTACATTTCACCCTAATTTATATTTGCAACTTCTTCACCATGTTGGTCAATTTGCAAAATGTTGAAAATGGTGCAGGAGCAAAAACAAAATATATAACTAATAAGAAGCAAATATGTCAATCTGTAGCAAGTCAAAATAAGTTGAGCTACTTTTCCATTTATTCTAAATTTAAAAGAAACCAAAAGATATGTATTTGAGATTAATTGAAATCTCGTTTTTTATTTAAAAACAAAATAGAAACCACACTAGTTTTAAAAAGCATATTTTCTCCATTGTACATAACTTTTTAGTGTTAGACAAGCATTTGTTTTAAATGGCCACATGTGAACACACGGTCACCACAGAGACAGTGAAATCAAGTGATTGTTCCTGGGCAAGGATGATGTGAACCTGTTTCAGTAATACCTGAAATGCAGTCTGTACGCCCTTTAAAGAGGGCTCACTCTAAGCCAAAATAGCTCCCATATATTATTGGCCTGAATCTACACAACACACAACAAATCACACTCTACATGAAAGCTCCATAAGAGCAAAACACATCCATCGAATTATGCTTAAAAACAATCCCTTGGATAATGAAGGAATGTAGTGCTGGTTCATCTTTTTCTTACAGCTGGCAAAACCAGTACAAACACAAAAAACACTTAAAAAAACGAATTTAAACAGCCAGAAAATAGAAAGACTTGGATGAAGCTACACATTAGTTGTTGAGTCCACCATTCAATAATCATGAAGTCATATCTTATTAGGTTTTGCATCTCAGACATAATTGTCTGGTCAGTGTTGCGTGTCAAAGTATATCGTGAGTTTTTTGGCACAATATGTGGCTGAAATACTTGTAGTATGATATGTGCTTTGCATTAAATAAGCAATTCAAAACACTACTTGGATCGGTGTAAATTGTGCCGATATGAGGAACCGGCAAAATGCAAACCACCAACTACTGTGTAATGTCTGCAAACCAGAAAACTGTTCATATTTATATCTACAATAACTTCAAATCACTATTCAGCTGAATATGTTTCCATAAAGCATCTTCACCCCATCTTAGGGAACGTCGCACCTGAGTTTCCTTTAGGGCATACTTCAGAATCAGAGACTGCATTCAAGCTTGTCCAGTCAAAGGAAATTACGGCAAAAATAAGAGTACGAAGATTTTTTCTTCTTCTTGACCCGGAATATATGGGCCTCGAGAGCAGCAGCGTGGTCACATAACATATCTGCAACACTCACCTCTGAAAATAAGATTCTCAAAGTACAAAAGGCTCCACCGCTCCACAAGCCACACACACACACGCGCACTACTCCTGCAGCAATTCTGTATTCTTTGCTTTTTTTGGATCATTAGATGCCAGTTCCTATGCTCTATATCACACCACAGCTTGACGCTCAGTTAGATTTCCTCGTCCCATATATCTGACATACTGTGGTGGGCAAAGGGCAAATATTGCCTCCTTAAAATGAAAAAGACGCAACATGACAGAACAGAACACAGTTTGGTCCCTCTCATGATACTTTTGTGGCTCAATGAAGCTTCTGCTGCAGAGCAAATATCAATGGCCAGTCTTGATGTTTTAACACAAACAGGCCGTTGTTTAATCTGAAAAATGTAGTACAAATTTCAATATCTCATACACCTGTGTGAGTGTTATTATAAGGATAGTACTTGTAGTGTGACTGGTGCTGTGGCATGAAATAAAAGAAGAGCTTTTGAGAAACAGAAGAGTGTTGACAGTTACGTTAGGTAGAGCCGAGCTGCTCCAGCTTGAGGATGCAGAGGGAAACCCCGGTTTGTACACACAACTGTTTTCAGTCAGTATGAAGTCCATTAGAACCACCATGTGCTCCTACAGGGTATTGTTCTCCGGGGAGAAGAGCGCTTCCAGGCTCAATGCTTCACTGCTCTGTACATCTTTGTCCGGCTTCAGCTTTTTAAAGAGCGATGGAAGATTCCGGATATGAACCTCCTTCCTGAACTGCTGGCACAGAGCTTTCTGTTGGCCGGGGAAAGAGAGCGAGGAGAGGTTAAACACGGCTATCTGAGATCCACCAGAAAGAATTTCATTAGATTCTACAGCCTCACTGCACTGCTGAGCCCTCTACAGCGGGACACAGTAGAGACGCACTGCTCTCTAGTGGCTGAATGTGGCATTACCCCAACTGTTCCTGCAATGAGCCTCTTGAACTGGTCTTTCCTCTTCTTGTCGCCAAGCTTCTGGGCATTGGGGTCAATGAGCCTGTGGTCGTACTGGCCCAGAGACTCCACACTGATGTTTGGGATCTGGGTCATCACCGCTCTCAGCTCTATGTAGCGAGGCCGCTAGGACAGACAAGGAGTTAAAAAGAAGGATTTAACTTGAACGTTCCCTGATGAATCTTTTCATTATACCTCTAGTACTATATGAATTTAACCTGACGCAATTAGTTGAGCGACAGTTTTAAGTCGGTTAGTTGAAGTCGTAGGTCACTTCTCCAACTGATCAAACAAAGGCAGAACTAAAGAGATGGCTGCCTTTAGCCTCACCAGGTTTTCATAGATGAGCATTGCCAGCTGAGAGAGGGTGGAGTTGCAGACCTCATGCTGCCCATGAACCTGAAGGCCTCGGAGGACACTGGTGTAGAACCATGTGACCGCCTCAGGAAGAAGATTACCCGCTACGACCTGAAGAGACAGAGTGAATGTGGGACAAAAACCTTGAGAGGAATATGTGGTAAGATACTTTTCACAGCCTCCTTATGAGTCACAGGCGATGAGTGACAAGAATCAAATGCAATAACCCTCGTCCTAGTCCTACAGTGCCCTGCTGATTCAGGAAATATTTTTTTATTGAAAATGAAAGTGTATACTGTGTGTACTTCAGGGCTGTCAAAAATTGACATTCAAATAGTTGTTCTACAGGTCTGAACTATTTTTGCGTGTTATGTTCATGACACTGTGTCCTACCTGTCTGCGTGCGACGCAGCACCGTGCAGCGCGCCGCTTTGAATTTGATTTGCAGTAGTGCTTTTTATCATCATGTAATATTCATTTATTTACGATTGGAATATATATATATATATATATATATATATATTCGGATTTAGAATATTCATGGTAAGCCCTGATATACTTGTGCACATTTACATCTTCAGTTCTTTTCATGGAATGTGAAAATTATCAAAACTATAGAATATGGCTAGCCTTGCGCCTCAAGAGGAAAGTGTGACATGAAAGGATATAAAAAAACAAATAAATAAATCAGGGCTTGTATTGGACAGTTGCGCTACCTGCCGCAGAAGTGTCCAGCAGACCATTGAAGCAGTACGGTGACAGTTAGTGGTGTCCTTCCATGACAGAGAGGTGAAGGAGAGGGTCAACAGGGTCATGTAGATGTTCTGCAAAACGAGAGACATTAAGTTTAGATACAGCACTCAATGAGTGGCCATGCTGTCCTCTGGATGTTATGCGTCTTGGGCTGACCTCGTGTTTCAGCAGGCATTTTCCCAGCTCAGTCAGCTCCTCTGTGGGCTGGGCTGGAGACGCCGCCTGCACTGAATCCATCATGTCTTCCTCTGTGAGAGAATATATCATCAGACGCTTTGTCACAATCAAAAAACAACAACAGTCTTCGTGTCTTGTTTTGCTTTGTCGTTAGGATTGTGGGTATTTGTTTTGCTTGTCTGGCCAGCTGAGCGGTATCACACTCTTCAGTGACATCATAGTCGGACGAGGATAACTCATGAAGAAGAAAACCAGAAGAACAGCTTTTAAGAAGCACGTGAATCTGACTCTTACCGTCCATTTCCTCCTTATTTGCAGCTGGTTCAGGCAGCTTTTTGGAAATACAGCTCACAGCTAGAAGACAAGAAAGAAGAGAAGTATTACAGCCCCACAATAACTCAACTCCCCAATTTACAGTCAGTCTTAGAGTAAAAGCTGATCAGGCAGTTGTCTGCGATTTGCTGAGAATCCCATATATTTTGGTTCATTCTCAATACCAACATCAAGAATCACCCTCAAAGCCCAAAGGCTTGGCTATTTCACTTTGGGAGTGCACAGTGCAGCTCAATGATCACGCAAGTGGGTTGTTTGTCACCCAAGACAAATCCTATTGGTCCATCACGTCTATATCAGCGATATCCAGGAATTATGGCTGATATTTGCACTTTGCTGATGCGTTCTGAAGCCGTTCTCAGCTTGTGTAGCAGGCACAAACACAACCTTCCCACACGACTAAAGTGCATGAGCAGCATTCAGGAAGAAGCCCCGAGCTTCACTTAATGCGCCGCTTTACAGCAGGTTTAGACAGGGACGTTATATAGCCGTCATAAAACAAGAGTAACAGCATTGTGATGAAAAAATATTGCTACTTTTACAATAAACATTTTTTTTGAGTCAATACTTATGCCAACAAATGCAACGTGTCTGGCACATCGAACAAACTGCTGATGTTTAACCAGGCCTTTATATGTTGTTACTACAGATGTGGAAACTTACCGAGGAGATCCAGGACCTCCCTGCTGAGCAGGCGAACCAGCTGCTCCTCCAACATCTCCTGCGTCACCTGGCTCTCCTGACACACCACCTCTTCCTCCTCCACCTCACCACTTAAAAAACACAACAAACAGGTTACCAGTAAGTCCACACAGCCAGTTTGAGAGTCAAAAAGCTAAATAAATATGCAGTATATGCAATAGAGTCTTTCGAGTGATTTGAGAAGAGCTCTTATCGGTGCTTATTTTGACCTGCATAAAGAGTCAAAGGAACTGTGTTTCATAGCTTTTTTTACATTCTAATGTTCTGTTGTTCTCCACCTAAACAAAAGACCGGAGTCTTAGTGGGAAATGTGATTTGTATTTCAGGGATTCATGTCTAACTTGAGTGTTCAATTAATGTGTTTAACAACCGTCTGAGGACCGAAGTGAAATATGTTTCTTCTTGTAAAGTACATCATTTCCAAATTCCTGATGTGTAAACAAAAACACTTCCAGACACAAACTTTACATCACACTTGACTTACTTGACAGAGCTCCTCTGGTTGATGAGCTGCCACTTGACGTTGAGCCTCTGTAATATGAAACAGAAGCAAGGCCAAGAGACAATAATGGCCGAGTGAATAAAACGCATATGGAGATGAGAGTAAGGAGAAGTGTTACAGAAGGGGAAGTGTGGACATCTGACCTGCTGCATGTAGGCGAACAGAGGTCCCAGCAGGGGGCAGATCAGAGTGTTGTAGTACTCCTGAGGACACGATAGCACCAACTGCCTCAGGAACACCCGTACGCTTGTTAAGGAAATGCCATGTTAACATGAAGCAATAGCTCAAATTTCAACTCGCTGGCTGGCGATTTTGCGGCGTCCAACGTAAAAAACGCGTCCAACGCGCCATCGTTAAATCGTGGCGCGACAGTCTCATCGCGTCTGTGCATAGACTTTGTATGTAATCTCGACGCGCGTCAAAAAATCAACGCGACCGGTGTGAACGCAGCATTAGACGAAGATCTTTTACACCTCGTTTATCAAACCACTGAAATAGGAGAAGAAGAAAAAAAGGTAAATCAAATGAAATGAGGATATGAATCATAGGGCGAAGTCTGTGGTCAGGCACACGGTCGAGGGAGAAGAAAGCAGAACCGGCTATTTCTTCGCTCAGTCTCTCAATGGTGAAGAATTCCTGCTGCAAAGACAGACCTGCATTCCCCAGGACGTGGAAGCTACAGAGGTAAAGAAAGCAGAATGTAATCTGCACCTGCATGTGAGCTATAAACAATACGGAGGAAAGGTTTGGGGGGGAAAGCCTCACCAGTTGTCATACAGCGTGGATAGAAACCCCTGCATCCGCTCCGGGCTGGTTCTATACACAGGAGAGTCACAAATATCCAGAGGATGCTGAGCGAGACCTGGAGGAAGCCCATATTAAGAGGGTTTAACCACAGGCTTTTCAGATGATGGCTCACTAATGGGCAAAAAAACATGTGGCGAAATATGCTCTTACCAAGAACCACATTTCTCTCTGCAACCATCACTTCATGGGCCCTGGAGAAAGTCTCACTGAGACGAGCCATGTTCTCTGGCATGAACAGACTGTTGTTAGTCCTGCAGCGAGGAGCAAAGAAAGGAGACAGATCAGCATAATAGCAGCAAGTATTTTGAGACACAAATGACACACATACAAGTGTTTGTTCACACAGTGGGGACAATATGATCCTCGGGTTCTTGTTCGTCCAACACAGTTCTCCACATGGCTGAACACCAGCTTCAGTGCCCTCCGACAGGCGTACCTGATTAGAGCCAGCAGGTTGGGCAGCAAGACCAGAAACTGGGCAGTGAAGGGGTTTCTGTAGATGGGGGCTCCAGCAGCGGTGTAGCCCATCACAAAGCCACCGGTCTTGGCTTCCTCCAGGTCTGCAGGCCAGCGTGCCCGCTTCACCACCCCCAACATGGCATACAAGCAGAAACCCAGCTAGAGGAAGAGATCAGGAGCAATATGGGGTTCAGTGTCTTGCCAAAGGACACTTTGACATGCAGACTGGAGGAGCCGGGGCCCAAACCGCAGAGTCTTATACATTAGTGTGACGTAAGCAGGTCTACATTGATCTCAATGATCTACAACCAGAAGCCCAGAGAGAGAAATACTGCGGCCCTTAAGAGTTCACATACTACACACTTACCCGGCCCCTATTAAGGCCCGCTGTGTCTGCATCTGGACTTTGCTCATTGACCACCTGGTCGGCACCCACAAAGGACAGGAACACAGCCGGGTCACACAGCACCCTGAAGCACAAAGAGTCACAAGTCAATGACCTGCCACGACACCGAAACACGTCATGTACGATGTGAACAGAAATAGAGAGAAATCAAAACGCACCGCCTCATCTCATCCGAGGTCCATTCGGCCACCACTGAAGCCATCAGTTCGTCGAGAAAAGCCTTCTGCTTTGCAAAGTCTTTGAACTGGTTACTGATGAGCACCAGAGCTTCCATCAGCGAACATTTCTCCATGTGAGTGAGCGTGGCGTCGCTCGAGAACAACTTCTTAACGTGGTTGTAAAACAAGTCAAAACAAGGCTGGAGAGGCAAAAATAAAACTACGTCAAAGTCACAAACGTCTACTCGTGTCTTTTCATCAGCACGCTGTACTTCAGGGACACATTCTATGCATAACATCCACCAACTGAAAGCAGTTACAATCTGTCATTCTACTCGGATAAATTCGCATTTACCAGGATGTATTGTGGGTAATCCCGGCATATTTTGATGATGGAGGAACAGGCGTGCCTCCTCACGTTCTTTACAGCTCGGGTCCGAGGTGCCTGAAGACGTCAGTTGGAAATTATGCTTTTCGGTCTTGGACAAAAAGGATGAGGAGAAGTAGCAACGTGTGGTTCTCTGACGGCAACTCACCTTACTTTCCTGACCAACCTCAAATGTTATGGCACTAAACAGCTGTAGGGACAGAAGAATAAAACACCGTGAGACCAATGTTCATACTTGTCATGCAGGCAGAGAAACATTAAATGCAAAATGATGTGACCAGAGAGAGGTCAAATTTCACACACTGTTCTGTTATGATTTCCCAAATCACCACATCTAACAATCTCAAGAAAACACTTGATATATACACTGTCCATTTCCTTATACAATAATAATACATGTTTGGATAATATATATATATAGTGACCACCGACGACTACGCTGACCTTGTAGAGAATCTGTGGCAGGAAGTGCGGCCTTTGTTTAACAAACGGGAAGAGAGCAGAGATGTTGGTGAGCACGCAGGACGAGATCAGCGGGTCTTTGGTGTTGTAGTTCAGCACGGCCTGCAGCAGCTCCATGCTCTGATCTGTCGGTAACTTCTAACATAGTGAGAGGCAGAAGAAGGGGGGGGGGGGGGGGGAGAACCTTCACATCATGACAGTCAAATTCATTTCGTCTCACACTGTTTTGTTCTGCTAAATAAAGTTGTTCCTGTTACCTCCTCCTCCAGATTTTTGAAAATCTGTGCGACCACACACTCCATTAAGACGGTCATTGCATCCCACTGGACCACTGATGGAGACAAGAGTGAGCACAGGCCCTCCGCAGCTAGTGACGGGCGGAGAGAGAGGAGAAGTACATTTGCTGCATGTAAGAATTCATGATCATCAACATGTGTATGAAACTAGTGAAACAAAAGTTCAGAAACAAGTTCAAAAGCATTGAACCAAATGAGTCTGTTGTACCCGAGTGGTCAATGGGGAATGCTCTAGTAAATTTAACCAAGGGGGACTTTGTAAGCCCACATTTAGATCCATAATGTTGCATATTTTACATGTTAAACCAAACCCACCACAAAAATCCTCCCCTCCAAGTTTAAAAAACGAGGAGAAGCGCTTACATGTTGTTGCCCCAGTGTCAATCGGGCTGGCGATCTGATACTGTAGCCATTCTGCTGCTATCTGGAAAGCCTCCAGAGGGACGATGCGACATGCAATCCTCACGACCTCTCCCTGCTGCGCTCGAAAAGCTGTGAAGTATGAACACGCACTGTGAAAAACACCAAAGGATCAAATAAAGAGCACTGCTCTGAATTGAGGTAAAGCTGAATCCATGATACATACAATTAAAGAACGAGTTGAAATCCTCGTCACTGTCAAAGTCCACACGGGAGTACTCGCAACTTGGGTTGTCGTTTCTAGATGGAAATCCCGTCTGGAGAGGAAAGACGAAACCTTTACACCCGTGTTGCTTCCGTGTACAGTGGGAATGGAAGCACGGACATCAGTGTCTCACCTTCACTAGGTTGGTCATAGACGCTCTGAGGTATTTGACGGCCATCTCAACAACAACCGCGTCCTTCGACAGAGTCTCGTGTCTGAACAAAGCTCCCCAAGTGGCCAGAGTGGATGACTTTAAAAACTGCAGGACAAATCACAAGAGGAGAATTCAAACACAGCGGAAAGATTTACGTTCTACTGATTTAAATGCAGTTAAAATGATTGTCTTCTCACCTGACTGGAATGTTTAGTGAAGGCTAGAAACGCTTCCGTGTACTTGCTGAGATTTGCAGGTACCTCGACCTCTACATCTGAACCCTGTGGAGAGAACATGACATTTAAACAAAAGAGCCTAAACTGTTAACACGTGCTTCTTTTTGTTAACCCAGATAAAAGACCACGTGTGTGGCCAAACGAACACAAACTCACCACTAATGAGCAGAGTTGGCCTCCCAGAGCACACAGGACCTGACACAGCCTCTTCAGGAAGATGTACCGCCGCTCCACCACCTCCACGGCTCTGAAGTCATACACACAGGACTATGAGTCACAGCTACGTGCACTGAATGAACTTGCCATGTGTTTTTATGACTGCGTTACAGTGAGCCAGGTGTGTCACGTTACTTACTGTGACTCAGCGGACTTCTTACATATAGCCAGTCCATCTGCTGACCTGTAACCAGACAGACACAAACCATTCAATAACTGGGACGACAGTACGTTGAACCCTGTGAAGAGAAATGATGGAGAAGCAGATGTACTCACTGGGCTGCAGACAGGATGTAGTGAATGGCCACGTCATCAAACAGCAGCATGAACGGCTTCCTATCCTCCAGCTTGCCCTGTGGCAGAATAACACACATCATTAAACACGTCTTATTATTGTCGTAAAAATTGGTCTGATTGTCCAGGAATTCTGGGAAAAAGACTCTTCCACACCTCTCAGTTCAGGAGTTATGGGCCAAAAAAAAAGGTGTTATAAATAGCCACATGGTGGCGCTGTTGCTTTCCATGGCCCAACTTTCCAATGAATTCTATTCAAATCTTGTATTTCTAAGATATCATACAGTAGTAGCTATCTGACAAACAGAGACAATAAATGAGGCTGAAAGAATAATCTCTTTACAGCTAGCATTATGGCAACCATGGGGTTTCAACAGCGTGTTTTTTCCTACCGACTCACCTTCCGGCTGATAGCGATGAGCAGACACTCTGCTGCCTCCAGCTGCAGCTCCGGTTCACTCAGCAGCAAACACAACATCTCCAGTAGATGACAGTTTCCGGTGGTGATGTGCACCAGAGACACCCAGTCTATGTAGCCTGCAAGTGTATTCAGCGTAGCCACCGCGACTCGACAGCGAGCTCTGGCCTGTGCGTGGAAAATGAAGGTAAGTAATCAAGTCCATGAGCGGTTCCTTTTAGAGCAGTGATGCAGTGATGTCTTTCTCACCTGCAGTTCATGTCCGGGTGACCCTTTCTAGATAGAAAATAAATAAAAATCGTTTTCATTTTTGCAACATAAATAATCATATATCTATAGATAAGTAAATCGTAACGCTAACTATTTCTGCAAAAGTTAAGACCCCACTGACCAGTTTACGGTAGTCCTCAACATTAACATGCAGAATGGCCATCATGAAGCTGAAGATGCTTTCCATGTTTTGGGTGAGCGTCTGCTGGATGTCTCTGCGTCGCTGGTTGGGCAACGTCTGGAAGGTGATCACATCCTCCGCCAGCCTCAACAGGATCAACATCACCAGCTCCGTCTGCGCCTCCTAGGATAGTCAGAAGTGCATTTTTGCTTTTAATTTACTTACTTACATTTAAAAAAAAGTCCATGCTGACGGGATTAAACGGTTGCATCTTTTGGCCAAAACTAATGTGTGCACTGATAAAATAATCCAGTGGAAAAGATGTTGTTCAGCTTCATAGTTGCTGCACAATTGCTAATATCTACCAATGGCCAAGTTGACATGATGATGCCACATGAAAATGACTACTCGACTGGTACTTATTTGCATGTGACTTATTACATAATTGTATTCAAATTGCATGCAAGCTGGCAAAGGATACGACTGATATGCAGTAGCAAACTATAGATATATATTATAGAAGTCACTCACCCCGTGGTTAGTGAGAGCCTCCATCTCTTTCAGCATATCGGGCCAATGTTGAGGCCATTCCCTCTTTATCATTTCCACAGTGATTCGTGACAGCACATCTTTGATGTGGCTCTCCTCCTCCAGGATTACATGAGTACCCTGACAAGACCCCAAAACAGGTGACAGATAAGCATTTGCGACTGTGACAGTAAGACAGAATTTGACAGACAGACGGTTATGTTGTTACTATCACACTCACAGTGGATAACAGCTGCATGGCACACTCCTTCAACTGGACTTTCTCTTGTTGTTCCATGTTGTTCCATCGAAACCTGCAAGAATTGTTTTTGCTTCCTTTCACATGTGCATCTTTAATCATGTCATTACTTTGTTATACTTGGGTTCTATGTGACACTCACTTGATGACGTGCTCCAGGATTTGCAAACCGAAGTGTCTCACCACAGCTGGCTGTGCTTTGTCGGCTAATTGTAAGCCACATGGGACACAGAAGGAGCTCGTCTCTTTAAACTCCTCACAAAACTGTTGTGGACAAAAATAAAGCCTGTTATTTTTGAACCGGCACCTAGTTTAATAAACAACATTTCAGCAGGTTTATTCATATTTATTAACGTATTATTATTGTGTACGTGTAATGCGTCCGTCTACCGTTTCTATGAATGAATGAATGGACGTGAGTCGACAGTGTTGTGGTGATAATCATGACACAAGTTAGCATCTGGCCATCATCATTAGAGATGTAACAAACGTGCCCGGGTGTTATGTTTATGAACTGTGCCCGTACTAAGAACAACAACAAATGTTTATTCCGCTACGCAGGTAACGTTACACAATTCTACTTTTACAACAGCTACAATAAATGACAAGCTCAGCTAGCTAGCAGCTAGCTAGCGACCTATAACGATGCTACCTTTAGGGCCTCCAGTCGGTAGATTTGTGCCGTTTCTGCGTCCATCATCACATTCACAGCTTTGATGAGCTGCTCACACATGGCGGCCACCTGCTCAGCCATGACTGTAGGTTGTGTCTTAAGGCAAAAGCGATGAGCTCTCCTATGCAAAACACCTGCACGACAGCGAGCTGCGTACGCTCAAGGAGGTAACCAACGTGCACAAAATGTGCTGCCTGCCTGCGCGTTTGAACATGTGGCTCGCCGTTGAATGGGAGTTCTGGGAGTTGTAGTTGACTCTTTTTTTGTTTTTTTTTAAAGATCGTCTTTGAACGAAAAGAGAAATCACTTCTGGGTTAACAACACATTTGGAGTCGCTATGTGTACATCTTATTTCTTTATTCATTAGTAAGACATTGGGAAAAATGATCATATGAATACATCCACTATTTAATACATTGTGAAATTATAAATGATCAAAACCAAAGTAATGGTGACACTTTATTTCATAATCTTCTTTATAGATATTAAATTTCATTATTTATCTAAATACTTTTTTCAAAAGTCTTTTCCCAATGACACTTATTTCTAATGTTACTTTTCACGCCACCAGCAATATATACTGTATATCCTACTCTGTTTATTCATCATACACGTATTTATATTATAGTGTCTTCATTATATATTTTATATTGCATACATTGGGGTTCCACAGTAGATTGTCCTCTCATCTCACCAGCAAGCAGTTGTTTTACTGAATTGTATAGCCTTGAATAAGTGGAAGGTTCTTATATTTGAGAGAACGTGGACAAATGTATTAAATCAACAAGAGATGCACTTATTATACAGCCCCCAAACATCACCAGACATATTGACTTGTATCTTAATAAAAGCACAGGTGTTGCTTTTATAACATTACAGATAGCTCTGTTCCAATCGAGTGTCCCAGTAAACGTGACAGTGAGCCTGAATGCACAGCCATAATTCATTGTATTATTTACACCTCTGCTTTTTCTAGTAAGCGAAGTCAAAATGTCCTCGTGAAAAACACGTATTCCCAAACAAATACTTCCTCAGATTAGCACAAACGAGGCACCCGGTAAAGGCTGGAGATTTGCGGGCCCCTGGAACTCTCTGGAAATCAGCAGATTATTAATTAAAAATAATCATTAGTAGAAGTCCTACATAATAGTATATGAGCTCTACCTCAACCAACAACAATGTTCATATCATTGAATGAATAATAATAATCGAATGATATAATATATAATAGCGTTACAGTTATACTTAAACGCTCATCCTACCAATACATTTAACATAGACTACCGACTGTAATAAACAACCATTATAACTTATTTCTTCTCAAAACATTATTGGTTATATAATTCAAAATGAACCAGAACCCCTGATAGTGTATGATACTTTAAATTTGGACCCATGGCAAAGATTTTATTTATTTATTCTATTTCATCTATTAAAACTGATACCAAATACATTGGTGTTTAAAATGATTATCTAAAAGGCACTAATTAAAAAAGAAAACAATGATAGGCCTCTGAAGCCATTAGCAACAAACTGATTGACAAAGTAATACAACATTGGAATGATATAATAAAGCACCTGTGCCATATGACAACAACCTTCACTTGTACCAGAGTATGGTACTGTGTGGTTTTTCATCTTGCAGTAAACTCCTCCCACTTCACCTTCGGCTTCCAGCCTGTCAAATACGAGCGGAGTGACACATCTCACTTTTCTCCAAATCAACTCAGGTTGATTTGTACTTTTAATGTAAGTTTAATTTGCTTCATAACAATTGGATGTTGTCGACCTGTAGTGTACTTTAGTGGAAATTGGAAAAGTGATTGTAAAGGGCTTAGTGTTTGTTTTACACCGGATAGGTCTGTCCGGTGGGGGTGTGGTCTGTTCCAAACAGAGGCGGGGCTAGAATTCCAAACTGGAATGAGTTTCCTCCCGCTACGTCACTCTGGGATAGGCCGCGAGATACCGAGCAACGCTGTCACTCAACGGGGTTTCGGGCTGATCACCTCTGGTAAGCAAAACCTTTTAAAAAATAGCAAATAATCCTCGCATATATGTTTAATTTGTTTTATCTTTAGTCTACTCACAAAACTTGAGGTGTTTTTATTTTTTTTCCATTGCCTCGCACTCGCAATGAGCCGTTTCAAAGTTGTAAACTACGCTCGCGCAACTACAGCGGAAACTTTAGTCGTGAAGGCCGTGTTATTGTTATTTGTTGCAACAGGTCCTCGAAACGAGATATTGTATTTAGTTCTTTGGAAATGTCGGTTGTATTAACCAAGTGACGATGTGTGCTTTGTTTTTAATGCAGGACGGGACTCCAAGAGAGAGAAAGTAGAGCCGAGCCCACCGCGGGTTTACAGGCTCTGGATTCAAGTGATCGGTCCCACAGCTTTCGTCGAAACTGCCTGTGTGGATTCATGCCGTGTTGGTGAGCTAGATGCGGTCCGAAGCTAAGATGATGCCGGTGAGTTCATGCTTCATTTACATGGCTACAAGTTTAAACCTTGTCCTACGGCTGAACATGTCCGTTTAAGACATTGTATCGGTAACATTGTGAGTTACCTGGACATTTAAACTGACGTGGTTGCTGATCTGTGTCTGTGGTCGCACGGGTTTCTTTCTGAGAAGTTCATCAGCTGTGACAGATGCGTGCGATCGGTGCATCTGGTGAGAAGCTATGTCATTTATTTGCTTTCTGGGATGATTTCACTACGGACGGATATTTTCCATGTAACGCTAAACCAGTCAAAGTCCCCTTCGTCATAGTGCCATGGTGTATACATGTACATGGTGTATCTATAGCCAGTCTTGGGACAGTAGACATTTAGCTGACTAAACAGTATTTTACTGTCGATGCATTTATTGTACGCTTTGTTAGTGTGATGCACAACAAGCTGAAGGCTTGTCCTGCCAAGTATGGATGGCCCTACGCTAACCTCAACTCTGGACTCCTGCCATGTCACCACCATCATCATCACTAGAGGTCCACCTCTCTTTCTGCAGTGAAAGTCTCTCAATACTTTGTTGTTTTATGTAGAGAGGACAGCGGACATGTGGTCTTCTTCTGTGTGCTCACTGTAGAGAAATAAGCTTCCCAACAAATAGAAATAGTGATACGTTATTTTTTAACAAAGCATTTTTAGTTCTCTGTTGTCACTTTGCCTGCTTGCTGGTTCAGCGAAGTGATGGTTTGATCGGTAACTAGTAAGGCTTTAACCCAGCTAAAGTTATTGTGCCTAGAATGTATTTAACTGAGAATCTCATGACAGATAAGGCTGCAACCAACGAATGCTTTCATGATGAATGTGTCAATTTCTTTTTGATTAATCGTTGATTTAATTAAATGCCTTAAAGTAGTGAAAAGGGCCCTTCACAATGTCCCAGAGCTCAAGGGAACATATTTGTAGTGCTTGTTTTGTTGTACCAACATAAAGAGAGTCATGTTGGTAACAATTATATAATACAGAGAAAAGAAGCACATTTATTAGTATTTTGGCATTTCTTCCTAGTAATTTACTTTAATGATTAATCTGTTGTCATAGTTGTAATAATAACAATATTCTGTTGATTGTCTCGTATCTTAATAAACTAACCATCTCAAAACGAATGCCGGTTCAGCGCCAGGATGTTTACTTTATGGAAGAAATGACGTCGCCATTATCCAAATGTAAACACTGTCGCAATTAATGTTTTTGTCTCAGCTTCTGCGGTTGATTGTGGAGCCGTACAACATGCACGTACACTTTATTTACAAGGAAGGTAACAACTCATGAAAGACTCCAGTGTAATCCTCTGTCGTAGGAGGTTCTGGGTCCACGAATGATGCCCGTCTCTGCTTCCAGTAAAACAGCTGGATTAGAGAATTAATCATCTTATCCGAGGAGACGGTCGTATTTGGATTCTCCTGTCTGGTGCCACATGGTCATTTGTTATCGCCAAGCTCTGTTCTTGTCCACACCGATGTATAAATTGTGCATGTTTTCATGCGAGATCTGTTTCCTTATCGGCCCCATGAGACTTTGGTAACGACCCTCTTTACCCCAAACATCTCACCCGAGAATAATTCTGCATGTGCGGTGTGGTTGAAGGAGATAGAGCTGCTGGTGTTGCCCGATAAACACAAAATGGCCTCTATATAGAACCGTCTGATGTGAGGTATTGTCTCAGCCCCGTGACCCTGCTTTATACAGACCAGGGGCTCGGGGGTAGTAAGAATGTAGTGTCGTAATTACAGGCTGGGATGGTAAATAAGGGGTCACTGTGTGCTGAACACAAAGAGCTGCAGGAACTCTTTAACAGCGTGTTGTGTAGAGCACATTGTGTGTGTGCGTGCGTGTGGCAGCACCCTGATAAGAGATGCTCAGCCTTTATTGAACCACAGCGAGGTATCACTCATTTACTCCTGATTTACTTTTATCTCTACTTAAACCAGGCGTTGTCCTGCAGACTCGTATTAATGCCACATTTGGGCTTGAATTCTCTGCTGGCGTATTACATTGTATTTTTTTTGTCAAGATAAATTATATTCGATGGACTCTTCTGGCAACATGAAGGAAGAGAAACCAAAAAAACTGGAAAAGTTTCTGCGTGCTTTCAGATTTGAAATGTTGCAGTAAACATTTTACTTCTTCATTCCTCTCCCATGACACGAGTTGCTTGACCTTTTCTTGTGCCTTTGCCACATTGTTAGTTGTGCATTCTTGTGCCCACACACATTTGTACCATTTCTCAGCTCCACCGCCACAAATCTCACCGTTGCTCGACTTTGTGGCGATGTTGTGATGGTGGGAAAATTAGATGATGTTCTGGAAGCCTGTGTGTCAACAGAAACCCGAGAAGGCTTTGTGTTCGGTCTGTGGGAGAGTACGCGGAGGTTACATAAGCAGACTCGTCGGTGATCGGCAAGGACTGTCAAGGGCAATGTTTTGACTCTTATTAGAAGAAGAAGAGTTTTCGGTATGATGACTTAATTAGCTGAAAAGAGTGGCGCAAAAAATCCAGCATTGATACTTTGCTGCCAACCCAGCAAGCTGGTTATCTGTGTCTTCATAGCACTGAGGAACCGGTTCTAACATTTTGTCCACAATATTTAATCCTCACCGGGCAGAACAAAGAATATTAGCTGAGACAATTGATAATGTGTTACATAAGTTTCTTGAATGCACACTGAAGCACCACAGAGTCACCTGAGCAGGTATCGACTTACCGACCGCGGAACTGTTGAGTGACTCCCGTCTGTGAGGAATCCAGGTGAAAGGCTGAGCTACACACTAAAGTGGTACACTGCCAGAGACCCCCTTTTCAAGCAGCGAGGGTCTTGTGACGGCATTGTTTGAGGTTGAAACACTGGTCCAGCCGTGGGGAACAGATGGGCCGTGGTTCAGAAGTGGACCCAGGGTGGTCTGGGAGTCGGCCTTCTAGGAAACTTGTGACCCCTTTTTCACCAGAGAGTCCCAGGAACTAAAGGTTTGCACATTTGAAGAACAAAGAAGATAATAGAAAATTTAACTAAACAGAAAGCAGTTGTTGTTGCATGTAACAAGACAACAATACAGTTACATAGTTATTTATAATTTACTGCTGCGCTGATGGAGGTTCTTCTGATAGTTATACACCGTTTCCTCCAGTCAAAAAGTAGCGAATGTTCCTGAGACCCCGAAAAGTTCCTCGAAAAGTTCCTGCATTGGAAAAAAGTGTTTTGTACTCTGCCTCCTCTTCTGCTTCACCAAAGTGTCTCTCTTCATTTGTCAGATCAAACACCACAAACGCATCATCAGTGTGCATTTTCTTTTTTTTTTAGGAAGCCAATTAGTGTGTCTGCCACATTTTTGAATCGCCAACTCTTCGCTTTTAGTTTCCCTCTTGAGATAAGTGATGATGAAAGACTGTTTTGCGTACAGTAAGTTATCATATAACAGACTAATCAACAGATATAGAGGTTTGGGTAATTTAAGTTTACGTTTATGATCTCCAGCTATGGCTTGTTACTCTGAAGAAGGCCGGGAACAAAGGACACATCCTCTGCTTCGTTTCCCTTATCTCTCAGATAAGCACACGTTGGAATGGAAGACTACTGCCAGAGTGCAGATCACAGAGCGATAGGCTAAGCACTGCAGTGCAGACCGAGAGAAGAGGTCGTCCTGACCGAAGAGTCTTAGCTCGCTGCAGCTTCAGTGTGTCGTAGAAGTTTTCTTTCCCTCCTCAATACTGCAGCTGAATGAGGCTTCCCGTGCGTTCAGATTCCGCCTCCCGTTTGTTGCCCCTGACCTTTTCTCCCTCACTCCCTCGTCCCCCTAATGCAGCATGCAGAAAGTGAGAGAGAGATGAAGAGGAATAATGCATGAGAGAGAGAGTTTTCTGCTGTCTCGTCTTTTTGAAGGACTGCTCTGCTGGAACTGAGTCAACTCTTGAAGCGGTGGCAGGGAGAAGAGGGAAGACGGAGGTGCTGCTGCAGTGTCTTACTGACCGGCTGCAAACACATTCAGAGGTGACTCCCTCAACCAGACCGAGCCCACTCATTCGCTTACCACAGCAATACGCGTAATTGAAAGTGTGTGGACAGCAGTGAGACCCCTCAGGTGGTCAAAGACACAGTCCAGCCCCTGTTATCTTCTGCTGCCGTCAGCCTGCCTCACACTATCCACCTCCACAGCTGTCCCATTTCTCTCCTCGGCATTAAATCACATGTTGTCTGTGGTCTTCAATTCCAGCGTGTTATATCAAGCCGCCTGACACTCTGCCTCATTTGATCTGACTACAGCCACGGTGCTCCTCCAAGGCTCCTCTATATACACAGAGTCTAAATATGAACCTTGATATTGTGTTTTGCATAATATTCATCAACACACTCAGATATTGGGCTCTTTTATCTTTGGAGCATAATGCAGGTTTATGCAGGTACATTGTTGTGAATCCAACACCCTGAAAGGATTTAGCTTATTTATAGAGGGCAACGCTGTGGCCTTCACTTCAGCAAAGTTTTACCTACTGAGAAATTAACATAATTGATTCATAATTATCACTCTTTCATCTGCAGGAGAACAGAGAACTGTAATCAAATCTACCTGGGACCGTAGCGACACAGTACGATATGCATGGGTGAAGTTCTCTGTTTGAGATTTAATAAAAGATAATGTTGCACTTCCAGGTTAGACCACCATTTTCTTTTGTGTGTGTGTGTTCAGTTGTATTGATGTGAATCCTCAGTAACGGGATGAGTATATCCTGATATTGCCGAGTAATTCCATTACAGTACAATCCCCTCGTGGTTTTGTCTATTCTTGGAAATGGGAAACTGCAGTGGCAGACAGTTTTGATAACACTTAACTCAATATGGAGCCAATTGCATTTGGACAGTGATCTTGAGGGGCCGATGCGTTAGAATTGACCCTCACAAGGAGAGAGTGCATCGCGACGGTGGGACACGCGGGGGTTGATGTGCTACTGCTGGAAGTAACATCATCAAAAGATCATTCTTCTAACTTCATTTTCTTTGGACCTATCCTGTATATTTGCACTCTATTGCTGCAGTGCACACGGTCCTTATCTGAAGGATCGGTGGGAGTGCCCCACACACACACACACACACACCAACACACCAGCATAGCATTCCTTCCTGTAATTGGCTACGGCTACAGTGTTGCTCTTTTAAACTCGAGTTATTTCTGAGTCCTCTGTCTAAACAACCAGAGAGGCTTGAAAAGCCAGTTCCCCTCAGGCCTGCAATCAATGGCATCTGCTTCATGGCCCCTCTGGCTTTAATTGGAGAAGGGATCCAAATTGCACAGTCGAAGGCCAAATCAGCATCTTCTGGGCTGTAGGCGTTGTAGCTGATATCTTTTAGTTTATCGCATAATAGTCCCGCACCTCCCCGCAGGGTCTGCGTCTTGTTTCATTTCACACAGGACAGAATCGTCAACAAAGAAACCTGTTTCCGTGCAATAACCCAGAACAACTGTTACGGTATACCTTTTGTGTTTTTGCGTCTCTCTTTCTTAACCCCTCACTCAAGTACGTGCTGCCAGCTGCAGTCACCCCTCTCTCTAAGATGTGTTCTTATTACAGTGTCTTTTGTCTGAGGGTTTGATGTTACACCCTTTCATCTCTGAGACACACACACACACACTCCTATCTATGTTATTAGAACAGATGTTTTAAAGCATGAGCCATTCACCCTAAAGACTGTAGTTGTTTTGTTCCAGCCCTGGCACCACAGTAGCTATCTTTATGGATGAACCAGGCTCTGGAGTGTCTGGTTATGAGTATGAACACCTGCATACTCCTGGGCCTTGGTTACCTGGAAGCATATTCCCTTGAACACTTAAGGCATAGTGGCTGTAGCTCTATCAGCAGGCTATTGACTTTAAGCTTCCTATTGTAATACTGAGCCAGTAGTCTGTTGAAAGGCTCTATTTTCATATAGCGGATTAACTTAATCCCAGAGATATAGCCCCAATGACCCAGCCTTATAGCGGCACTGCTGTGAGAATATCTACAGCGCGGGCTGTAGCGTTAACGGCCACATGTCTTTGCACTGGCTCCTATAATTGTCATCTTGCAATTGTGAGCTGTCACACCAGTCCCAAACCCTGGGAGACAGATGTGACTTATCTGATGCTGTGATGGAATTAGAAATCTATATCGTTGTGATGGTGAGCAGCAGCTCGTCCCCCTCTCCTTCCCCACGGCGATCTCTTTGCCCTGTCTCAGGTAGGCAGGAAGTGCAATTCAGCAGCTGCTTCTGTCGTGCACCCTGATAGACGGAAGGCAAGTGTAGCACATTTCTTGTCAAATGTGATATGTACTTATGTGTTCTATACAATGCAAATTGGTCCCGCTCCGCTCCCTTCTGTTTGTGTAAGGCTACCGAACACGATTCTTTCTGGTGAGCGGTTGTGTGTCTTTTTTAAAATAGGCTGGTGTTGTTGTTATTGAGCTGTTTTAATTTCACTCGCTGTTGTATCTATGAATATTTAATGAACTCTCAAGTTGTTTGGCTGAGTCAAAATGAGGGGCACTCTTCTAAGACACCTGAGGCCGGTCCCTTTAATCAAGATGGCAGAGGCTCTGCAGTACGGCCTTATGGAGATTGTTTTCTCATATTGATAAACTCTATATCTGTTGTTTACACACACTGATCTGCTAATAACAGAAAGTCAAAGTGGACTTTCTGCTGTGTTAAATAAGACAGTAATATGATAAACAGTGTATGAACATAATCTTTCAATATGAAGACAGCTATAGGAGATACAAATATATTAATGTGTTACTTAACGCTATGTATTTTGCATATATTTAATCTACCCAGAGCAATATGAATATGCAAATATGTACATTATGAACATTAGCCTGAGTACTTGAAATAATTAGGTAAATGTTGCACATGTGTGCGATACCTCAGTCTATAGGCCGTGGCTGCATGCATGAGGTGGATGAAGGTCAGCAGCAAAGTGCTCACTCATCTGGATGGAGGCTAGCTGGGTAGCGGTGGCCCTGGATCATTAACTTTAGTGCTGAACAGAATTGGCTTTTAGTGTAGGAATCCCTCCCAGGACTCCATTCCCCTCCCGTCCATGTGTCCTGTCTCCTCCTCACTTTCTTTCTCTCCCCCCTCCTTTGCTCTGTTGTTTCTCTTTCACTCTCCAAATATTAACAGGGTCATTTGAATGTCCTACATTGCCGGGAAAGTTGTGACGATGTCAGCAGCTCTGTGCTGATCTCTCGATGGCAGACTACATGAAACTGTTGCCAGTTGAGGTTTTATTTAGACGATGTAATTTATCATGTTACCTGATAACAGTTTAGTTCTCAGCGACGTACCTACAAACAGTAAAGCTGTTCTGAGAAGCAGGAAAGGAGAAGTCTTTGGTTTTGGCTTTGTTCTCCGTGGTGGTCTTTCACTAAGAGCTGTTGGATCTTATATGGCCGGTGAGGAATACGGCGTCTGTACTGTAGATTACCGACGAGGATGACTCACTGCTGACTCTCTCTATTGATGTGGCATCTTTCATTTACATCTCTATGGAGCAAACCAGTTGAGTCAGACCGCTGCCCCTGGTTTCCACCTTCACCGTGAAACAAAAAAAAAAGCAAACCTTTTCCGATTGTGTACGTTGCTAAAGAGATTTAGAGGACGCATGTCACCTGACCGCTCACTTTGTAAGCTCCATTTGAAGAAGAAAAGAGGAATAAAGCCACTTATCTTGAGGCTTTTAGGCTTTAGTGCTTTTGCGCTGTGCACCCCACAGTTCAAAAGCAATACGTTTTGTTTCTGCGCCGTGGCTGCAGCTGCCCCCCCCCCCCCCCCCCCCCCCCCCCGAGCCCTTTCTGCTCATGACCCCGCTGACCTGATCTCCCACCATGGCCCCCTGTAGGCTCGGCTGTTCACGGCAGAGTCCTGAGAATAGAAAAAACCTGGCAGTCCAAACCTGGAGGTTTAGGACACAAACAATCACACACTTTCCAGGTTATTCTAGTTCTTGGGCTGCTGATTTTTAGGCGAATACAGAACATTTCAATAAGTTCAATTCGTGCATTGCCCCAAGATGGCTATGTTATGTCCTAGTTTTATTACGACCTTATCAAAGCTCTCACGCTCTTTTCATGTGATGACATAACAGATGGGATCATATTCGCACACAGTCCTAACCGCGTCATACATCTACATGACATGTTTACTGTCTGTGTTTGTATAGCTCAGGATTGCATAAGCAGAACATTATGTTTCACTCCCAGAGGTGTAAATAGATTGTGACGGCTTTAGTTTGATGTAGGTCTTCTGTCTTTTTTTTTATTATACACACAATGCCTGTTATGACTATAAAGATACACAATAACAATATCCTGTATCCTGTATATCCTGTACTGATTTGAGAACTCCTTTTGAAAACAATGCAGACGTTGTTAAATCTTCAGTTTGGAATGTGACAGGAATTCCAGTTTTCGGGACGCTTGCTGTCAGACGGCTCAATTTTCTGCTCAGTGTTGTTGTTTTCCCGCAGTAGCTGAAGGCTTTCACAGCCCACTTCTTCAGCTGTGACATCTTCATTGAGATAGTCCTTTCTTTTTTAGATAGTTCTAAACCGGTCTTTACCATCCGTCAGTCACACACGGACAACTCAAGAATCCTCAGTGGCCGTCCCTTGAGAGTGCTTGGCAGGGGTGTGTGTGTGTGTGTGTGTGTGTGTGTGTGTGTGTGTGTGTGTGTGTGTGTGTGTGTGTGTGTGTGTGTGTGTGTGTGTGTGTGTGTGTGTGTGTGTGTGTGGGGGGATAGAGAGATCTCTCACAGTGGTGACAGCACTAGTTAGCACTTAGATGACATGGGGTAAAGGGGAATTCTGAGAGCTGGCCTCCGATGATTAGAGGAATGAGAGCTGGGAATAGATACTGTTTTATATATTTATATATATATATATATATATATATATATATATATATATTTATTATTATAGCCATCTGTTATTCCTTTCAGATATGCACCCCTTTACGTTAACCGGACACGATCTAACTAACTGGTTGAATAAGTCTTCTGGTTACTTTATGTAAAGTTGAATGCTGTCATATTAAGGTCAAGACTGTAGCAGTACAAAGTGAAACACACACACACACACACACACACACACACACACACTCACGCCTGTCTTCTGTTGTTATTTAACTTCTCCATCTAATCTGCCTGCCTCTCTCTCTCTCGTCCCCAGATGTTCCTGACGGTATACCTCAGTAACAATGACCAGCATTTTACTGAGGTCCCCGTTACGCCGGAGACGCTGTGCCGGGACGTGGTGGAGTTGTGCAAGGAGACTGGAGAGGCCGACTGTCACCTCTCTGAGATGTGGCGTGGATCTGGTGAGTCCAGTTCTCATCCATCTACCCACAGTGAAGTGGACATGGGATTTTCAGTCACATGCTATTTTGGTCGTGGAATATTCTGGATGTGTCCCAAGAGACTGGAGTCAGTGTGCAGACACTTGTTTGTCTTCTTCCTTTTAATTAGAGGGAAATTGCTTTTTCTGAAGTAGACCATATATGGAGATTAGCTGTGTGGTCAACTGCTCAGTCATTTCTTTTTGAAGGGCTTATCTCTCTTTTGGGTCCACAATGCAAATGAAGCAGAGCCCATAATCCCCGTAACAAACACAAGCAGCCAGACATCTCCCACATCTCTCAGGTGGAAGGAGGGGGGAGAGAGATCTCATGCTTCCCCTCTTTCCTCCGTCTCTGAGAGTCACAATCAAAACTCAAGGAGCCAAGCTTCCTAGCTGTTTCCATGGTGACGCTGCCATAAGACTGAAGAAAGTGCCAATTATTGTGTTTGAGTACTTCCTCAAGTAGTCTGAAAAGATTGTCTCATTTTGCTGCCGTTTCTTTACAGACCACTGCTGACATTTAGCATCACATTTAGATGTAAAGCTATTAATAAGCCGAATATTTCACCAGTCTTCTGACTTTGTTTTTGCAGTCGTGCCGTTTATGATACATCCGTTTCATTGACCTCTGCTCGACTGTAATGTGTCGGTCCATTTGTGTGATGAAATGGTCTTCAGCAGGTTGAAGACGATGTCTGAGCAATGCACGATGAGCCCTTTGGCTCAGTAACAGACACAATAACTGACAACACATCCCTCGAGGTCGTTACTCACAAAGACCAACTAGGTGCAGAAATGAATCTCCTCTCAGTGTAGACCAGCAGTGTCGGGCAGCAGGATTTTACAAAGCGCACCTGACCTGATTGGTATCGTCACACGTTTTTAACCGTGCCAAATTAAATAGAAGTTAACATTTTCAATGTTGAGTTTATGAGTGTGCTTCTATCTCGCTGACATATTTGTGTATTCTGTCTGCAGAGCGAGCTGTAGGTGACGGGGAGAGGATGCTGGATGTGCTCCAGCGATGGGGACAACACCGGGCAGAGGTGCGCTTCTTCCTGCGTCACAATCGAGCCCCTGTCAGAGAATCGGGTAAGAGTCCCAACCGCACGTACAGGTTAGAAGCGAGGGTTTCTACAGTCTCTCAAAGACGAGTCATGATTTGGACGAAGGCATTCCCCAGGGAAAATACATTTGACACTAACGTAGTAAACTCCAGAGATGCCTGCAGCCTCTGAACGTACACACATCCACTCTGGCGTTTAGGATTCATGAAAGCCATAACATGAGAACGATGGCAGTACTCTGAACACTGCTTTATCCTGGAGAAGGGTTTTATATTAGCAGGCCTCACATCTTGAACAAGCCTCATTCAGTCGTACTGTTAGAGGCCGGGGTGACCCGGTCACATCGTCATAAGCCTGTTACTTTTCAGTTTTGTTAGGAACACAGAAAACTCTAGTATTTTTGGTCGTGTATTTTCCTCTCAGCTCCCAGTTGCGTAACTAAGCTTACCCCTCACAGCTTGAGTCTGGCCCAGGGATTAGATGGCTGCTTTCCCTTCCTGTTATCTTAGCTCGCTCTTGTTTTCCCACACTGTTAGCTTAGCTCTGCTCAGTGTTCGTAACACAGAGGATGGGTTAATGTGGTCTCCTGTTTCTGTGGTGTTGATACTATTTATGGAAATAGTATTGTACTGTACTCAGAGTCAGTTAAAAGTTCACACTTCCTGTTGTTATGCCGGTGTTTTCTTTTTCACCGGGTCAGAGGACGAAATGTATTCTCCGCTGAAGTGAGCTAGCTAAATACCTTCACACTCAATGACACTTATTGAGCCTTAGCACTAACACCAACCAGTGCATGTATTTAACATGCATTCTGTATGTCAAGGGTCATCTAAAACCATTATGCACGCTAAAGGGCTTTGGTCATGGGCCAAGGCTTTAAGGATGAGATCTGGATTGCCAGGCCCCTCCTCTCAGCCACCAAATGCCCGTAGCATTGTAGGATATTAGTGCATTTATATACACAGACGAGCGCCACACGTCTGGCGGTTGGACCCACCGCCAGACGATTATGTATTCGGTTAAATCCCGAGATTACTGCAAGTCACAAAGAACACTGATCCCAGTTGTTACCTAGAGGAGCTAGGATCATTCAGCACTAGCCGTCTACTGATCCGCAATCTCTTCTGCAGCAAGTCCAGAGAAAGCCGTACAGTGCGTGTACCCATGTTTGTTAGAGACCGTGATGAGGCCGTCGCCTTAGATGAAGGCCGACAGTAGATTGCGATGTCTGATTGAGTCTTCTTTTGTGTTACTCAGGTGGGCCAAGAGGCTCCGAGCAGAAGAGGAATGGAGTGAAGGGTCCCCCAGACAGAAGAATGGAGAACGGGGTGAGTTTGTGGGTCTTATATTTTAGACAATTCAAAATACTTTCAGCAGGATCGTCCCATTGTTGAGAGAAGAACTTTGATTTATTCTCACACAATATTTCATCTGACCCACTGACAACACCTTATCTGTACTTTAGCACACATTTTATTTTATTCTTAAGTTTAAGAAGGAGAACAAACGCGTTGGGACTCATTTACAAATACTTTTTACTCATCATTGCAATAACATTGCAGTCATATCTTCCCTTGCCAATCGCAAGTCTGAAGATGTTTCGATGCGTCTCCACCAAGACGTTTTCATTTTTATTTTTATTCCCGTCATGTGGGTCACAGATTTTATTATTAACATAAATTCTGTGACCTGGTTTGTTTTCTTTCTTTGTACTGAACAAGGAGCCAACGTGATTATTTTCTAAAGGGTACTAATTAATTCAATTAAAAAAACACCCTGCGGTGTATAAATGCAAATGAAAAATGAATCTTTGCATCATAACATCGAACACGTTCGATGAATCCTGAAATCCAAAATGTCTTATTTTGTGGAACTAAGGGATTGCTCCACTTATGTGCTTGTCTGCTGCTGCCTTTGCTTTCCTTCAATGCTACACTTGCTTCCTTGTACTAGACCTTGAACGACCGAGTGTGTATTACAACACAAGATGTGCCTATTGTCACTCTATCAACCTCAGGTGGCAACAACACCCCGGATGGACATGACGCTGGCCGAACTACAAGAGATGGCTGCCAGGCAGCAGCAACAAATAGAAAGTCAACAACAGCTCCTCGCCTCCAAGGTGAGTTTGGACGCAGCGCAGGATGGAAGGGGAGGTGGGGACCGGTAGAGAGACGGGTGGATTCAGGGGATGGAGAGGTTTGAATGGTGGAGATGAAAGTAAAAGCCAGAGAGGGAGGGAGGGGGGGGAGACAAAAAGAATGGCGCTAGATTAAAGAGGGGGTAATTGGGATAAAGTGGGGAGATGGTACACAAATCAAAGGTACTGAAACAAGTCTAGTGCACTTAGAGGAAACTGGAATGCTGAGACAGAGTGCACGTGGTGGATGTGATAGATGGGTCAGATGAGTTTTGGATGGCTGCAGGTGTAGTGTTTATAATTTGAGACGCCTGAGACAGCTGCCTGCCTTTGATTCTCACTGTGCAGCACTCCTCTCGTATTTGAAGCGCCGTTTTTTCCTTGTCTAGGACTTGTTTCTCATTTTGCTCAGGATTTATTGGTGACTGTGGGAAAGAAATTTGACAGAAAACAGGACACGCTATAATGAAATACATGGCTGACCATTTTTCTTCCTTTTGCTGAGGCACCTAAAAATGTTTCTGATCTGCTGATCCAGAGATATCCACTATATTAAGATAACTTAAAAAATAACTTGCGTCTTTCTATTTTGTTTCTATTCACATGCTTCAATAAGTTCTGCCAGTTGCAACCTGTGTCATTAACCCTTAAGTGTTCTGATCCAGTCAACTTTTTTTCTGCGAAAAAAGCCAAGGAATGTAGCTCCAGGCAGTCGTGAACACTGACGAGTCACTCTTATAAGTAAACAAACAGGCGTTGCCATCGGCACACATCGTCCGCTACAGTCCCCGTCAGAAACTGTGTGCTTTCTCAGAACCTGTTTGGGAGAGCTAGGACAGGTGTTCAGTACAGTGTGTCAGAGTTCAAGTCTGACTGTTGGTTTTGAATGTTTAACAGTGTTTAGCTCCACAGAACGTTTTCTTTACTCTTTTTTTTAACCAAGCATGTTGTCATAAAATGCATTCATAACAGCCCTTCAGGAGCTACAGGGGGAGTCGTGTTCTTACAGCTGCGAGCCCCTCACATCTAAGTGTGTAGTCCAGTGCTTTGCCCGAGGACACTCGGCCGTGGATTACTCATAAATGAAAGTTATGAGGGATGTGTCTGATTTATTATGTTTCCGACATTTGCTCCACGCTCCGCTCTTCTGTCTTTCCAGGAGCAACGGCTGCGCTACTTGAAGCAGCAGGAGCAGCGGCAGCTGCAGCAAGCCTCTGAGCAGGAAAAGCTGCAGCGCCTCAGAGAGAACATCGACAACCAGGAAACTCGGCTCAAGAAGGTCCGGGCCCTCAAGGGCCAAGTGGAGCAGAAACGCCTCAGCAACGGCAAACTGGGTAAGCCAATGGACGAAATGGATTTTATGAATGGGTGCCTGCTCGGGATTTAGAAGCATGGACGATTTGATTTCAATATATGAAGACACAATGTCTTCCTTTTTGACTGATATTGTTTCCCACACTTCCCTGCCTCCGTCATCTTCACACACCTGCTCTTCCTCTCGTCTTCATGCCTCTCCCTCTCCAGTGGAAGAGATCGATCAGATGAACAACTTGTTCCAGCAGAAGCAGAGAGAACTAGTGATGGCTGCTTCCAAGGTGGAGGAGCTTGGCCGGCAGCTGGAGTTGCTCAAAAATGGCAAAATGGACAACTTCCACGACAACCAGAGCTCTGTGGCTGAACTAGACCGCCTCTACAAGGAGCTACAGGTGTGCAGAAATAATACAGACTCCATTCAACACACCAAAACAAAATTGAGCTCCAAAGACGGTGTCTGTTTTAAATGAGCACAAACACTGAACGTATGTCTCGTCTTTGTCCTCATCTTCCTCGGCCAGCTGAGGAATAAGCTCAACCAGGATCAGAACTCTAAGTTGCAGCATCAGAGAGAGGGCCTGAACAAACGCAACCTGGAGGTGGCCGCGATGGACAAGCGGATCATTGAGCTCCGAGATCGGCTGTGGAAGAAGAAGGCGGCGCTGCAGCAGAAAGAGAACTTGCCTGTAAGTACCGTATTATTACGCCACAACAGCATAAAAAAAAACATTCTCATAACCTAGTACAGAACCCCCCCCCCCCCCTCGCTCATGTTCCATCTCAGTATTTTGTGAATGTTCAGTTAGCTTTGAGTGTTATTCTGTCTTTATCACAATTTGTCAAGCCACTATTATTCATATATGCAAAAAAAGTGATGGAAATGTTTTTCATGAGAGCTCCCCCTCGTGGCCAGATATTAAAGGATGTTTGTATCTCTCTTTACACCCGGAAGCCTCAGATGCCCTGGCATTCAGAGCTCGCCCATGTCAACGTAAGCTATCTCCTGTTTGGGGAAATCCCAAGTGACCCCCCCCCCCCCACCACCTCTGTCGAAGGAGTCCACTCCTGTCCGCCTCTTTCCATTCTTTGATCTCTCTCTATCTGAGATGGCTGGTGGGGATTGATCGTAGGGTTGATCATGCACACAGAGTTGCATCTGAGTTTACGCTCTCAGCTTCTTCACTCGGCTCTGTTTTCAGTCCCATTTGGCGGAAACAATTTCTGAAGATGAGAGAGAGGAGTAATGAGTGCAGGCAGGCAGGAATGTCAGGGGAGATGCTATCTTATTTGGCTCCACAGACACAGGAAAAGGCAAATAATCAGTTTAGTAACAGCAAGAACCATCTTAAAAAGAAAACATTGGCTTTTCAAAACACATTTGACATTAAATACGTAGCAGGGTCTTTGCACTAGCTGTAATTGGTGTTCAAGTTTTGGCTCAGAGTTCGCTGCCTGGTGTCTCCTCTGCTCCCCTCTCCACTTTCCAGGAATTGTTTTGAACACAGGTTGCCTTGGGACTGTAAAGTAGAGTCAACAGACTTGTGTGGAAGAAGAATTAACATATTTACTGCTCGAGGATGCTTGTGTTGGGATAGCAAAGGTGTAAGGGTGGCCAAAAAGAAAACATAATCATTCTGATTGGATGATGGATGATTTTATGTTTTCCCCTCTTATTAACACAAGTCACTTTACTTTGTCCTCGATGCAGTCATTTCTTTAATTTTGTATGTAATTAACCCTAACTATGTACTCCTGATGGGGTCGACTTCCTCTCAGACATAATTAAGGGGTTCCATTGGCCTTCACATTTAACTTTCTTTCTTTCAACCAAATTAACCTTCAACCAATTAACCTCAAATATTGATTTTCATTATAGAATGCTGATTTATAACTTTGTAGTGCAAATCACAAAGCTGTTTGTATTCAATGCCATCAGATTCTTTTCTCTGTGTTTTTACCTCCTTTGCCAAATACAGTGTGCACGATCCTAAGTGACCTATGAGTTAGAACGTAAATAATGAATGTTGGAATGGATATTTAACAAATCATTCTGAATCTCTGCTGGAAGCCTTTTAGATAAAGTAGCAACTTGCACCTCTAATCCAACTTTAAAAGAAGCCCAACTTCTCTTTTGATGTCCCTTCGACATCCATAGTAAAGTAGGAACGGAAGAGAGAAAGGTGTGTGTGTGTGTGTGGTTTAGAGATGAAGGCCTGAATAGGCCCTAGTGAGGAGGTGATTTACCAACAACCCTGCCTGGAATCATAATGACTGGGCCTTTTTCACACGAGCACAAAGACACACTCCATCCAAGCTGCTCTCTCTCTCCTCCAACCAAACACAAGCGTCCGGCTGACATCACACAGCACTGACTGAAGAGAGGTAGTCCGAGGCCGTCCTGCACCGGCTTAGAGTGACACAGTTCAGGAGGCACTTGGAAAATGCTCGTTCGAAGAAAGGGGGATTATTCGGTGATTTGAACTGCTGTTGCATGTTTGTGCTTTTTTTTCAAGAATGGCTATCCCGGTAAAGAGAGGGCTTCAAAAGACACTCATCTTCAGGTACCTGGAGCTGAACACATGCGTCTCTTTTCTTTCTCACCTGATCTCTTCAGCATGACTTGGCACATCAGATTCCATTTAGTTATTGTTGGGCAACGTGAGCCATGTTCATCTTGTCTTAAAGAGACCGCTTGTCGTAATGACGTTAGCTGTAGGATACGTTTTTGTCAAGGAGTTGTTTTAGAAAGCTTCACCCAGGTTTACAGGCGTGTGTTTTCTTCTGTGGGATGTTGTATCGATGACACAGTTACTGTCCTCTAACTTCAAAGCCTCAAATGAAGCTGCAGGATGTAAGAGGTTGTAAGAGAGCCCTCTCCTATCTTAGCTGCTTTAAAATCCCTGCGTGGTTTTCAATTGCAACACGTTTTATGAAAAGCAGCACGCTAATAACATGAATAATGAATACATCTGGGTAAGCTCACTCGTTCTACAGCAGCAACAGTAATCCATGCATTTACTTGAAGCACCATGGTTATTCAGTGACAAGTAACTGCCTTACAGATCTTTAAACACTTCCATGCTAAGCAGAATCAATCCTTTCGTTTTGAGTAACAACACGGTCCGCTCTGGCGCTACCCTCAGGCCAAAGTTTATATTTATATCTAAATAGTGTGTTCTCTCTTTCTGCTGTCTGCCGTAATACCAGATGCTTAAGATTGCTCTCGCTGACCTTTAGCCACTCTAACAGGCTCCTCTGATCCTTTCTCCGTGCAGGTTCCCTCTGAGGGTCCAGTCGGGCAGCAGTCGGGTCCGTCTCGAGTGGCGGCGGTTGGCCCGTACATCCAGTCGTCCACCATGCCCAGGGGCCCAGTGAGGCACGACCTGCTCGTAAAACCGGCCTACCCCGACGGCACCGCCACCCTTCCGGTCCACGACCCGCAGAGCAAGGCCAGCACAGGTGAGCACATAGTCTGCAGCCTTTCACCCTCTTTTCCTTTAGGGTCACGACTCGGATCTCTGACTTGGCGATCCTTCGCTTTGTCACTTCTTTCTTCAACTCAATTCAGCGCTCCCTCAGCAGCAGCAATTTTCAGATCGCAAACTTGAAAGGAGAGATTCTTTAACTGTTGTTCCCTGTGTGTCGTTGTGAGTGTCATGGAGTTTGGTATGTTATTTGTTGTTTTATTTTTAATTGAAATGTGACTGCATTTACTTGAGAGACTGTCCTGCCTCCAGCAGGATCAGAGGAGTCTGGGACAGCAGCTGGTTGTGATGTCAGTCTGAGCTCAGAAGGTATCTAGTTACCTCCTGGATGGTGTGTTGTGACCCAGTATTGCGGAGCCTGAACTTCCGGTCTCCTTACATTACGGTCTCCAACCCTAACCCTAACCCCCCCCCCCCCCCCCCCCCCGTGTGTGTGTGTGTGTGTGTGTCTTTATGCCTCGCTTCTTTTTAAAAATCAAGTTTGAGAAACGGTACAAAGTAAGCTGTTGTTCCACCAGCACCGTAGCATGTGTGCTGTGTAGTGGAGTGGAACTGAAGTCTGCCAAAACCAATGATGGACCAGAGCAACATATCCCACTTATAGATGTTCTTTGTGCCATCTAGTCTCGCTCTCTTAGACCTAAATCAGTCCACCAGTGGATAGTGGGCCAGCAGTGTGCTTTATGTTGTTAAAAATTAATGATCCAACAGAAGAATTAGCCCCCCCTCCCTTATTCCCCCGCTCACTTCCTCATCAGTCCATGTTTTCCTATTTTAAAGCATTCCACATGCAGGAAGTAGAAGTAACAGGTTTTTCCCAGTCTGTCATGATGTTGCACGCAATTATTTCTGCATGCTGAGTTGATTTGCAGTACGGGCAGAAGAGAGATGGGGATGGGCAGAGATGCAGAGGAATCTGCTCGTAGTGTGCACCCATTCCCCGGTTCTTCTCTAGCTGAGACGTTGTGCATAGCATCAGGCAGGCTCCTGGGGATTGTGCTGGTCTCTGTGTGGCCCCTCAGTGGGGCCCCTGCCTGGGCCCAGCCAACAGCTGCCGAGAGCAAAGGAGGATTTGGATCTCTAAGGCTACTTTTGTCTTTCTTGTCTTTTGAATGCATCTTCCTCAGAAGCCATGTTCTTGCTTACGCCTCTGAAAGAGCTGCGGGCAAAGAGAAAAGGTACTCACTGTTTGTGGCTTTGTGTTTATTCTTCACGAGTGATTCTCAAAAAAGATGAGCTATTCTCATCATTTCCTAGCTGGATCTTTGGTCCTGTTTCCTTGTTTTGCTGCTGTTTGTTAAAGCGTGTTTGTTGAGCTTTTTCCTCAGTTCTCTTTCTGACGCTCTAAATGGGTCAGTTGGAACAAATACATAACCTTCAGTTGAACTGACATTCTATGCGGATTCTGACCAACTCGATCTGGTCTTGTTTTCAAAATGTGTGTGTGTGTGTGTGTGTGTGTGAGTTTGTTGGCGTACAACACCTCTTGAGAGGGAGCATTTAGCTACAGTCTGCAGGCGCTGTGATGCTAATCTTGTTAGTTGCAAGAGCCCCGTGCTTTTGTGGTTCATCTGACTGTGGATGTCTGCGAACATGCATGGCCACTGGCTGGGTCTTAGTCAGTCAACCAAAACAACAAATGAGTAACAAAAAAGGCCAAATGCTTCAAAATTCACTCTTTTTTTCCAAAACAATCCTTGATTGTTTGTTCTGTGTGACCCTGCATAGCACACAGCTCTGTGTTTGTTTATCTGGATAAACAATGGCTGAAGCTAGTTTCCAATCTGTGTACTGGTAATTTGAATGGTATTTCACACTAACATTAAATTATCTCCCTTTTTTAAATTTTTGCTTTCTTCTCCCTTGCCGGTCCCACAGGCCTTCAGCCATCCAAGCTGGCAGACTGGGGCTCTTCAGGTCCAGAATCTAACACCAACGGTCATGGTCCTGCTTCAACACTGCCACGAATGACCTCTCACTCCAACTCTAACACAGAACATGGTACGAGACAAACACACAAGAGATACGGCACTACAAATCCTTACTGGAAGGGAAACTACAGTAATGTGACAGAACAACGGCTCCCAAAGGGGCTTCTGGAGTTCTTCTGTTCTAGTCCCACTGTGTCTGAACATGAGATGAAACTGATTACTGCCTCTACTTGTGGTTTTTGCATAGATGAGACGGAACAGAAGAGGGACAGGAAGGTGCGTCCATTTTCCATGTTTGAGCCAACGGAGGTTCCCGCCTCCTCCCTCCGCAAAAACCAGAGCAGCGATGACCTGGTCAGGGACGCTCAGGTGAGGGGGAATGGAAACATTGTCTTTACATCCTCACAGTAAAAAAAAAATCTAATTTAGTAATTACCAACATTAATACATCTCTCTCGCTCTCTCTAGTCTGCTCCCAAAGCTCCAGTCAAGGTGCCTCCTCCTGTTCCCACCAAACCAAAAGGCCCCGGTGTCGTGCCCTACGGCAAACCAGGTCTCAACACAGGCACCTTCCCCAAAACCAAGCCCCTAAGCCAGCAGCCCCAGGCGGCACAGGGCCGCAACCCTCTCCCGCCCTCACAGAGCCAGACACTCCCCCTGCCCTCCAAGCAGGACACTCCACCTGAAGCCACCGTACGGCCCTTCACCCCAGAGCTGCCCTCCTCCAAAGACGCCAGCATGAGTAAGCCCCAGACCGTAGCGGCCAGCTCCATTTACTCCATGTACACCCAGCAGCCGGGCGCAGGGAAGCCCTTCAGTCAGCCTGGTGTGCAGGGCGCGCTCATCAGGTCTCAGGGCCGCACCAACGGATTTGTCAGTGGTAAGAATATCCAGTTGTAACTTCTTTTTTTTTTAAAGTTTAGCGCTTGAATAGTTGAGGTGACACAGATGAATGGGGTCATTCTTCTTTACAAAGTGTATTTAGATTACATGCAGAAATAGAGGGTCATACCTTGAATGAGACATAAATCCACTGCGAGTCATCTCTAGTGAGAGTATAGATCCTGAACACAGGTGGAATAAAAATGATATCTGAAGACTGACTAGGTATGATGTAAACAAGGGTTAAAAGTACTATCTTGTGTCACTTGAGATACAGTCACCTTAAGGTAAATCTACCCTGCTGCCTGGAAGACAATATTCACACGCCACCGACCAGAGGAGCAGCTAGAGAGGCTGAGCCATTTGTTAGATTTTCACTCTACAAACGCAATCGCAGGCAACCGAACCTGCAGCTTCTGACTGCAATAGTGGAAATACCATGGAACACAAATACTGAGGATGTTCATGTAATCCACGCTAGCTCTGTAAAATGAATACAATAGTATTTTGCAAAGTCATATAAGACACCCTCCTGACAGAAATGCAATGGGAGCCACTGAAGGAAAAGACAAAGCAGAGAGTCTAAAGTCTGACTCGCTAGCACAGGTTCAACATGAGTATATAGGTCCAGTATAATTAAGTAAGGTATGACATGCTATTTAATATATAAAAACTGATTATGTAGGTGTGTAGCGCTTAATGTCTCAATGCATAAGTTCAAAGAAAAATGACCAGAACAGTACATCAAGTGCATCTAAAAACTGATATTCGCATGAGGTGAACATTCTTTACCAATGCGCTCTATAAGCAATGATTTATATTTAATACAAAAATGTCATTGGGCTACAGGTTTAGAAACTGATACAAAATACAACTAGTGTATTCGTGGAAAGAATATCTTTATCAGATCCGTCTTAATGGGGTTTATCTCTAGTGTAGCGCTTTGCTGACCTGACACTAGTCTCACAGGCTTGGTAAGTCAGGTGGCAGGGTTAAAGTACGGGATGAAAGCATTAGACATTAGCATGATGACTTTCATTTTGATATCATGAGAGCACAGGGTCCGTCCCTACGTCATCAGTGTGGTATTGTGGGTATCTCTGTAGACATGGCAGTCATGACGTTTGTTTCCCATCTCTGTTTGTAGTGTATGGTAAACCAGTGATCCCCGGTGGAGGCTCCCCACATCCAGAGAACCCTTACACGGACCGGCGCTCCCCTGGCCTAGAATCCGACGTTGACCACAATGGAGCCAACAACGTGGGTCCCAGCCCGTCTGAGGTTCCCCAAACAGAAACGGAACGCACCCCCCGGCCCCTCAGCCCCACCAAGCTGCTTCCCTTCATTTCCAATCCCTACAGGCATCAGAGCGATGGTGACCTGGAAGCCCTGAGGAAGAAGCTCTACAATGCCCCGAGGCCCTTGAAGAAACGCAGCTCCATCACTGAACCGGAGGGTCCTGCGGGGCCCAACATTCAGAAACTCCTCTACCAGAAGACCACGCTGGCAGCCATGGAGACTGTGACGACGCCAAACTATGCTGGTGAAGCAGAGAAGGCGGCGGAGGGGTCAGCGGGGCCACATGGTCCGAGCCATCCGAGTGGTGCAGAGAACCACCCATCGGAGGTGGGACAGCTCCCGTCTCACATCCCAGGTGCTAAAGTCCCCATTCCAGGCCCCGCTGAACAGCCCAAACCACCTTCAGCCATGCACCAGAGCGAGGACATTATCCCCCCTCCTCCCCCATCCCACCCGGCCCCCAGGCCAGATGACGCTCTTTTCCCACCTCCGCCCCGAGCTGGCTCGGAGGATGCAATGGCCAACCAGCCTCCTCCGCCTCCAGACGGCTTCCTGGAGGAGTTCCCCCCGTACCCACCACCCCCATACCCTAGTGGAGCAGAGCAGGACAGCTTGGGAGAGGACACCTTCAACATGAAGGCGCCTGAGGTCACTGGCCAGGTCACGCTGCCACCGGTATGAATCACAATTATGATGCCCAGAGTCTACAGTATAGATTATCCTTGTGTGCGTTTGTGCTACGTGTGCGTTTTTAAATCCCCTCACATGTTTGTTTGTTCGTACCACAGCGACAGGTCATGAGTTACAGTTCGTACACATTCTAGTTTTGAATGACCTGCTAATGACCAGTGACCTGGTCTGATGTTATACAATTTGATAATCCCTATCAAGTACGGCTATTGTTTCTGGAGAAAAATGGGCCTTATTCTGCTTACACTAAGCGGATACCCACCCTACTCGCCCCCATTCTGTGTTGAAAGCAAAGACCAGTTTACATGTTCTTGTTGTTAATCTCCTAGTGAAACTCATTTAGTGGATTTATGGTGAGGTGGCAGGTTTACAAACCAATGAGAAATAAACATGATGCCCCCCTGGTTCCCTCCTTTTGTCACCTCCATTTAAGACCCATTTAGTTGCATAATCGTGGTTTTAAAGGAACAAACTGGATTAGAAATGCATTTAGAGCCGGAAAACAAGTCCCTCCTCTGCTCTCAGTCCAGATTGAACCCAGTAAAGAGTGGACGCACTTCAGGATGAGACTCTCACATCTGAGAGTTTACATGTCTGTGTTTGTAACGGCTGTTTGAGATCGTTTGTGTGATACACCGTTATGATTGTGTCTTTAGGGAAAGAGGACCAACTTGCGCAAGCTCGGCTCTGAACGCATTGAGCACAACATGAGAGTGAAGTTCAACCCACTGGCTCTGCTGCTGGACTCTTCTCTGGAGGGAGAATTTGACCTGGTCCAGAGAATCATCTATGAAGTAAGAAACATTTGCTATGTATTATAATAACATGGTTATAATGTTTAAAATCACAGTTGTTTTTCTGCTGTGTAAGTCAGCTTTTGCTGGTGCTGAACTGAAACTCTTTTAACTCATTGTGATTCCTCATTCACAGGTGGAAGATCCCAGTCTGCCCAACGATGAAGGAATCACTGCCCTACACAATGCTGTCTGTGCCGGACATACAGAGATCGTCAAGTTTCTGGTTCAGTTTGGTGTCAATGTCAATGCTGCTGACAGTGATGGCTGGTAAGTTCTCAGATCAGTCCAAACGGTTATCATTCGTCTCCATGTTGTTTTTTCTTCAACTTAACTTTGAGCATAATCTAGCAGTATGAGCTACAACAGAACTACTCCTAGTGGTTGGTGTTTCTCAGCTCCCACTCTCGTATCCTCTGTCCTTACCTCCTTTTTCACCCACCCTCTAACACAGGACCCCTCTTCACTGTGCTGCATCCTGTAACAATGTGCAAGTGTGCAAGTTCCTGGTGGAGTCTGGTGCAGCAGTGTTTGCTATGACTTACAGTGACATGCAAACGGCAGCTGATAAATGTGAAGAGATGGAGGAGGGCTACACCCAGTGCTCCCAGTTCCTCTACGGTCAGTAAAAGCGGTGTTATTATTTTACCTTATACGAATTTAATTTTAATTCTTTCCTGTGTCTTATGTTTCTGTGAAAAACTCACTATTAATTATTTTTCTGTTATTTTAAATCTGTGTACCCTAAGGTGTGCAAGAGAAGATGGGCATCATGAACAGGGGAGTGGTCTATGGTCTGTGGGACTACAGTGGTGAAAACCCCGATGAACTGATGTTCCGCGAGGGAGACTGCATGACCATCGTCCGAAGGGAGGACGAGGACGAGATAGACTGGTGGTGGGCGCACATGGCTGACACCGAGGGGTACATTCCCCGCAACCTCCTTGGGGTGAGTCACGAGTCACTGAAACTGTAATGAAGACGAGCGTGTTCATTATGTCATGAACAAATGTGCATTGTTGACATTGTTGTCTTCTTCTTGTCTCTTAACAGCTCTATCCCAGAATAAAGCCAAGACAGAGAACCTTGGCTTAAAACGCTGCGCATTCCAGTGTCCCAGAACTCTCCAAAACTCTCTCGCGCACACACACACACACACACACACACACACACACACACGCACACACACACACACACACACACACACACACAGGCAGGCTTTAACAGACTGGGGAAGAGAAGGGCACTGCTATAATGAAGAGAATGAGACAGACCAAACAATATGAAGGATCACCTATGAACTCTTTCTGGCACTTTTTTTTCTGTATCTACGACAGAGGGATTCTCCTTCACTTATTTTTCCAGGCCACACTGTGTACTTAAGACACCATTGACATTGTTTCCCTTTTATTCCACTGTTTTTTGCTGTTATGTAATTAGTGTCTGAAACTATTTCTGAACGGACAGAAACACAAATGTTGGGATGTAAATTGAACAAGCGGTATTCTTATTGCGAGACATTTTTACACTTTCGAATCGTCTTTTAAAACTACGTGGGGCTCTACAGTGCATGAGGCGAACAAGTGGAGGATGATGATGATGATGATTTAAAAATGCTCCTTTACCGTGACAATCTTTGGGGCGCCTGTTTTTCCACCATCACTGTTGAGTGACTGTGCCTCTTCATAACGGCACTAGAGGTGTAACGTTTCAGTTGTGACCGTCACTGTTCTGACTAAACAAAAACAAAATGAGATGATTGGTGGAAAGGACCTGCGATGAAGCTTTTGATTGATCTGTTGCTGTTTGTTCTGTGAAACCCAGAAAGCCAGTCTGCTTTCATACATTGTGGTTGAGATGCCATAGATACCGTGTATACATGTATTTGTGTTTTAAAAAAACTTGTGAAGTTACTGTAGGAATTATATTCTTATGAAAATGGACTTTCACGCTCTTTAGAAACCCTTTGACCAGGGAGGAGATGTCATGCAGTATGAAAAATAATATTTTATTACAGCCATTTCATGACGATATATTGTAAGAAGGCAAGCGTAACACCAGAAACCTTTGTAATAATCGGTAAGCGAATATGATGCTACATCCTAAAGTCAGAGACAATTTCTCAAGTCAAATAAAAGATAAAAAAGATGGAATTTATACAATAAGACTTCACAGTACCCATCACTTATCTGTCAATGCAGATGTATTTATTTTTGTTACTTTTTTGTTTAGCCCTTTTGTCAGTACTATAACCACAGATGTACTGTAGTGTTTCAAACATTTACAATAAAATACTTTGTACTAAGTTTTTATGGTCTGCTTGTATGACTACAAACACAGACCGGATTCCAGTTTTCTCATCATTGTGATAAAGGTGAGTAGAAATATGTTGCTCTCAATGCATATTGTTGTTTTGTTACACTGTCGTTGCTGCCCCCTGCTGGACCGACGAGGACTGTTCACCTCCCAGAGCACCAATCCAAATATGGAAGAAGAGTCTGAGGTGTGAGCATGACAAGGATAGAGTGATGAACCCCTGTTGGATCATCGTCCTCGGTGTGTGAACCCATCTGGGCTGTGTGCCCATCGCCAACGCCGGAGACTTCGGAGGCTACTACTGTCCGTGCCATGGCTCCCACTACGATGCTTCAGGAAGGATAAGAAAGGGACCTGCTCCTCTAAAGCTGGAGGTTCCCTTCTATGAGTTCACTGAGTAGGACGTAGTCATAGTGGGATAAATACTGGAGCTCTGTCTCAGTTCCTCCCTGTAATATGTATTTTTAGATGGCTCCGTGTGAGAGTGACATAAAACGTGTGTATTTACTGTTAAAGACAAATTTCCAACTCTATGATTGAGCTGTTGTCTTTTCCCTCGTAAGAAAGTGAGTTGTTTTTCTTTGATTGATCTGCATCACTTTCCGTGATGTCTTTTGATTCACTGACATTTTATTTATTGTTTTAATCTCTGTAGATTTCTTTCATTCCGCACTATTTTTAGCATTTAGTATTTTCCAAACAGCATTATGTAACACAATGTATGAGGGCCGGGTGTGATCAGGGCCCCGTGCCACGTACGTGGCTAACTGATGTGTAGATTGCGTTTTCTCAGGATCTTTTTATGAGTTTGTGTCAGACAAGATGACAATTTTATACCAGTAATGGCAGCAGCAAAGAGTGCAAACTGCCAAGTAAGATAAAGAACTATTGAGTCACACTCCAGTCACTGATGGATTTAATCCTGACGAACAAAGTGTGCCATGTACAACTGTATGAACCAGTGAAATACACAAACCTTCTACTTTTTATTGATGAAATCATTTGACTACAATATACTGTGCACAGATGCAGGTAAAACCATCATCTTAAACTGACATTACCATCAAATCAATCAATATAATCATCAAAACTATTTCAAACGGTACAGTTGGCGCTCATTCAGTGAATAACTTTTTGTATTGAAATCAGTGTAGTTGAACCGCGGTTAATCATGTGTAACTTCAGAGGTGACTCGTGCTGAAAGCTTTTATCACAAACGGAAACTTTACTGCAACCAGAACAGCTAAAGGGGATTGTTTCCTGTGTGGGTATTCATGTGTACCTTCAGATCTCTGTTGCACACAAATCTATCACAGCAAACTGAGCAGCTGAAAGGTTTCTTTCCTGTGTGGGTTCTCATGTGTCTCTGTAAATGTGAACGCCGGTTAAAAGATTTCTTACAGACTGAGCAGCTGAAAGGCTTTTCTCCTGTGTGGGTTCTCATGTGGCTCTTTAAATTTGAATGCTCGTTAAAAGATTTCTTACAGACTGAGCAGCTGAAAGGCTTTTCTCCTGTGTGGGTTCTCATGTGTTTCTGTAAATCTGAACGCTGGTTAAAAGATTTCTTACAGACTGAGCAGCTGAAAGGCTTTTCTCCTGTGTGGGTTCTCATGTGTATCTGTAAATTTGAACGCCTGTTACAAGATTTCTTACAGACTGAGCAGCTGAAAGGCTTTTCTCCTGTGTGGGTTCTCATGTGTATCTGTAAATCTGAACGCTGGTTAAAAGATTTCTTACAGACTGAGCAGCTGAAAGGCTTTTCTCCTGTGTGGGTTCTCATGTGTTTCTGTAAATTTGAACGCCTGTTAAAAGATTTCTTACAGACTGAGCAGCTGAAAGGCTTTTCTCCTGTGTGGGTTCTCATGTGTATCCGTAAATGTGAACGCTCGTTAAAAGATTTCTTACAGACTGAGCAGCTGAAAGGTTGTTCTCCTGTGTGGGTTCTCATGTGTATCCGTAAATGTGAACGCTCGTTAAAAGATTTCTTACAGACTGAGCAGCTGAAAGGTTTTTCTCCTGTGTGGGTTGTCATGTGGCTCTGTAAATGTGAACGCCGGTTAAAAGATTTCTTACAGACTGAGCAGCTGAAAGGTTTTTCTCCTGTGTGGGTTCTCATGTGTCTCTGTAAATTTGAACTATGGCTATAAGATTTCTTACAGACTGAGCAGCTGAAAGGTTTTTCTCCTGTGTGGGTTCTCATGTGTTTCTGTAAAGTTGAACTCTGGTTAAAAGATTTCTTACAGACTGAGCAGCTGAAAGGTTTTTCTCCTGTGTGGGTTCTCATGTGTTTCTGTAAAGTTGAACTCTGGTTAAAAGATTTCTTACAGACTGAGCAGCTGAAAGGTTTTTCTCCTGTGTGGGTTCTCATGTGTATCTTCAGAGTTCCACTCTTGCCAAATGTTTTCTCACACTCAGAGCATCTAAAATGTTTTTCACCAGCGCTACATCTTGAATCACTGACACGGACTTCATCAGGTTTCACATAGTTTAAACCTGACTGAGGTTCTCTGGTCTTCTTCCCATCACCACCCTCATCAGTGTCAGAAGACTCTCCAGTCTTCTCATCAGTATCTGGTTCTGGATGTCTATCTGGAGACAAGTTCCTGTCTGGTTCTGGTCCTCCACAGTCTTCTCCATCAGCTTCTGTTCCCATCTGTTTAGTTTGTCTTTGATGAAGCTGTGAGGACTGAGCTTCCTCTTCTTCATCTTCACTCTTCACAGGCGTGAATGAGAACTTGACATCAGCCTCCTCCAGACCTTGAAGCTGCTCTCCTTCCTGACTGGTGCAGAGTTCCTCCTGTTCTTCTTTAATGTGTGAGGGCTCTGGGTCCTCCTGGTCCAGACTGGAGCTCCACTCCTGCTGCTCAGAGGGAACCTCTTCTTGAACCAACAACAGCTGCTGGACGTCTGCAGGAAAACAGTAAACACACACAGAGGGGTTACAAAGACATTTTAGAATTGAGCAAATCGTCTCCTGGACATACACTTCCAGAGTATCACTAGAACCAGATAATACAATAATGTAATCAACTTATGTGACCATGAACACATGAACCATTTTAAGCTGCAAAATCCATGACTTTTACTTGTACTTTAAGTTGAAATATTTCCTGTCATCATCAGGTTTCACATAGTTTAAACCTGACTGAGGTTCTCTGGTCTTCTTCCAATCACCACCCTCATCAGTGTCAGAAGAGTATCCAGTCTTCTCATCAGTAGACGATCTACAAGTATTAACAATTTATCTTCACCCACACACAAGCCAGGGTTGGGCCACATTGTGTGTGAGAGTCCTCATATTACACATTCCTTAGCCCATCGATCAGCTCAGTGATTGGCTGAACCCGTCGGACTTCAGTCAGCCACTTCCTTCACCAATTCACCCCCCTTCTTGAAGGCTGTTTATCTCTAAGACGGAGCTGGCAGTTGAAACTAGTTCTCTGTCAGGCTATGTGACATTTAACTGGGGCAAAAGCTATCCTTCAGAGTTCTAATACTTCTCACTGTGTTCAGACGAGCGCGATGAATGCACTAGAACTCACATATCCGCGTATAAGATGTGTTTAACATTGAATGAATATATTTTATTTACATGTACTTCATCTCATTGGAGCAGAGGCTGCAGTTAGCATACCCTGCCTTATCAATGCATTTAAAACACTGACAGCGGGAAGCTGTACTGCTCTCTCTTCACGTCTGTTTAGACCTCCACCTTTATCCAGGCCCAGCTCCACTCACATCTCAGCCCTGCGTCAAGCTGCGCTACACACACAACATCCTCTTCCTGAAGCTCTCTGACCTCATCATCTCATCAGTATCTGGGCCTCATGTTTCAAGTTATTATCACCACGAAATCGCCTCATTCTACTTTGAGTTAAACAAAAAAAACTGCAACCAGAACCGCCGTTGTTCCGGTTTAACGTTAACGAGTGACCGCGTGGACTGAACCGGAAGACGGAGGGTGATTCATGTTTCATCACGTTACGCTTTTTCCTCCTAATCTTGATAATGATGAGCGTTAGCTGTTGACAAAGTTCCGCATGCAGTGGACGTTAACTTAACCCAACAAGTCTGAACGGTAACGGAACTTAAACTTTAACGAGGGAAATGAAGACGGTGTAGACATCTTAACGCTGATTGGCCAAAACTCGACACGTCGCATCAAATATGTTTCATTGCGAAGATCACGACATCACATGTTCTCCTTGTCTCACTCCAATCTGAGAAACGCTGGCGACACGTTTGCAGGTATTAAATCAGTTGAAGAAGAAAACGACGAATTGCAACAGAGTCTCACTCCAAACTACATTAAAAGTTATCAGCCGGAGCATGAACAGTGTTAAATAAAGTGAACCTACGTGCTCTTTGTATCCGGATTTCCGGGTTGAGAACAGCGTCCAGAAGTTCCCGTTGTCGCTTATTCGCCTCTTTTGAACGAGAGAGTTCCTCCTCGTACTCTGCTATCGTTCTTTCAAACAGACCAACAATCTCTTCAACAGCCGCAGTTCGTCGCTGGTTGATTAAAGATCTCAACATTTCTACTTTAGACATTTTCACTAAACCACAGAAAGTTGTCCTCCAGACGAACTCCGTTAAAAAACCGTTTACTCTCATTAAACTCTGACTAGTGCTGTGTTGGTCACTTCCGTCCCCGTCCGTCTGTTTCCAGGTAGCATGCTAAGCTAACTTCAATAGCTTTATAGGCTACCACGAGATTAGTCCTCGTCCTCTTCTTCTTCCTCTCCTCCTTCTTCTTCGTCTTCTTCTCATTCTTCTTCTGTCACTTTAATGGCGGACTACAAACCAATGTTTAAGGCGCCACCTACTGGACCGGAGTGTGTAACATCATGCCTTTATGACAGTTATCATTTAAACACAATCATCATGTTATTTATAAATATAATGAAACAATTAGAAATAAACTTCATATTGCAGTCATATTCTGGCCTTTTAACCCGTTCCATTCAAAATATTAAATAAAGCCCTTTTAAGCTGAACTTGTTTGTCCCCTGTCTCTAACAATCCTTTGATGCTCCACTCCCTTCCTGTATCTACCACTCTGTTCTTCAGTCTTTCTCTTTCCACCCTGAACTTCCTCCACTCTATCAGCACATGTTCTACAGTTTCTTTACAGTTGCATATCTCACATTTATCCCACTCTGTCTTTTTCATGATGTGTATGTGTCATTGAGTCCTGTATGTCCGAACCTGAATCTGAAAGTAACATCTTCTTTTCTACTTTTACTTCCATCACTTCTCACTCTGACTGATGTCTGAATTGTGTTGTAATTTCTACCCTTATTGTCATTATTCCAAATTTCCTGCCAAGATGTCCCATCCAAAGCTTTTACCAGAGAATGTCGAGTACTCCCAACCATTGTACAGGACAGTTGATGCTGTGTTTCCGTTAAGTCCACCCTGAATTCTAATCCAGTGTGATAGTGCTGACTCAGTTCTCCTCACATGTAATGGCAGTTGCCTGGATTTCACCAGCAATGCATTAATGGGTGTGGTTTTGACTCGGGAGATGAGTCAGAGGAGAACCATCCAGAAGAAAAGGTGAACAGATAAAAGTCCATTCAGACAGGTTCTAGTTGACAAGAAAATAGTAAGAGATGAAGCGAGTCAGTGCCTTTGTGTTCCGACTGGACCCCACTAATCACGTTTTATTATCCAATGCAGTGGTTCTCAAACTGTGGGGCGCGGTGGTATTACAGGTGGGGCGCAGGGGGAAATACAGAATATATATATATATATATATATATATATATATATATATATATATATATATATATATATATATATATATATATTATTTTTAAAGTAATTAATAAATACATGGCAAAATGCCTGTACTTTCGTGTAAATGTTTACGTTACGCCGTTAACAGGTTACGCATGCGCGACGGCCATGATCCTTGGCGACTCACATGTGTGGCTAAGTGTTCCAAATGAAGAAACATTTGGCAGGCGGGAACAGAAAAGCAACCACAAGCGATGCATCCGAGACGAACAGCAAGCAGCCAAGAAGAACATATGATGACTATCTTGCTCTGGGTTTCACAGTCAATGCGGTAGGAGATGAGGAGAGACCAGTCTGTGTTTTATGTCTGAAAACTAGCTGCGGATAGTATGAAACTTATTTTGTTTCGTTTTTCATTGTTTTCTTGAAAAGATGTTGAGTGCAAAACAGGTTAATTGCAGCCAATTGCAAGCAGCTATTTTTTGCCAAATTGTAGTTCTTTTTTGCACAGATACAACTTTATTTGCATTGTTCTAACAAAGCGATTGCACATTTTATTAGTTTTTGTCTGATGGAGCAATCTGGTTTACTTAAAAGTGATTGCAATTTTCTTTATTCTATTATTTGAAAAAGCACAGACGGAGGAGTCACAAAATGTTGTTTCAATAAAAATTCAACCATTTTGTTACAATTTTGTTGGGGCATGAACATTTTTCTTCCTCCAAAGTGGGGCGCAACAGAAAAGGTTTGAGAACCACTGATCGAATGTATTACACTACTGGTATAATATAGTATAGATTTATTTCTTTAAGAAAAAGTGTTGATTTCAAACGAGTACAAAAAAAAAGTACGTTTGGTTTAATTTTTGGACCCCTCAAGACATCAGTATGAACAAAACATACCGAGCGATGAATTATTTTCTGGGTATTTTTGCATGTTGGTAGGCCTGAGTGTGTCTTTTGCCGTGTTCATTATCGGGACGGACAAGATCCTTATTGCATTAATCATGCGTCACATTGAACATATGAACTCACATTAAGACGAGATTCTCTTCTGCCCTGAATTAAAAAGCAGGCAAGACATTAAATATAGCTCCCATTTCTATTTACTGTCCCAAGACTAGATATTTACAAAATGACGTGACGTCTTTTATATTGGTCCCAACAAAAAGTCCCAAGAAAATGAACAATTTCAAATAAAAACAGCATCAATGTGAATTACAGATGCCAGTTACTACACACAATCCTCTTGTTTATGTAAGTATATATTTGTATTCATCCATCTATTTGTCCCATTCATATCCCAGATCTCGTTTCTTTTTCTCATTAAATGTGTGCAATACTGTTGGGGATACTTTTACACACACCCCTCATTTTCAGACGTGCAGTCTATAGTACTATGTTTTATTTGTGTCACCACATTTTATCTTACTACATAGTGTTCTTATTGCAACTAATGCTTTTATTGCTGAGCCGACCTGTTCTCATCAAACACATTTAATTGTGCTGTTGACCATGTGAACCAACATGAGACAATGTACACAATTGGTGTACCAAGTGCTGCAAGTGCTTTTGTATTTGTCCATCATGTCGACACCTTGTGGTGCTCCATCTTCTGCAGGTTAAACAAATTACAGGGCTGACGTGACTGCTGGTGACTGTGTGTGTTCATCTTTCACAGCAAAGACTCCCTGGGTTAGAAGCAGAGCTGACGCTACTATTCCCTGTGTTACCCAGATTCATATGGCACATAAAGTGAACATGACAAAGGGTCCTTTGTTCTCCAGTGGTGCATATATGCTCTCCCATGGTCCTATATGTTCCCTCCACGCATTATCACTGTACGACGCTTGGTCAGGACCCATTGGCATCACTTAGGTTTCAGCAGCAAAACTACTTTAGATTTAGTTAGGTTTAGGAAAATATCATGGTTTGGGCTAAAATAAGCATGTTTTTGAACATCGGTTCCGCAGCTCTATAAAGCACATCATGAGAACCTGAAAAGGATGTGACCTAGCTATATTTGCTAAATAGGACATGAGCTATAGTGGGAACTTGTCAAAAGGAACAAGGCATGGAGTTGAACGCAGAGACCTGAGAAAAATGTGTCCCTGACAACATAAAGCAACTTAAAGCATTTTGAAGCCGGATTCATCCTCTGGGGACCTTGAATGTCGGTAGAAAATGATATGGCAATGCATCTCATAGTTGTTGAGATATTTTAGTGGTGCACCAACAGACTGAATGAAGAACAATGATCACCATGTTCACCCTCTTAGGTTGTGTTACATCAGCTTCCTCAAACAATCAATGTTTAGATCTAGATACCTGTACAACATATATGTATAATATATATTAAATATGGCTATATTTAAACTGACTGGTGTTCCTACTGCATGCTGTGTTTTATGTGCCGATAGATCTTTTATTATTCCAGCCCACACTGGGAGAGACACAGAAGTGCTGCACCCTTTGATGTAGATAACTAATATATCCACGACATAGGCTACTGTATGTCGTCATGTGAACCAACCGCCTTTTCCCAGGTACCTCTGTTGCCATGGTAACCAGGCACGGTGACACTTCCTGGTCCATAAGCTCCGGTGGTCTTCCTCTGTTGGGTCCCTTTGTGAGCTTTATGGGGGTTAATGCAGCACGGACGTTTAAGGCACAACCCCCTGTGCTGCACACATCCCCTGCTGCATTGCAATAAGGAGTTGAGATAAAAGGCTGAATTCAACATCAACACTGCTCACTGAACATGACTCACTACATTTATAATTGATACACACATTCATAATGGATTCAAAGCACTGATAAATACTTTTTTCAAAAAGAAAGTCATAGGTGGAATGACAGATAGCGGCTGTTTTACTCGTCATAATCAGAGCTCTCGTTGATCTCTGCAGCACACGAGCCCTTTGTGTTTTTATGAGCAGTGTGAAGGTCTGCAGGGTATTTACACACGGATACATATCTGATCTATGTACAGTTGTCTTACGCAATATGATGATTAAAGTCCCATGTATATCTCCTCTGGGCATGTTATTTTATTGGGTATGTGTCTCTCCGGGTATAGGAACAGGGCAAAGTGATGGATCTGGCTTTCCCCACAGACACCCTCATTAAATGCTGAGCTCCTGTGTACATAACATCCACATTTACTGAGATATGAGATATGCTGCACCATGAATCTCACCCAATCTAGAGATGGAAAATGTAGATATTTTACCCGAGGGTGTGGAGGAGAGGACGGCGGGGAAACCGATGAGGACCGTAAAGTGGAACTAGAAAAAGCATTTCCTGCTGAAAATGCGTTGGAATGCTGAAAACTGAAATTAATCGCAAAAACATTGCTTAAAATAGATATCCAATTCAAAAACAAATTGCAAAAAGCTTAATAATTCAAAGAGTTTAAAGATTACAAATATGAAAAGTCATATCACACCTCTCCTGAAAGAGCTGAACATTTTGACATTTGAACAGTTTCTGTGGCTTAAAAAAATTCATCAGTGGTGATATTTGTAGTAGTATAAGTTGTAGTAGAAGTATTATTTGTAGAAGTATTAGTAGCATTAGAATAACTACTAGTCGTACTATTAGTGATATTTGTAGTAGTAGTAGAAGTTGTAGTAGAAGTATTATTAGTAGTAGAAGTATTAGTAATTAGAAGAAGTAGTAGAAGACGTAGTATCAGTAGTCATAGTAATAGCTGTAGTATTGGTCGTAGTATTTAATATCACAGTAGTAGTAGTAATAGTAATGGCAGTAGAAGATGTAGCAGTAGTAGTAGTACTAGTAGCAGTCGTACTAATAGCTGTAGTAGTATTACTACTTTTAGTAGCATGAATAGTAGTAGTAGCAGTTGTCATATAAGTAATAGTAGTGGTAGTAATAGCAGTAGTGGTAGTAATAATATTGATGGTAGCAGTAATAGCAGTAGCAGTAGTAGTAATAGTAGCAACAGCAAAAGTTATAGTAGAAGTAGTAGTAGCAGTAGTAGTAACACTATATTAGCAGCAGCAGTAGTAGTTAGAGCATTCATTTTTTTAACAAAAAAGCCTAATTTTGAGCTTGTTTAAATACAGTTAATCCATGGGGCTTTTATTTTGAAAGGGTGGGGCTGGGTGGGGGAGTGAGGGGGAGAGGAGACATAATGTTTGACACACATAAACAGAGGTTATTAAATGACAGGCTTCATCACAAGCAGTTCAGTTAGAATTCACTCTCTGGGGCTTTTATTTTGAAATGGGGTGTGGTGTGTGTGTGGGGGGGCGGGGTGGAGGAGGAGTGGGGAAAGACCTCTAAAGATCCCTAAGACCTGAATGACTGTATGAGAGAGACACACAGAGAGAGAGGGAGAGGAGTGTATGTGCGCGTGTGTCTGTGAGTCTGTGTGTTTATCAACATCACTAATTGGCTCAATCGCGAACACCTGTGTGCCTGAAGCCATTTGAAAATATTCTCCATAGAGATCCCATTGAAAATGAAAAGCTTAATAATTCAAAAAGTTTAAAGGTGTAAATAAAATATATTCATTCAATGTTAAATAATATGCGCTATACTTGTAAGCTTATATTGCGGAGTTGTGAGGTCACTGTAAGTAGGTCAAATACTCCGAGCAGGGCATTCCTGCACCTGCTCGCATGATAGAAACAGATACAGTGGCCCTGAAAGAAACACTTGCTTAAACCACCAGATTAGGGCGGAAACTGCCATCTTAGAGTAGGAGAAGAGTTCTCTTTATCTATTCACACAGAGACTTCGAAATAGCTTAGAACTGCACCCTTTCCGGCACCTTGAGTGTTAACAACATGCATACACACTGATGAGCCAGAGAAGGCGGGATCCGGACATGAGCCAGTGTGGGTGGAGATGCCCAGTGCTCCAACCAGGCTGCTGTTCTGCTAAACACAGCCCTGCCTGCAACTTTGCTTTAACCAATAGGCTTCCATCAGAAGAACCTATAACACGCATGCGCACTATGTCTAAGCCTTTTAGCTTTCACTTTTCTAGGTCCGTGCACATTTAACTGCTGGACATAATACTTCTGTTACAAATAAATGTTATTGCTTGAATTGAGCTAAACGCCTCGATCTCAGTCTGTTCACTCGAGTTAAATCCTCAACAAAGGTTAGAAATATGAAAAGTCATAGCAGACCTCTGGTGAAAGAGCTGAACATTTTAATAGTTGAACGGTTTCTGGAGCTTAAAATATGAAGGAGAAGAAGAGGTGCGACGGAAGAAATAGAAGAAGTTGAATAAAGATGTTGGAAAATAATAAAGAATAAAGAAAAGAATAAAGATTGTTGGAATGCTTAACAGCATTCCAACAATTATGTCTGCATGCCTGAATTTGAGTGATGGGAGTCTTGCATAAAAGTGTTTTGATAAAAAAAAGAACAAAAGCTGCAGTGATGTCCATTGTCTTCTGTGAACCTGTCGTAAGCATATCCTTTGATATTGATCTTTGAGCTACTTGGAGACAGAGTTGTCAACACATCTATGACATACGAGTTTATATGGTGAACTTAACTGCTATTGTAGTTTTAGTTACATTTCCAGCAGTTACTGAACACCAGAATCATTCATATGGAGTTTTCCTAATTCTCAAATCCACGGTTTTACTCTCTTTCAACATAGCAAATATTTTTTCTAGCATACTAAACAATATGGTAGTATGGGTATTGGCACACACAGTATGTTCCAATACGCAGTATGTCAAATGCAGTGTGCCAAAAACAACAGAATGTCCCTCTGCATATGGTCGCATTTTGCATTATACAAGTCAGCATGCTTCTCTGGCTATTCTGACCCACAATCCTCTGCGCCGCTGATATATGAGCAAGAGGGTCAAGGTTCGAGGTGCAATGTTATGACAAAGTATGTCCCAATGCATGCAACAGTATGTACTTTGCAAAGTAAAAAATAAAAAGTATGCGACGTTTGAAAGTATGCAGCAGTGAATAAATACAGGGAGTGCTCACAAGAGAAATGTAGAATCTGCGCGCTAGGTGTCAGTGTGACGCCACCCTGTAGCATTGATTGGACAGGTTGCATCCACTTAGCCCCAATAGTGTGAATGTCCTCGCGCTGGCTAGATCTCGTGATACCGACAGCTCACAAACAAAAGTGTCACAGCGAACCAGGAACCGTCTCTTTATCAAATAACAACAACAAAAAAACAAAATGACCGGTCTACCTGATTCGGAGGTAGGTGGAGAAAAGAAGTGGTGAGCGTCGTGGGAGGGCGGGCCTGGATTAGAAATGCATTTAGAGCCGGAAAACAAGTCCCTCCTCTGCTCTCAGTCCAGATTGAACCCAGTAAAGAGTGGACGCACTTCAGGATGAGACTCTCACATCTGAGAGTTTACATGTCTGTGTTTGTAACGGCTGTTTGAGATCGTTTGTGTGATACACCGTTATGATTGTGTCTTTAGGGAAAGAGGACCAACTTGCGCAAGCTCGGCTCTGAACGCATTGAGCACAACATGAGATTGAAGTTCAACCCACTGGCTCTGCTGCTGGACTCTTCTCTGGAGGGAGAATTTGACCTGGTCCAGAGAATCATCTATGAAGTAAGAAACATTTGCTATGTATTATAATAACATGGTTATAATGTTTAAAATCACAGTTGTTTTTCTGCTGTGTAAGTCAGCTTTTGCTGGTGCTGAACTGAAACTCTTTTAACTCATTGTGATTCCTCATTCACAGGTGGAAGATCCCAGTCTGCCCAACGATGAAGGAATCACTGCCCTACACAATGCTGTCTGTGCCGGACATACAGAGATCGTCAAGTTTCTGGTTCAGTTTGGTGTCAATGTCAATGCTGCTGACAGTGATGGCTGGTAAGTTCTCAGATCAGTCCAAACGGTTATCATTCGTCTCCATGTTGTTTTTTCTTCAACTTAACTTTGAGCATAATCTAGCAGTATGAGCTACAACAGAACTACTCCTAGTGGTTGGTGTTTCTCAGCTCCCACTCTCGTATCCTCTGTCCTTACCTCCTTTTTCACCCACCCTCTAACACAGGACCCCTCTTCACTGTGCTGCATCCTGTAACAATGTGCAAGTGTGCAAGTTCCTGGTGGAGTCTGGTGCAGCAGTGTTTGCTATGACTTACAGTGACATGCAAACGGCAGCTGATAAATGTGAAGAGATGGAGGAGGGCTACACCCAGTGCTCCCAGTTCCTCTACGGTCAGTAAAAGCGGTGTTATTATTTTACCTTATACGAATTTAGTTTTAATTCTTTCCTGTGTCTTATGTTTCTGTGAAAAACTCACTATTAATTATTTTTCTGTTATTTTAAATCTGTGTACCCTAAGGTGTGCAAGAGAAGATGGGCATCATGAACAGGGGAGTGGTCTATGGTCTGTGGGACTACAGTGGTGAAAACCCCGATGAACTGATGTTCCGCGAGGGAGACTGCATGACCATCGTCCGAAGGGAGGACGAGGACGAGATAGACTGGTGGTGGGCGCACATGGCTGACACCGAGGGGTACATTCCCCGCAACCTCCTTGGGGTGAGTCACGAGTCACTGAAACTGTAATGAAGACAAGCGTGTTCATTATGTCATGAACAAATGTGCATTGTTGACATTGTTGTCTTCTTCTTGTCTCTTAACAGCTCTATCCCAGAATAAAGCCAAGACAGAGAACCTTGGCTTAAAACGCTGCGCATTCCAGTGTCCCAGAACTCTCCAAAACTCTCTCGCACACACACACACACACACACACACACACACACACACACACACACACACACACACACACACACACACACACACACACACACACACACACACACAGGCAGGCTTTAACAGACTGGGGAAGAGAAGGGCACTGCTATAATGAAGAGAATGAGACAGACCAAACAATATGAAGGATCACCTATGAACTCTTTCTGGCACTTTTTTTTCTGTATCTACGACAGAGGGATTCTCCTTCACTTATTTTTCCAGGCCACACTGTGTACTTAAGACACCATTGACATTGTTTCCCTTTTATTCCACTGTTTTTTGCTGTTATGTAATTAGTGTCTGCAACTATTTCTGAACGGACAGAAACACAAATGTTGGGATGTAAATTGAACAAGCGGTATTCTTATTGCGAGACATTTTTACACTTTCGAATGGTCTTTTAAAACTACGTGGGGCTCTACAGTGCATGAGGCGAACAAGTGGAGGATGATGATGATGATGATTTAAAAATGCTCCTTTACCGTGACAATCTTTGGGGCGCCTGTTTTTCCACCATCACTGTTGAGTGACTGTGCCTCTTCATAACGGCACTAGAGGTGTAACGTTTCAGTTGTGACCGTCACTGTTCTGACTAAACAAAAACAAAATGAGATGATTGGTCGAAAGGACCTGCGATGAAGCTTTTGATTGATCTGTTGCTGTTTGTTCTGTGAAACCCAGAAAGCCAGTCTGCTTTCATACATTGTGGTTGAGATGCCATAGATACCGTGTATACATGTATTTGTGTTTTTAAAAAACTTGTGAAGTTACTGTAGGAATTATATTCTTATGAAAATGGACTTTCACGCTCTTTAGAAACCCTTTGACCAGGGAGGAGATGTCATGCAGTATGAAAAATAATATTTTATTACAGCCATTTCATGACGATATATTGTAAGAAGGCAAGCGTAACACCAGAAACCTTTGTAATAATCGGTAAGCGAATATGATGCTACATCCTAAAGTCAGAGACAATTTCTCAAGTCAAATAAAAGATAAAAAAGATGGAATTTATACAATAAGACTTCACAGTACCCATCACTTATCTGTCAATGCAGATGTATTTATTTTTGTTACTTTTTTGTTTAGCCCTTTTGTCAGTACTATAACCACAGATGTACTGTAGTGTTTCAAACATTTACAATAAAATACTTTGTACTAAGTTTTTATGGTCTGCTTGTATGACTACAAACACAGACCGGATTCCAGTTTTCTCATCATTGTGATAAAGGTGAGTAGAAATATGTTGCTCTCAATGCATATTGTTGTTTTGTTACACTGTCGTTGCTGCCCCCTGCTGGACCGACGAGGACTGTTCACCTCCCAGAGCACCAATCCAAATATGGAAGAAGAGTCTGAGGTGTGAGCATGACAAGGATAGAGTGATGAACCCCTGTTGGATCATCGTCCTCGGTGTGTGAACCCATCTGGGTTGTGTGCCCATCGCCAACGCCGGAGACTTCGGAGGCTACAACTGTCCGTGCCATGGCTCCCACTACGATGCTTCAGGAAGGATAAGAAAGGGACCTGCTCCTCTAAAGCTGGAGGTTCCCTTCTATGAGTTCACTGAGTAGGACGTAGTCATAGTGGGATAAATACTGGAGCTCTGTCTCAGTTCCTCCCTGTAATATGTATTTTTAGATGGCTCCGTGTGAGAGTGACATAAAACGTGTGTATTTACTGTTAAAGACAAATTTCCAACTCTATGATTGAGCTGTTGTCTTTTCCCTCGTAAAAAAGTGAGTTGTTTTTCTTTGATTGATCTGCATCACTTTCCGTGATGTCTTTTGATTCACTGACATTTTATTTATTGTTTTAATCTCTGTAGATTTCTTTCATTCCGCACTATTTTTAGCATTTAGTATTTTCCAAACAGCATTATGTAACACAATGTATGAGGGCCGGGTGTGATCAGGGCCCCGTGCCACGTACGTGGCTAACTGATGTGTAGATTGCTTTTTCTCAGGATCTTTTTATGAGTTTGTGTCAGACAAGATGACAATTTTATACCAGTAATGGCAGCAGCAAAGAGTGCAAACTGCCAAGTAAGATAAAGAACTATTGTGTCACACTCCAGTCACTGATGGATTTAATCCTGATGAACAAAGTGTGCCATGTACAACTGTATGAACCAGTGAAATACACAAACCTTCTACTTTTTATTGATGAAATAATTTGAATACAATATACTGTGCACAGATGCAGGTAAAACCATCGTCTTAAACTGACATTACCATCAAATCAATCAATATAATCATCAAAACTATTTCAAACTGTACAGTTGGCGCTCATTCAGTGAATCACTTTTTGTATTGAAATCAGTGTAGTTGAACCGCGGTTAATCATGTGTAACTTCAGAGGTGACTCGTGCTGAAAGCTTTTATCACAAACGGAAACTTTACTGCAACCAGAACAGCTAAAGGGGATTGTTTCCTGTGTGGGTTCTCATGTGTCTCTGTAAATGTGAACGATGTTTAAAAGATTTCTGACAGACTGAGCAGCTGAAAGGTTTTTCTCCTGTGTGGGTTCTCATGTGTATCTGTAAAGTTGAACTATGGCTATAAGATTTCTTACAGACTGAGCAGCTTAAAGGTTTTTCTGCTGTGTGGGTTCTCATGTGTCTCTGTAAATGTGAACTCTGGCTATAAGATTTCTTACAGACTGAGCAGCTGAAAGGTTTTTCTCCTGTGTGGGTTCTCATGTGTTTCTGTAAAGTTGAACGCTCGTTAAAAGATTTCTTACAGACTGAGCAGCTGAAAGGTTGTTCTCCTGTGTGGGTTCTCATGTGTCTCTGTAAAGTTGAACGCTGGTTAAAAGATTTCTTACAGACTGAGCAGCTGAAAGGTTTTTCTCCTGTGTGGGTTCTCATGTGTATCTTCAGAGTTCCACTCTGGCCAAATGTTTTCTCACACTCAGAGCATCTAAAATGTTTTTCACCAGCGCTACATCTTGAATCACTGACACGGACTTCATCAGGTTTCACATAGTTTAAACCCGACTGAGGTTCTCTGGTCTTCTTCCCATCACCACCCTCATCAGTGTCAGAAGACTCTCCAGTCTTCTCATCAGTATCTGGTTCTGGATGTCTATCTGGATCCAAGTTCCTGTCTGGTTCTGGTCCTCCACAGTCTTCTCCATCAGCTTCTGTTCCCATCTGTTTAGTTTGTCTTTGATGAAGCTGTGAGGACTGAGCTTCCTCTTCTTCATCTTCACTCTTCACAGGCGTCAATGAGAACTTGACATCAGCCTCCTCCAGACCTTGAAGCTGCTCTCCTTCCTGACTGGTGCAGAGTTCCTCCTGTTCTTCTTTAATGTGTGAGGGCTCTGGGTCCTCCTGGTCCAGACTGGAGCTCCACTCCTGCTGCTCAGAGGGAACCTCTTCTTTAACCAACAACAGCTGCTGGACGTCTGCAGGAAAACAGTAAACACACACAGAGGGGTTACAAAGACATTTTAGAATTGAGCAAAGAGTCTCCTGGACATACACTTCCAGAGTATCACTAGAACCAGATAATACAATAATGTAATCAACTTATGTGACCATGAACACATGAACCATTTTAAGCTGCCAAATCCATGTGGTGTTATCAAAGAGAACAAACTTGTACTTTAAGTTGAAATATTTCCTGTCATCATCAGGTTTCACATAGTTTAAACCTGACTGAGGTTCTCTGGTCTTCTTCCCATCACCACCCTCATCAGTGTCAGAAGAGTATCCAGTCTTCTCATCAGTAGACGATCTACAAGTATTAACAATTTATCTTCACCCACACACAAGCCAGGGTTGGGCCACATTGTGTGTGAGAGTCCTCATATTACACATTCCTTAGCCCATCGATCAGCTCAGTGATTGGCTGAACCCGTCGGACTTCAGTCAGCCACTTCCTTCACCAATTCACCCCCCTTCTTGAAGGCTGTTTATCTCTAAGACGGAGCTGTATGGAGCTAAATCCAGGTCAAAAGTTTCGTTCACTTGAAAAAAAAATGTGAACCTGAAAGTCCAAAAATACAGCAACGTATTCAAAATAAAAATAAGTGAATGAAAAGTTTTTTTGGGTTGAATATAATTTTGATTCAGTTCTGGAATTTTTTCGAATTCATTTTTTTTTTTCAGTTTTCACGTTCATATATATTTTGATATTTGAGTTCTTATATTTTTCAGTTTCAGATTTTATATTTTCAGATTCAAATCTTTTTTTCACGTTCAGGTTTTTTTTTCAGTTCAGGTTTTTTTTTTCAGTTCAGGTCGTTTTTTTCAGTTCAGACTTTTGACCCAGATCTAACGTGGGGGGCGTGGTATCAACTGAGAGGGGCGTGTCATCATGAGTGACAGCATAACAACGAGGGCTGAGGAGTTCCTCAACCACGTTGCCTTCAGGGAACGTGGGCACCGCGAGAATTATGATTCAACGCTTTCTATTCACCATATTCACGTGATTGAAAGTTTAAAAAATGACGCTAGTGCCAAAATTCTGTTTAGCAAGCTGTTTTAGCCTCTACTTGGGACGAATCACAGTAAAAGAGCAATAAACAATGCCATATTGGGCCGTTCAACTACCACACTTTAATATATGACGTTTCGCACTTCCACACACCACTGTGAACGCAGCGATGGCGTCCGCTCCACCTGGACCGCCTGCTGGCGCCAGCGCGCAGGTAAGAAATCGAATACATTTTTTTACAGATACTAGAAATGATCCTAAATATTATAATGATGATTGTAAGATAGCGTCATACATAGAGGGAGAAGATGTATTTAAGTGGGGATTTCGCCAAAGCTAGAAATTAAGCAACTAGCTTAATGCTGTTAGCTTGTGTTTGTGAATTGTGCCCTCCTTACACTGACCAGCTCAAGTCCTTCAATGTGTGTTGTCTTCCGTAACAGAATGTCGACTATAATTCGACAGTGGCTGCAGCTGCACAGAGCCTTATAAATGTGCTCGCACAGAACCTCTCTCAGGGACAGCAAGAGCAAGGAAGAACGCAGCAAGAGCCATCATCTTCTGTAGAACAGGACATGGCCAGGTTTTAGTTTTTATGGAATTTAATTTTTCATGTTAATTTAATGGTAGTTTGACAAGTTCATATGTATATTCATCATATTTCAATCAAATTGTTTTTTTTTAATCATGTAGATCTTTCCCTGGGTTTTTCACAAGAAAAAGTAACCGTGGAAAGCGAATGATGCAGAGTCTAAAGACCTGTGGCACAGCATCCACAAAGACCTGGAGGCCTTTTAGTTTCTATGCATACCTGTTGAACATTAATGCAGAGACAACCCCAACCTCCTCTGAAGAGTTTGACCTTGCCCAGGCAGGACTTGGAAAAAGACATCTCAACATGTCCAGGGATATGGGCCATGAAGAGGTATTGCATAAAGAAAACGTACTAGTTACAAATTGCACAATTGTTTATATTTGAAACATGCAACTTCATCCTCGTGTTTGGCTTTTCTTCAAGCATGTAGACATCACTTAGTCCCTATGTTATTGTTCTTTTAGTTCTTCAGACTACTACAAGATGAGTATCCTAAGATGCAGGGGCTGACAGGAGGATGGCTACTCTACAAGGCTACAGGTAGAGAAAACTTGTTATATAAATTCCATTGTAATACATTGCCATTCAAATAAGTAGCCCAAACAAACACAACTGATCTAAACAATGTTGCATTTACAGGTGGGCAGGGTAAACGGAGACTAATAATGATTCCTCCTGATTCTCATGGCTACACTGGGACCCTAATTCGCAGTGTTACAGGGTCAGGGAGAAACACCCTGTTTATTGTGCCTCTGCAACATGAGTTTGATGTAAATCCATTACCTCCAGATGCCATTGAATTCAAAAGTATGCCAAAAGCACAATGCCAAACGTGTAAAGTGAGTTTCCCTTTGCAGATTTTGGCCCTCCATGTTCAAGAGTGCATGGATTCTCAGTCGGCAGCAGAGGATATTGAGGTAAATCTAGCTATGAAATACTGTATATGTGATGTTGCATTGTGCAAGTTTAACTTACGTTAACTTTTGATTGTTGTCCAGTGAGTTATAACAGCATATTTGTGGGTAATTTTTTATGTCTTAGGCATGTCAAAGTGAGGTCCAGATAGTTTCTGTGACAGCTCCCCCTGTGCACCGTGACACAGAGACATCTATTGAAGAGGTACGGTACTTAATGTTGTTGAAGTGCATTGTGAAATGCCTACATCAACTTTATGGTTTGGGACAGTCGCTAATATTCAAACTGTTCTATGTTCAACAGAAGGTTCCGTGTCCTATCTGTTATGGTGGACGTTTCTGTACATTCTTAATGTTTATGTTACTTACAGGACTTGTTTTTTCTATTAGTACCAATACATGTGTCCCTTGTACTTGTTTTAGAGGAGCAGAAGACCATAGGATTGCTGAGACAACGTCCATGAGCCTTGACAATGGAGAGGAGCAGATCAAGAGGTAAATACTGTGTTGTGCTGATACAAAAACATCTTTAGCCTACAGAGCTTTTGTATTCAACATTAGGAGTTAACATCTGGTAATTTTGAGTTTTTTTGGCAGTGTTGATGATGTATTGGACACCATTTGTCAAAGAGTTGACGTAGAGAAACGGTTCAACATCCAAATCTCAAGAACAAACATTGTGGAGAGAGGCCTTCTACAGTGGCAACGTCAAAAGAAAAATTCACCCACTGCTACTCTGAAAGTGACCTTCTTTGGGGAGGCAGGGGTAGACACAGGTGCTCTCCGAAAATAATTTCTCACAGGTAAAACAAAAACATATATATTTGCATTCTTATACACTATTGAAAGAGTTTTAGGTTTCAGCTCATGAGTGATGTCATACTTTGGTTAAAAGGGCAGCTAACCCAAGATTCATGTAGACATTTTTCACTTTTATCTTAAAAATATCGTAGTTATCGAAGGACCTCTATCCTTGAGTTGTATGTTATACTGTTAATCGTGTTAGTTAATTTTTCCATAGTGTACATAGAAATAGAATACAACATTATTTACAGCAGTGACTCTCTTCTCAACAACCCAAATTAGAACCCCCCCCCCCCCCCACTAAAGTCAAGATGACTACATACAAAACAAATATAGTCAGACGGTTTTTACATTTACATTTAGTTTGAACTTTCAACTAAACTATTCCGGTCTAAAGTAATTGGCTAGTAGTTAATTTTTGTGTTGTCGCAGATTAGAAGGCCACAATAACACAATAATAAAATACTACTTGACAGAGAAGTTGAGCACCACAGGAAATGCTGTTTGTACTTCTGTGTATAGAAATGGTGGCAGGGATTGAGGGTCGTTTCTTTGAGGGACCCCAACATCAGAGGAGCCCACGATACTCTCTGACTGACTTTGACAGTGGCCTCTACAGGTGTGTATGTTTCTGTGCAAGTAAGGACAAACTATTCCTTTTTGTTGTAACATAAGTAATACATTCATGCTCAATTTGCATAAATAGGACTGTTGGAGAGATTTTGGCTGTTAGTTTGGCACAAGGTGGCCCGGCCCCAGCCTTCTTCAGCCCATGGAGTTACAGTTACCTCTGTAGTGGGCAGATAAACCCGACAGTTCTCAACAGTGATGCAGTGGCAGATGTCCAGTTGCGTGCATTAATTGAGCAGGTAAGACATGGTAGACATGCTGGGTTAATGAAAAAAAGCAGTCCTTGTCAAATGATATTGCCATATGTTTACATAGCATATGGCACCGAGATGTTCCTGAAGATTTAATCGAGATGACATTTTTTTTTTCATTTTCAGGTTGAGTTGTCGACTGAGCATTCAATTGAAGGCCTATCTGATGAAATCTGTAATTGCGGATATACTGGAGTTATCTCGGTTCGAAACAAGGAGTCAATTGTTCGGTACGCGAGGACATGTGTTTATGTTTAGGAAAGTATAATACATGAGTAAGGTTTTATAGGAATTATTTTCCTTTCTACTATTGTAGTGCCATCATACTCCACGCAGTGCTGAGGTTGCAGCCTATGTTGGAACAACTAAGGGAAGGCCTGCAGCTGTATGACCTTCTTCTGCTAATCAGGAAGTACCCAGATATCTGCCAGCCCCTGTTTGTTCCTGGGGAAGATGTAAAAGTGAGCAAAACAAGAGTGACCATTTATTATTATGAACAAAGAACACTTTCTATGAAATTTCATAATGAATGTGTGTATATAATTTGCATCTTGATTTTATTTCATCATAGGTCAATGCAGTTTGTAATGGCATCCATTATTCCTCAACTGAGTGACAAAGGGACTACCAGGCATCAGGTTGAGCTGGAGATGATCAACTTCATCCAGGACCTGCTTTATGAAGCTGAAGGTGTATAGTTTATGATTTCCTGCAAATGAAAAAATTCCAAAAGCTGTCAAATTGTAGTGTTTTCGTGACACAAGATTGAGGAATTTGTTGTAGTATTTAAAAATAGCCAGCTACCCCTGTGGTTATACTGGTATTGAAGAAGTGATATTGTCCCTGAAAAAGCTTGATGGTGGTAACAGGTATTATTTGCCAGGGTACTTTGTGTTTTAAATCAGAGGCCCTGTCACATCCCTGTCACAATATTTATTTTGGCTGAGCAAAGCCATTATCACAATAAGCATACATATAGATTGAGATGGAAGAAGTAATTTTTGAGTAAAGTAAAAGTAGCTATACCACTGTAAAAAAAAAACTTTGTTTCAAGTAAATGTCCTGCATTCACACAAAAAATCAGCACAAAAGTATTAGCATCAAAATATAGCAAAAGTATAATTAGTCATTATATATATATATATGATGCATTAATGTTGATCACTTTAATGTTGTGGCTGTTGAAGGTGGAGCTAATTTTAGTAATGTGTATTAATGATCTAAATCTGCAAAGTAACCAGAAACTAAAGCTCTCAATGAATGTTGTGGCGTAAAACGTACAAGATTTCCCTCTGAAATAGTTGAGTAGAAGTATAAAGTAGCATGGAATGCAAATACTGAAGTAAAGTAAAAGTACTTTTAAATAGTACTTAAGTGAAGTTAGTAAATGAAATTAGTTACACTCCACAACTGCATAGACATTATACATACAAATGAGAATTTGTTTTCCTAAACCTCTAGTTCTTAATGAGAACTTTTACAAAGGCCAATCTATATCTCCATTCCATGTAAAAAGACTTAATGTTAACACAGAATGCCATTTATAACCATTGTGCTTGGCCGAAACAGTCGAATATCTCCAAACCTCAGGAAATCACACACATTTGTTTTGGATCAGCTGTTCTTCTGTGACCGAGAGTACCTCTGTTTATTTCACTTCTTTAAATCAAAAGACCTGCATTGCAGTAAAAAAGGAAAACTACATTTTAAACTGTCACAAAACTTTATTTTTTTCTTCTCTTTGCTTCATAGCTGAAGATCATGAAGAGGACGAAGACGGCCCACGGTCCATCACACCTGCAAGGTTTCTGCAGTGGATCACGGGCCGAGGTCACATCCCACTTCTCCCATCCGAGAAGAAGGATTTTGCTGTGATGCTCAGATTTAACCACGACTGCAGTGCAGACTTTGGGCATCACAGCATCTGTTACCCTGTCGTCTCAGCATGTACAAAGACAATTGCACTACCCGTACGACATATGAGGTCATATGTCGAGTTCAAAAAGGTTATGATGGAGGCTTTTCATCTCGGGCAGGAATTTCACAATGTGTAGACAATTGTCTCTCTCTACCCTCCATTTATTTTTTTTTGCCTCCGTTCATGTTTAGCAAAAACTGCTGTTTTAATACTCTCATGTTCTGAGAAAAGAAAAGTATTTAATTGTAATATTTAAAAATACTTGTTTTGAAAAATGAGTTCCGTACACACAAAAATTGTGTTGAATGTTTATAAAAGAGAACAAAATGTTAAGGTTTGGAATTAAAAAATGATTTTATACGATTTATTCTTCTTTTTTTTTCTTTACATGTGGCTTCACTGTTGCCAGTCACAACAAATACACATTTAAAACACATTCATTGTATACTTGTTGGTGTTAAAGTGGTAAAACCCTTGAAACACAACGTTTGCATTTATGATACATGAGTTAGTACATAGTTCAATACAGCTAAATAAATGTCTCGGCCGTAGGACTCAGATGGTCTAGCAACATCAATAGCGGCCCTAAGGCGTGCCATATCCTCCTCACATAGGGGACATGCAATGGGTGGAAAAATCACTCCAGAACTGGTCGCATTTTGCTCACTGGCACTGTTGAAATCAAGATCTGCATCCTCGATTTCCTTCATTAAGAAAAAAAAGGCAGATTTATTAATTAAACATTTGTCATATAGAAATCAGAGGTGTTGGGCTCTGGCCTATGGCTTAAACATGTGCTGTGGACAAAGAGAATCGGGCCTTCACTGTTTCAAGCACAGGTCTCATCCTGACTTGTAGTTTGAGGAGAACAAGCCTCCTCTGGGTGAAATTTCACACTCAGGTGTGAATTCCCCCTCCCCCCCAAAAAACCATGGTAACCGCTGCAGTCTCATTGGCCGAAGGCCAAGAGACCCCAGGACCCCTGTGGTTCAGCCGATGTTCTACAAAACTCTCTGCTGCCCCCACCTCATAGCTTTTTCCCGTCGACCTCCGTCGAACAGGGAGCACACCACGCTCTCTTCGCTCGGACACCCCCGTCCAGGCCACAGAAGAACCAGCTTTCCCCCCACGAGGGAGCCCCTCGAACCCTCATCAAACCCTGACAGGTCACGAGCCATTTCGCTGGACGAAACAGCCCGCGATAACGAATCTGCATCAGCATTCGTTCAGTGCTTTCTGCTTCTTTTTATTTTGTGCACAAACCGGCACAGAGGAGCCGACGAAGCCTCGCTCCTCTCCTGACCGATGATTACCGGGAGACCTACGGACCACGTCGTCTCAGCCGAAGCTAAACTGTCCTCCCTGCAGCGAGGATAGTTCACGTCTGCGTTTGCTCCACAGCCACGCCACGACGGACCGAAACAGCGCCAGCTCACCGCCGCGCGACACAGCGCCCGCTGCAAAGCCGCGCCGACCCGCAAGCTCCCCCCTGTCCCCCTTCCCGACGAGGAAAACGGACAGCTTTGCCACAAACACTTCCACGTTGCAACGAAGCATCTACAAGTAAGGTTCTTGGCATTTGGGCATAGCTTAGCTTAAATTAACGTAAGTTTAATTCAGGCCATTCATTTATATGTTGACATCCCCGTGTTTTTGTGTGTTTAAATTACTGTCGCGTGATATTGAGGTATTACGCAATCATTACGGCGCAGAGAAGCGCCGCTGTATTTGTGTATCAACTATGACTGTTTCTTTGGGATTATTTTCATTCATTGTCTTCCACTCCGTGTGGAAGTTCTCTTTTCATTAACTCGACGAGTGAGCTGAGGTGCGTGGTTTATCACGGCATAAGTTACCGGCAGTTCAAAGACGACAGCGGTATATTTATGCATGATAGAACCAGCAAGCAGGCTCCCTACCACATCGCACGCCGAAGCGTGATTCACTTCGAGTTCTCGCTCCTTTTTTCTCTTTCCTCCTTTCACGAAACACACACACACAGCTCCTAGTTCTACCCCTGGGGAACCTCGTTCAAACGAGCGCCTCACATCACGTCCTGCCCAGGCACACGTGAATTACATACAGCAGCCTAACTGCCATTTTGGTCCGCGTCACTCGACTCCGCCATCTTTGTAGTTTTTAGCTGTAGTTCTTAAGGCCCCTCCCCTTTGGCCAGCGTCACTCGACGCCGCCATCTTTGTCTCTAGCTGTAAGACTCCTTCCTGTTCACCCACAGACCCACACACACACATACACATACACACACAGACATACACCCTCATCCATTTTATTCATTCTTTAGTTTAGGCATATAAAATTGTATGATAACGTTTCTTGGTTGCAATATTAATTGATTTGATCATTTATTATTTTGATTCAATAAACTCTGTTATACTTTCAGGAGCAGTCGTCTGTGATTACTTGTGCATATGTATTTGATAAGACTGTATGTAGTAGCCTGTGCTCGAACTTAAAACCTTCACTGTCACTGAATGTATAGTCATACGCAGACTATTGACATTATGAGTGACTACTAATTATGAGACTTAGTTTATCGTTTGGTTATTGGTCCCTGTTCGCAGGGTGGTGCCCCGTTTATATTAATAATCATTAATAATTGTTACATACATCAATAATTCTATTGATGTCAAGAATTCAGTTTCTTAAATGCTGATAACCCAAACACGCTCCTTTAGATCCCAACAGAGGACATAAAGTAAAACTATAAAGGTAAGCAGATTTTAAATAGATCAACATGTGAACATAACTGATACGATGCAAGTATCAACATAGTATCATTTAATTAGTTGTAATGTGAACAAAGAGATACAAGCCCTGATCAGCATTTGAACAGTTTTGAACACATTTTTGTTCTGTTATCTCTTTCATTAATTTGACGTTGGTGATTGAAAAAAACTTTGACACATCTGTTATTAAACAATATTCAATTTTCTTACCCCAAATTATAATTGGTAGTGTAATCTAAAGTAAACTAAATTCAGTTGTACCTAGATGTTTTTTCATGGTATAAGTTTTGAGGGCTTCCTTTACAGTGTTGAAAAGCTGTTTTATGCACAATGCTTGTGTCTAAAATAAATTCAAGGAAATGGTGTGAGCTTTGCTATTCTATGAAGCAGAAACACTGGTCAAAACTATCAATGTATAATACTATGTTTGCATAAAAATAACTTAGATTTGCTACCTCTGCCAGGTCTGGAGCATTAACAGGATTCTGGAGGAGTCCGATTGTCCACAGTTGTTGTGGGGACAGATTTTGCTCTGTCCTTAAAGGATGATTATCCCAACCCATCCTGAAGACATCAAGATCCCTCTGCAGACGTGGAAGAAATACATGCTGGGCACAGAACAGGTGGATGCTATCAGAAGGATCTAGAACACCTTCATCCTCAAGGTTGTGAAGAATCTCGTAGTGCACGTTTGAAACAACCATCCAAACATCTCGCCACAGACGCTCTATTCTGGTAAAGAAAACATAAAATTACCCTCAAGTATGTACAATATATTGCAACATCTGACATTATTAATTCTACTGAATATTATAAAAAATATATATACCTTTGATTGTGCACACTCTTTCCTGAGAGGAAACTTCCCCTTCCGCAGCCTCTAATAGTGAACATGCATCGTGCTACGCCAACATTTTCCACTCCTTGGTCACCTCGTACTCTAAAGAGAATGTATCCCAGTTAAAGAAATAAAAAATAAAAGTTTAAAATATGTTTAAAAATTGGCAATTTAAGGTTCTAAATGTAAAAACAGAAGATATAGGCTCCAATAACTACATCTTTATTTTGTGAGAATTCTAAATGCATAGACTTTGGACAAATACCTAATAGTATCATCCAAATCATTGTAATGATTGATTACCAGCATAGATAGAAAGTGAAGTGATGAAGTATTGTATACGACAATACTTCAAGACCTGTTGGTCTTTAGACAGATAAATAGTGATTTGATTCACTTTGATTTATCTTGACAATTAATGTGGTATAGAATTTGTTTAAATTCTCAACAACTTAGCGTAGTAATTGAATTAATGTAAGTAAAGAATCGGTCGTTACCTAATGTCTTAGTTGTGCAAAAACCTCTCTGTTATCTCACTGCTCAAAACGTTCAAACAAGAATACATGTTTAACTGACAGCTAATGCACAAATCACTGAGGAATGAGTACCACAGTGAGCCACACCTATGTGTTGGTCTTACCTTAATGGAAAGCCATACTTTTGCACTGCCTCCAAGAAGAAATCAAGTGCAGTGGATGCTTTATTATTGGTCGCAGCACCGAGGTACATGATCTGGAACAGAATATCATGCAGTGGAAATAAATAAAAGCATTTTTTTAGACCCGTAAATGTATGTAAATACAAGCTAGTTCACATCACACATTCATGCTACATGGTATTAGATGGATAATAACAAAACTATAGATCCTTTAAAGAGGACCTGTACACCCGACAGCAATTGTTGCAGTAGACCCATATCGGTCATTTTCAACTGTCATCATCTCACTTAGTCTGTAAGTAATGGTTATTGGTGAAAAAGAAATTACCTTTCGTGAGAATCCATCAATCCCTCCAAAAACAACAAGGCCATATCTTTGAGGGGGAAAAAAGAAACGCAAAATGCTGATGCAAAACAAGGGTGGTAAAAAAATGTCACTGGAAATTTGTAAACATATTCATTTTTACTTTTAGTGTATATCCTGTATTTAGCCAAAGCACTGTATATCTAAATAGCATGTAAACATCAAATGTATGGCTTACCTGATGAGTTTATGATTTGTGTCGATATGTACCAAGTGCAGAGGACCCTGAACCGAATATGTCCTTCGTGCAACACACCCCATCCTTGTCATTCTTGAGAGTACACCAACAGAGTCTACACGCTGCATGGATGAAAACACTCTCTTCCACTGGACACGGTGGCCCATGGCCTGCAGCATTCCTTTCATCATTCGGCATCCTACGTGTGGTGTCCTGGCTTTCACTGACCTCATGAAATTGTCTAGTTGTTGATCAGTTAGGCTACTGTAGAACTGCATTATGGAAAGGCCATTATCGTGCATGCGCCGTTTCACTGTACTCTCAGAAATACCCAGAAGTTTTGCAATGGATGACACTGGTAAGGACATTCGTATCAAGCTTTGTAGTTGCTGAGGAGACACAACATATTTTGGCCGTCCCATTTCTCCTTGCAACACTGGCACCTGACTAGGGGTCGGATCAGATTCCTCTACATTGATAAGTGTTGACAACTGTGTCAAAGCATTAATGACATCCTCTGGCATCTGAACCTGGACCGACAATGACCTAAAAAGAGCCATCTCCTGGTTGACTACAAACCGCAAATAGTTCACATCTAGGGGCAGTCTTTGAGTGACCTGGGAAACTTTAGTCAGTAGTCTCTGAAGAAAGTCCCTTTTCAGTTGCTCCTAGAAAAAACAAACACAAATTATTTTACTAGCTTGATTACATCTTTTAAGTTACAGACACACATAACAAACAAACAGCATGCAAGTTATTACTTAAAACTTATGCAAAGTGAGCCAACTTGGAAGGCGTCTATCATAGCCTAAATTACGTATCAGAATACAACAACAAAGAGGACTGCAAAGGTTATGCTGTGTAAACTAACGTTAAAGGTCCATCCACACCAAGAACTATATAACGATAGAGATAACGATGTGAGGAGCCACACTGATGAACGACGAAGTTCTGTACAGTGACGCCAAGCAACATTTATAAGGCTCTGTGCAGCTGCAGCCACTGTCGAATTATAGTCGACATTCTGTTACGAAAGACAACACACATTGAAGGACTTGAGCTGGTCAGTGTAAGGAGGGAACAATTCACAAACACAAGCTAACAGCATTAAGCTAGTTGCTTAATTTGCTTTGGCGAAATCCCCACTTAAATACATCTTCTCCCTTTATGTATGACGCTATCTTACAATCATCATTATAATATTTAGGATAATTTCTAGTATCTGTAAAAAAATGTATTCGATTTCTTACCTGCGCGCTGGCGCCAGCAGGCGGTCCAGGTGGAGCGGACGCCATCGCTGCGTTCACAGTGGTGTGTGGAAGTGCGAAACGTCATATATTAAAGTGTGGTAGTTGAACGGCCCAATATGGCATTGTTTATTGCTCTTTTACTGTGATTCGTCCCAAGTAGAGGCTAAAACAGCTTGCTAAACAGAATTTTGGCACTAGCGTCATTTTTTAAACTCTCAATCACGTGAATATGGTGAATAGAAAGCGTTGAATCATAATTCTCGCGGTGCCCACGTTCCCTGAAGGCAACGTGGTTGAGGAACTCCTCAGCCCTCGTTGTTATGCTGTCACTCATGATGACACGCCCCTCTCAGTTGATACCACGCCCCCCACGTTAGATCTGGGTCAAAAGTCTGAACTGAAAAAAACGACCTGAACTGAAAAAAAAAACCTGAAATGAAAAAAAAAACCTGAACGTGAAAAAAAGATTTGAAACCCAAAAAAAAAAGATTTGAATCTGAAAATATAAAATCTGAAACTGAAAAATATAAGAACTCAAATATCAAAATATATATGAACGTGAAAACTGAAAAAAAAAAATGTATTCGAAAAAATTCCAGAACTGAATCAAAATTATATTCAACCCAAAAAAAACTTTTCATTCACTTATTTTTATTTTGAATACGTTGCTGTATTTTTGGACTTCCAGGTTCACATTTTTTTTTCAAGTGAACGAAACTTTTGACCTGGATTTAGCTCCATAGAGCTGGCAGTTGAAACTAGTTCTCTGTCAGGCTATGTGACATTTAACTGGGGCAAAAGCTATCCTTCAGAGTTCTAATACTTCTCACTGTGTTCAGACGAGCGCGATGAATGCACTAGAACTCACATATCCGCGTATAAGATGTGTTTAACATTGAATGAATATATTTTATTTACATGTACTTCATCTCATTGGAGCAGAGGCTGCAGTTAGCATACCCTGCCTTATCAATGTATTTAAAACACTGACAGCGGGAAGCTGTACTGCTCTCTCTTCACGTCTGTTTAGACCTCCACCTTTATCCAGGCCCAGCTCCACTCACATCTCAGCCCTGCGTCAAGCTGCACTACACACACAACATCCTCTTCATCTCATCAGTATCTGGGCCTCATGTTTCAAGTTATTATCACAACGAAATCGCCTCATTCAACTTTGAGTTCAACAAAAAAACTGCAACCAGAACCGCCGGTGTTCCGGTTTAACGTTAATGAGTGACCGCGTGGACTGAACCGGAACACGGAGGGTGATTCATGTTTCATCACGTTACGCTTTTTCCTCCTAAATCTTGATAATGATGAGCGTTAGCCGTTGACAAAGTTCCGCATGCAGTGGACGTTAACTTAACCCAACAAGTCTGAACGGTAACGGAACTTAAACTTTAACGGAGGGAAATGAAGACGGTGTAGACATCTTAACGCTGATTGGCCAGGACTCGACACGTCGCATCAAATGTGTTTTATTGCGAAGATCACGACATCACATGTTCTCCTTGTCTCACTCCAATCTGAGAAACGCTGGCGACACGTTTGCAGGTATTAAATCAGTTTAAGAAGAAAACGACGAATTGCAACAGAGTCTCACTCCAAACTACATTACAAGTTATCAGCCGGAGCATGAACAGTGTTAAATAAAGTGAACCTACGTGCTCTTTGTATCCGGATTTCCGGGTTGAGAACAGCGTCCAGAAGTTCCCGTTGTCGCTTATTCGCCTCTTTTGAACGAGAGAGTTCCTCCTCGTACTCTGCTATCGTTCTTTCAAACAGACCAAAGATCTCTTCAACCGCCGCAGTTAGTCGCTGGTTGATTAAAGATCTCAACATTTCTACTTTAGACATTTTCACTAAACCACAGAAAGTTTTCCTCCAGACGAACTCCGTTAAAAACACCGTTTACTCTCATTAAACTCTGACTAGCGCTGTGTTGGTCACTTCCGTCCCCGTCCGTCTGTTTCCAGGTAGCATGCTAAGCTAACTTCAATAGCTTTATAGGCTACCAGGAGATTAGTCCTCTTCTTCTTCCTCTCCTCCTTCTTCTCATTCTTCTTCTTCGTCTTCTTCTCTTTCTTCTTCTTTCACTTTAATGGCGGACTACAAACCAATGTTTAAGGCGCCACCTACTGGACCGGAGTGTGTAACATCATGCCTTTATGACAGTTATCATTTAAACACAATAATAATGTTATTTATCAATATAATGAAACAATTAGAAATAAACTTCATATTGCAGTCATATTCTGGCATTTTAACCCGTTCCATTCAACATATTAAATAAAGCCCTTTTAAGCTGAACTTGTTTGTCCCCTGTCTCTAACAGTCCTTTGATGCTCCACTCCCTTCCTGTATCTACCACTCTGTTCTTCAGTCTCTCTTTCCACCCTGAACTTCCTCCACTCTATCAGCACATGTTCTTCAGTTTCTTTACAGTTGCATATCTCACATTTATCCCACTCTGTCTTTTTCATGATGTGTATAACGTGTCATTGAGTCCTGTATGTCCGAACCTTAATCTGAAAGTAACATCTTCTTTTCTACTTTTACTTCCATCACTTCTCACTCTGACTGATGTCTGAATTGTGTTGTAATTTCTACCCTGATTGTCATTATTCCAAATTTCCTGCCAAGATGTCCCATCCAAAGCTTTTACCAGAGAATGTCGAGTACTCTCAACCATTGTAGAAAGAGATGAAGCGAGTCAGTGCCTTTGTGTTCCGACTGGACCCCACTAATCACGTTTTATTATCTAATGCAGTGGTTCTCAAACTGTGGGGCGCGGTGGTATTACAGGTGGGGCGCAGGGGGAAATGCAGAATATATATATATATATATATATATATATATATATACATATATATATATATTATTTTTAAAGTAATTAATAAATACATGGCGAAATGCCTGTACTTTCGTGTAAATGTTTACGTTACGCCGTTAACAGGTTACGCATGCGCGACGGCCATGATCCTTGGCGACTCACATGTGTGGCTTAGTGTTCCAAATGAAGAAACATTTGGCAGGCGGGAACAGAAAAGTAACCACAAGCGATGCATCCGAGACGAACAGCAAGCAGCCAAGAAGAACATATGATGACTATCTTGCTCTGGGTTTCACAGTCAATGCGGTAGGAGATGAGGAGAGACCAGTCTGTGTTTTATGTCTGAAAACTAGCTGCGGATAGTATGAAACTTATTTTGTTTCGTTTTTCATTGTTTTCTTGAAAAGATGTTGAGTGCAAAACAGGTTAATTGCAGCCAATTGCAAGCAGCTATTTTTTGGCAAATTGTAGTTCTTTTTTGCACAGATACAACTTTATTTGCATTGTTCTAACAAAGCGATTGCACATTTTATTAGTTTTTGTCTGATGGAGCAATCTGGTTTACTTAAAAGTGATTGCAATTTTCTTTATTCTATTATTTGAAAAAGCACAGACGGAGGAGTCACAAAATGTTGTTTCAATAAAAATTCAACCATTTTGTTACAATTTAGTTGGGGCGGTGGGGCATGAACATTTTTCTTCCTCCAAAGTGGGGCGCAACAGAAAAGGTTTGAGAACCACTGATCGAATGTATTACACTACTGGTATAATATAGTATAGATTTATTTCTTGAAGAAAAAGTGGTGATTTCAAACGAGTACAAAAAAAAAGTACGTTTGGTTTAATTTTTGGACCCCTCAAGACATCAGTATGAACAAAACATACCAAGCGATGAATTATTTTCTGGGTATTTTTGCATGTTGGTAGGCCTGAGTGTGTCTTTTGCCGTGTTCATTATCGGGACGGACAAGATCCTTATTGCATTAATCATGCGTCACATTGAACATATGAACTCACATTAAGACGAGATTCTCTTCTGCCCTGAATTAAAAAGCAGGCAAGACATTAAATATAGCTCCCATTTCTATTTACTGTCCCAATACTAGATATTTACAAAATGACGTGACCTCTTTTATATTGGTCCCAACAAAGAGTCCCAAGAAAATGAACAATTTCAAATAAAAACAGCATCAATGTGAATTACAGATGCCAGTTACTACACACAATCCTCTTGTTCATGTAAGTATATATTTGTATTCATCCATCTATTTGTCCCATTCATATCCCAGATCTCATTTCTTTTTCTCATTAAATGTGTGCAATACTGTTGGGGATACTTTTACACACACCCCTCATTTTCAGACGTGCAGTATATAGTACTATGTTTTATTTGTGTCACCACATTTTATCTTACTACATAGTGTTCTTATTGCAACTAATGCTTTTATTGCTGAGCCGACCTGTTCTCATCAAACACATTTAATTGTGCTGTTGACCATGTGAACCAACATGAGACAATGTACACAATTGGTGTACCAAGTGCTGCAAGTGCTTTTGTATTTGTCCATCATGTCGACACCTTGTGGTGCTCCATCTTCTGCAGGTTAAACAAATTACAGGGCTGACGTGACTGCTGGTGACTGTGTGTGTTCATCTTTCACAGCAAAGACTCCCTGGGTTAGAAGCAGAGCTGACGCTACTATTCCCTGTGTTACCCAGATTCATATGGCACATAAAGTGAACATGACAAAGGGTCCTTTGTTCTCCAGTGGTGCATATATGCTCTCCCATGGTCCTATATGTTCCCTCCACGCATTATCACTGTACGACGCTTGGTCAGGACCCATTGGCATCACTTAGGTTTCAGCAGCAAAACTACTTTAGATTTAGTTAGGTTTAGGAAAATATCATGGTTTGGGCTAAAATAAGCATGTTTTTGAACATCGGTTCCGCAGCTCTATAAAGCACATCATGAGAACCTGAAAAGGATGTGACCTAGCTATATTTGCTAAATAGGACATGAGCTATAGTGGAAACTTGTCAAAAGGAACAAGGCATGGAGTTGAACGCAGAGACCTGAGAAAAATGTGTCCCTGACAACATAAAGCAACTTAAAACATTTTGAAGCCGGATTCATCCTCTGGGGACCTTGAATGTCGGTAGAAAATGATATGGCAATGCATCTCATAGTTGTTGAGATATTTTAGTGGTGCACCAACAGACTGAATGAAGAACAATGATCACCATGTTCACCCTCTTAGGTTGTGTTACATCAGCTTCCTCAATCAATCAATGTTTAGATCTAGATACCTGTACAACATATATGTATAATATATATTAAATATGGCTATATTTAAACTGACTGGTGTTCCTACTGCATGCTGTGTTTTATGTGCCGATAGATCTTTTATTATTCCAGCCCACACTGGGAGAGACACAGAAGTGCTGCACCCTTTGATGTAGATAACTAATATATCCACGACATAGGCTACTGTATGTCGTCATGTGAACCAACCGCCTTTTCCCAGGTACCTCTGTTGCCATGGTAACCAGGCACGGTGACACTTCCTGGTCCATAAGCTCCGGTGGTCTTCCTCTGTTGGGTCCCTTTGTGAGCTTTATGGGGGTTAATGCAGCACGGACGTTTAAGGCACAACCCCCTGTGCTGCACACATCCCCTGCTGCATTGCAATAAGGAGTTGAGATAAAAGGCTGAATTCAACATCAACACTGCTCACTGAACATGACTCACTACATTTATAATTGATACACACATTCATAATGGATTCAAAGCACTGATAAATACTTTTTTCAAAAAGAAAGTCATAGGTGGAATGACAGATAGCGGCTGTTTTACTCGTCATAATCAGAGCTCTCGTTGATCTCTGCAGCACACGAGCCCTTTGTGTTTTTATGAGCAGTGTGAAGGTCTGCAGGGTATTTACACACGGATACATATCTGATCTATGTACAGTTGTCTTACGCAATATGATGATTAAAGTCCCATGTATATCTCCTCTGGGCATGTTATTTTATTGGGTATGTGTCTCTCCGGGTATAGGAACAGGGCAAAGTGATGGATCTGGCTTTCCCCACAGACACCCTCATTAAATGCTGAGCTCCTGTGTACATAACATCCACATTTACTGAGATATGAGATATGCTGCACCATGAATCTCACCCAATCTAGAGATGGAAAATGTCGATATTTTACCCGAGGGTGTGGAGGAGAGGACGGCGGGGAAACAGATGAGGACCGTAAAGTGGAACTAGAAAAAGCATTTCCTGCTGAAAATGCGTTGGAATGCTGAAAACTGAAATTAATCGCAAAAACATTGCTTAAAATAGATATCCAATTCAAAAACAAATTGCAAAAAGCTTAATAATTCAAAGAGTTTAAAGATTACAAATATGAAAAGTCATATCACACCTCTCCTGAAAGAGCTGAACATTTTGACATTTGAACAGTTTCTGTGGCTTAAAAAAATTCATCAGTGGTGATATTTGTAGTAGTATAAGTTGTAGTAGAAGTATTATTTGTAGAAGTATTAGTAGCATTAGAATAACTACTAGTCGTACTATTAGTGATATTTGTAGTAGTAGTAGAAGTTGTAGTAGAAGTATTATTAGTAGTAGAAGTATTAGTAATTAGAAGAAGTAGTAGAAGACGTAGTATCAGTAGTCATAGTAATAGCTGTAGTATTGGTCGTAGTATTTAATATCACAGTAGTAGTAGTAATAGTAATGGCAGTAGAAGATGTAGCAGTAGTAGTAGTACTAGTAGCAGTCGTACTAATAGCTGTAGTAGTATTACTACTTTTAGTAGCATGAATAGTAGTAGTAGTAGCAGTTGTCATATAAGTAATAGTAGTGGTAGTAATAGCAGTAGTGGTAGTAATAATATTGATGGTAGCAGTAATAGCAGTAGCAGTAGTAGTAATAGTAGCAACAGCAAAAGTTATAGTAGAAGTAGTAGTAGCAGTAGTAGTAACACTATATTAGCAGCAGCAGTAGTAGTTAGAGCATTCATTTTTTTAACAAAAAAGCCTAATTTTGAGCTTGTTTAAATACAGTTAATCCATGGGGCTTTTATTTTGAAAGGGTGGGGCTGGGTGGGGGAGTGAGGGGGAGAGGAGACATAATCATAATGTTTGACACACATAAACAGAGGTTATTAAATGACAGGCTTCATCACAAGCAGTTCAGTTAGAATTCACTCTCTGGGGCTTTTATTTTGAAATGGGGTGTGGTGTGTATGTGTGGGGGGGCGGGGTGGAGGAGGAGTGGGGAAAGACCTCTAAAGATCCCTAAGACCTGAATGACTGTATGAGAGAGACACACAGAGAGAGAGGGAGAGGAGTGTATGTGCGCGCGCGTGTGTCTGTGAGTCTGTGTGTTTATCAACATCACTAATTGGCTCAATCGCGAACACCTGTGTGCCTGAAGCCATTTGAAAATATTCTCCATAGAGATCCTATTGAAAAAATAAAAAGCTTAATAATTCAAAAAGTTTAAAGGTGTAAATAAAATATATTCATTCAATGTTAAATAATATGCGCTATACTTGTAAGCTTATATTGCGGAGTTGTGAGGTCACTGTAAGTAGGTCAAATACTCCGAGCAGGGCATTCCTGCACCTGCTCGCATGATAGAAACAGATACAGTGGCCCTGAAAGAAACACTTGCTTAAACCACCAGATTAGGGCGGAAACTGCCATCTTAGAGTAGGAGAAGAGTTCTCTTTATCTATTCACACAGAGACTTCGAAATAGCTTAGAACTGCACCCTTTCCGGCACCTTGAGTGTTAACAACATGCATACACACTGATGAGCCAGAGAAGGCGGGATCCGGACATGAGCCAGTGTGGGTGGAGATGCCCAGTGCTCCAACCAGGCTGCTGTTCTGCTAAACACAGCCCTGCCTGCAACTTTGCTTTAACCAATAGGCTTCCATCAGAAGAACCTATAACACGCATGCGCACTATGTCTAAGCCTTTTAGCTTTCACTTTTCTAGGTCCGTGCACGTTTAACTGCTGGACATAATACTTCTGTTACAAATAAATGTTATTGCTTGAATTGAGCTAAACGCCTCGATCTCAGTCTGTTCACTCAAGTTAAATCCTCAACAAAGGTTAGAAATATGAAAAGTCATAGCAGACCTCTGGTGAAAGAGCTGAACATTTTAATAGTTGAACGGTTTCTGGAGCTTAAAATATGAAGGAGAAGAAGAGGTGCGACGGAAGAAATAGAAGAAGTTGAATAAAGATGTTGGAAAATAATAAAGAATAAAGAAAAGAATAAAGATTGTTGGAATGCTTAACAGCATTCCAACAATTATGTCTGCATGCCTGAATGTGAGTGATGGGAGTCTTGCATAAAAGTGTTTTGATAAAAAAAAGAACAAAAGCTGCAGTGATGTCCATTGTCTTCTGTGAACCTGTCGTAAGCATATCCTTTGATATTGATCTTTGAGCTACTTGGAGACAGAGTTGTCAACACATCTATGACATACGAGTTTATATGGTGAACTTAACTGCTATTGTAGTTTTAGTTACATTTCCAGCAGTTACTGAACACCAGAATCATTCATATGGAGTTTTCCTAATTCTCAAATCCACGGTTTTACTCTCTTTCAACATAGCAAATATTTTTTATGGCATACTAAACAATATGGTAGTATGGGTATTGGCACACACAGTATGTTCCAATACGCAGTATGTCAAATGCAGTGTGCCAAAAACAACAGAATGTCCCTCTGCATATGGTCGCATTTTGCATTATACAAGTCAGCATACTTCTCTGGCTATTCTGACCCACAATCCTCTGCGCCGCTGATATATGAGCAAGAGGGTCAAGGTTCGAGGTGCAATGTTATGACAAAGTATGTCCCAATGCATGCAACAGTATGTACTTTGCAAAGTAAAAAATAAAAAGTATGCAACGTTTGAAAGTATGCAGCAGTGAATAAATACAGGGAGTGCTCACAAGAGAAATGTAGAATCTGCGCGCTAGGTGTCAGTGTGACGCCACCCTGTAGCATTGATTGGACAGGTTGCATCCACTTAGCCCCAATAGTGTGAATGTCCTCGCGCTGGCTAGATCTCGTGATACCGACAGCTCACAAACAAAAGTGTCACAGCGAACCAGGAACCGTCTCTTTATCAAATAACAACAACAAAAAAACAAAATGACCGGCCTACCTGATTCGGAGGTAGGTGGAGAAAAGAAGTGGTGAGCGTCGTGGGAGGGCGGGCCTGGATTAGAAATGCATTTAGAGCCGGAAAACAAGTCCCTCCTCTGCTCTCAGTCCAGATTGAACCCAGTAAAGAGTGGACGCACTTCAGGATGAGACTCTCACATCTGAGAGTTTACATGTCTGTGTTTGTAACGGCTGTTTGAGATCGTTTGTGTGATACACCGTTATGATTGTGTCTTTAGGGAAAGAGGACCAACTTGCGCAAGCTCGGCTCTGAACGCATTGAGCACAACATGAGATTGAAGTTCAACCCACTGGCTCTGCTGCTGGACTCTTCTCTGGAGGGAGAATTTGACCTGGTCCAGAGAATCATCTATGAAGTAAGAAACATTTGCTATGTATTATAATAACATGGTTATAATGTTTAAAATCACAGTTGTTTTTCTGCTGTGTAAGTCAGCTTTTGCTGGTGCTGAACTGAAACTCTTTTAACTCATTGTGATTCCTCATTCACAGGTGGAAGATCCCAGTCTGCCCAACGATGAAGGAATCACTGCCCTACACAATGCTGTCTGTGCCGGACATACAGAGATCGTCAAGTTTCTGGTTCAGTTTGGTGTCAATGTCAATGCTGCTGACAGTGATGGCTGGTAAGTTCTCAGATCAGTCCAAACGGTTATCATTCGTCTCCATGTTGTTTTTTCTTCAACTTAACTTTGAGCATAATCTAGCAGTATGAGCTACAACAGAACTACTCCTAGTGGTTGGTGTTTCTCAGCTCCCACTCTCGTATCCTCTGTCCTTACCTCCTTTTTCACCCACCCTCTAACACAGGACCCCTCTTCACTGTGCTGCATCCTGTAACAATGTGCAAGTGTGCAAGTTCCTGGTGGAGTCTGGTGCAGCAGTGTTTGCTATGACTTACAGTGACATGCAAACGGCAGCTGATAAATGTGAAGAGATGGAGGAGGGCTACACCCAGTGCTCCCAGTTCCTCTACGGTCAGTAAAAGCTGTGTTATTATTTTACCTTATACGAATTTAGTTTTAATTCTTTCCTGTGTCTTATGTTTCTGTGAAAAACTCACTATTAATTATTTTTCTGTTATTTTAAATCTGTGTACCCTAAGGTGTGCAAGAGAAGATGAGCATCATGAACAGGGGAGTGGTCTATGGTCTGTGGGACTACAGTGGTGAAAACCCCGATGAACTGATGTTCCGCGAGGGAGACTGCATGACCATCGTCCGAAGGGAGGACGAGGACGAGATAGACTGGTGGTGGGCGCACATGGCTGACACCGAGGGGTACATTCCCCGCAACCTCCTTGGGGTGAGTCACGAGTCACTGAAACTGTAATGAAGACAAGCGTGTTCATTATGTCATGAACAAATGTGCATTGTTGACATTGTTGTCTTCTTCTTGTCTCTTAACAGCTCTATCCCAGAATAAAGCCAAGACAGAGAACCTTGGCTTAAAACGCTGCGCATTCCAGTGTCCCAGAACTCTCTCGCACACACACACACACACACACACACACGCACACACACACACACACACACACACACACACACACACACACACACACACACACACACACACACACACACACACACACAGGCAGGCTTTAACAGACTGGGGAAGAGAAGGGCACTGCTATAATGAAGAGAATGAGACAGACCAAACAATATGAAGGATCACCTATGAACTCTTTCTGGCACTTTTCTTTCTGTATCTACGACAGAGGGATTCTCCTTCACTTATTTTTCCAGGCCACACTGTGTACTTAAGACACCATTGACATTGTTTCCCTTTTATTCCACTGTTTTTTGCTGTTATGTAATTAGTGTCTGAAACTATTTCTGAACGGACAGAAACACAAATGTTGGGATGTAAATTGAACAAGCGGTATTCTTATTGCGAGACATTTTTACACTTTCGAATAGTCTTTTAAAACTACGTGGGGCTCTACAGTGCATGAGGCGAACAAGTGGAGGATGATGATGATGATGATTTAAAAATGCTCCTTTACCGTGACAATCTTTGGGGCACCTGTTTTTCCACCATCACTGTTGAGTGACTGTGCCTCTTCATAACGGCACTAGAGGTGTAACGTTTCAGTTGTGACCGTCACTGTTCTGACTAAACAAAAACAAAATGAGATGATTGGTGGAAAGGACCTGCGATGAAGCTTTTGATTGATCTGTTGCTGTTTGTTCTGTGAAACCCAGAAAGCCAGTCTGCTTTCATACATTGTGGTTGAGATGCCATAGATACCGTGTATACATGTATTTGTGTTTTAAAAAAACTTGTGAAGTTACTGTAGGAATTATATTCTTATGAAAATGGACTTTCACGCTCTTTAGAAACCCTTTGACCAGGGAGATGTCATGCAGTATGAAAAATAATATTTTATTACAGCCATTTCATGACGATATATTGTAAGAAGGCAAGCGTAACACCAGAAACCTTTGTAATAATCGGTAAGCGAATATGATGCTACATCCTAAAGTCAGAGACAATTTCTCAAGTCAAATAAAAGATAAAAAAGATGGAATTTATACAATAAGACTTCACAGTACCCATCACTTATCTGTCAATGCAGATGTATTTATTTTTGTTACTTTTTTGTTTAGCCCTTTTGTCAGTACTATAAAAAAGTGAGTTGTTTTTCTTTGATTGATCTGCATCACTTTGCATGATGTCTTTTGATTCACTGACATTTTTATTGTTTTAATCTCTGTAGATTTCTTTCATTCCGCACTATTTTTAGCATTTAGTATTTTCCAAACAGCATTATGTAACACAATGTATGAGGGCCGGGTGTGATCAGGGCCCCGTGCCACGTACGTGGCTAACTGATGTGTAGATTGCTTTTTCTCAGGATCTTTTTATGAGTTTGTGTCAGACAAGATGACAATTTTATACCAGTAATGGCAGCAGCAAAGAGTGCAAACTGCCAAGTAAGATAAAGAACTATTGTGTCACACTCCAGTCACTGATGGATTTAATCCTGATGAACAAAGTGTGCTATGTACAACTGTATGAACCAGTGAAATACACAAACCTTTTACTTTTTATTGATGAAATAATTTGAATACAATATACTGTGCACAGATGCAGGTAAAACCATCGTCTTAAACTGACATTACCATCAAATCAATCAATATAATCATCAAAACTATTTCAAACTGTACAGTTGGCGCTCATTCAGTGAATAACTTTTTGTATTGAAATCAGTGTAGTTGAACCGCGGTTAATCATGTGTAACTTCAGAGGTGACTCGTGCTGAAAGCCATTATCACAAACGGAAACTTTACTGCAACCAGAACAGCTAAAGGGGATTGTTTCCTGTGTGGGTTGTCATGTGGCTCTGTAAATGTGAACGCCGGTTAAAAGATTTCTTACAGACTGAGCAGCTGAAAGGTTTTTCTCCTGTGTGGGTTGTCATGTGTCTCTGTAAAGTTGAACACTGGTTAAAAGATTTCTTACAGACTGAGCAGCTGAAAGGTTTTTCTCCTGTGTGGGTTCTCATGTGGTTCTGTAAAGATGAACGCCGGTTAAAAGATTTCTTACAGACTGAGCAGCTGAAAGGTTTTTCTCCTGTGTGGGTTCTCATGTGTCTCTGTAAATATGAACGATGTTTAAAAGATTTCTGACAGACTGAGCAGCTGAAAGGTTTTTCTCCTGTGTGGGTTCTCATGTGTATCTGTAAAGTTGAACTATGGCTATAAGATTTCTTACAGACTGAGCAGCTTAAAGGTTTTTCTGCTGTGTGGGTTCTCATGTGTCTCTGTAAAGTTGAACTATGGCTATAAGATTTCTTACAGACTGAGCAGCTGAAAGGTTTTTCTCCTGTGTGGGTTCTCATGTGGCTTTGTAAATTTGAACGCTGGTTAAAAGATTTCTTACAGACTGAGCAGCTGAAAGGTTTTTCTCCTCTGTGGGTTCTCATGTGTATCTTCAGAGTTCCACTCTGGCCAAATGTTTTCTCACACTCAGAGCATCTAAAATGTTTTTCACCAGCGCTACATCTTGAATCACTGACACGGACTTCATCAGGTTTCACATAGTTTAAACCTGACTGAGGTTCTCTGGTCTTCTTCCCATCACCACCCTCATCAGTGTCAGAAGACTCTCCAGTCTTCTCATCAGTATCTGGTTCTGGATGTCTATCTGGAGACAAGTTCCTGTCTGGTTCTGGTCCTCCACAGTCTTCTCCATCAGCTTCTGTTCCCATCTGTTTAGTTTGTCTTTGATGAAGCTGTGAGGACTGAGCTTCCTCTTCTTCATCTTCACTCTTCACAGGCGTGAATGAGAACTTGACATCAGCCTCCTCCAGACCTTGAAGCTGCTCTCCTTCCTGACTGGTGCAGAGTTCCTCCTGTTCTTCTTTAATGTGTGAGGGCTCTGGGTCCTCCTGGTCCAGACTGGAGCTCCACTCCTGCTGCTCAGAGGGAACCTCTTCTTTAACCAACAACAGCTGCTGGACGTCTGCAGGAAAACAGTAAACACACACAGAGGGGTTACAAAGACATTTTAGAATTGAGCAAAGAGTCTCCTGGACATACACTTCCAGAGTATCACTAGAACCAGATAATACAATAATGTAATCAACTTATGTGACCATGAACATATGAACC
>NC_136645.1:11554125-11666625 GCF_949748355.1 Melanostigma gelatinosum
ATGATTCTGCTTTGTTGGTAGCCGGCAAAAATGTAGCAGAAATACAGCAAACCCTGTCCTCTCAACTTGAGTCGGTGAGAGAATGGTTGATAGACAACAAACTGTCTCTCCACTTAGGAAAGACTGAATCGATCTTGTTCGGATCCAAAAGACGACTCCTGGTTAATGACACTATCGATGTAGCCTGTGCTGGTACTGTTATCAGCAGTAAATCCTGTGTTAAATACATTGGTCTGGAGCTAGATCAGACCTTATCGGGTGATCACATAGCGGATAAAGTTATCAGCAAATCTAGTGCAAAATTGAAATTCCTATATAGGCAGGCCAAACATTTAGATCTTCAAACAAAAAGGCTACTCACATCAGCTTTAATCCAGTGTCATATGGACTATGCCAGCTCTTCTTGGTACTCTGGCCTGACCAAGACAAATCAGGCGAGGTTACAGATTATGCAGAACAAAATCATACGTTTCCTCCTTAATGCTCATCCTAGGACACACATAGGTCCTACTCAATTCAGACAGGTCAATATGCTGCCCATGAATCTTAGAGTTCAACAACTCAAACTCAACCATATGTTCAATATTGTCAATAACCAGGCCCCTGAATATTTATCAGGTTCATTTAAACTAAATTCTTCCTACCACAATACTAGGTCCAGCACCTTGTCCTTCGTCATTCCACATGTAAAGACCTTCGGATCTACTTCTTTTGAGTTCACGGGTGCAAAGCTGTGGAACAGCCTCCCTAGTCACATCAAGGCCAGCGATTCTAAACCGGTTTTTAAAATCAGGGTTAAGCAATTTTTTTACCATGAAATGGCCCGTCAAGATAACAACCAATTTATTTATTATTAGTATCATTTTTTAAATTTCTTTTTAATTTAAAAAGTCGTCATGTTTGTCTGTGTTTTTTCCCTTCTGTGGGCCACAATGGAAACAAGTGTTTTTCGCTTTTTTGTGTCACCCTGTATTTTTTAATGTATTTATTTGTATTATTTGTATTTTTATATTTATACATGTATTTACATTGTTTTATACAAATAAATCAAATCAAATCAAAATCAGAACCGCCGGTGTTCCGGTTTAACGTTAATGAGTGACCGCGTGGACTGAACCGGAACACGGAGGGTGATTCATGTTTCATCACGTTACGCTTTTTCCTCCTAAATCTTGATAATGATGAGCGTTAGCCGTTGACAAAGTTCCGCATGCAGTGGACGTTAACTTAACCCAACAAGTCTGAACGGTAACGGAACTTAAACTTTAACGGAGGGAAATGAAGACGGTGTAGACATCTTAACGCTGATTGGCCAGGACTCGACACGTCGCATCAAATGTGTTTTATTGCGAAGATCACGACATCACATGTTCTCCTTGTCTCACTCCAATCTAAGAAACGCTGGCGACACGTTTGCAGGTATTAAATCAGTTTAAGAAGAAAACGACGAATTGCAACAGAGTCTCACTCCAAACTACATTAAAAGTTATCAGCCGGAGCATGAACAGTGTTAAATAAAGTGAACCTACGTGCTCTTTGTATCCGGATTTCCGGGTTGAGAACAGCGTCCAGAAGTTCCCGTTGTCGCTTATTCGCCTCTTTTGAACGAGAGAGTTCCTCCTCGTACTCTGCTATCGTTCTTTCAAACAGACCAAAGATCTCTTCAACCGCCGCAGTTAGTCGCTGGTTGATTAAAGATCTCAACATTTCTACTTTAGACATTTTCACTAAACCACAGAAAGTTTTCCTCCAGACGAACTCCGTTAAAAACACCGTTTACTCTCATTAAACTCTGACTAGCGCTGTGTTGGTCACTTCCGTCCCCGTCCGTCTGTTTCCAGGTAGCATGCTAAGCTAACTTCAATAGCTTTATAGGCTACCAGGAGATTAGTCCTCTTCTTCTTCCTCTCCTCCTTCTTCTCATTCTTCTTCTTCGTCTTCTTCTCTTTCTTCTTCTTTCACTTTAATGGCGGACTACAAACCAATGTTTAAGGCGCCACCTACTGGACCGGAGTGTGTAACATCATGCCTTTATGACAGTTATCATTTAAACACAATAATAATGTTATTTATAAATATAATGAAACAATTAGAAATAAACTTCATATTGAAGTCATATTCTGGCCTTTTAACCCGTTCCATTCAACATATTAAATAAAGCCCTTTTAAGCTGAACTTGTTTGTCCCCTGTCTCTAACAGTCCTTTGATGCTCCACTCCCTTCCTGTATCTACCACTCTGTTCTTCAGTCTCTCTTTCCACCCTGAACTTCCTCCACTCTATCAGCACATGTTCTTCAGTTTCTTTACAGTTGCATATCTCACATTTATCCCACTCTGTCTTTTTCATGATGTGTATAATGTGTCATTGAGTCCTGTATGTCCGAACCTTAATCTGAAAGTAACATCTTCTTTTCTACTTTTACTTCCATCACTTCTCACTCTGACTGATGTCTGAATTGTGTTGTAATTTCTACCCTGATTGTCATTATTCCAAATTTCCTGCCAAGATGTCCCATACAAAGCTTTTACCAGAGAATGTCGAGTCCTCCCAACCATTGTAGTAAGAGATGAAGCGAGTCAGTGCCTTTGTGTTCCGACTGGACCCCACTAATCACGTTTTATTATCTAATGCAGTGGTTCTCAAACTGTGGGGCGCGGTGGTATTACAGGTGGGGCGCAGGGGGAAATGCAGAATATATATATATATATATATATATATATATATATATATATATATATATATATATATATATATACATATATATATATTATTTTTAAAGTAATTAATAAATACATGGCGAAATGCCTGTACTTTCGTGTAAATGTTTACGTTACGCCGTTAACAGGTTACGCATGCGCGACGGCCATGATCCTTGGCGACTCACATGTGTGGCTAAGTGTTCCAAATGAAGAAACATTTGGCAGGCGGGAACAGAAAAGTAACCACAAGCGATGCATCCGAGACGAACAGCAAGCAGCCAAGAAGAACATATGATGACTATCTTGCTCTGGGTTTCACAGTGAACGCGGTAGGAGATGAGGAGAGACCAGTCTGTGTTTTATGTCTGAAAACTAGCTGCGGATAGTATGAAACTTATTTTGTTTCGTTTTTCATTGTTTTCTTGAAAAGATGTTGAGTGTAAAACAGGTTAATTGCAGCCAATTGCAAGCAGCTATTTTTTTGCCAAATTGTAGTTATTTTTTGCACAGATACAACTTTATTTGCATTGTTCTAACAAAGCGATTGCACATTTTATTAGTTTTTGTCTGATGGAGCAATCTGGTTTACTTAAAAGTGATTGCAATTTTCTTTATTCTATGATTTGAAAAAGCACAGACGGAGGAGTCACAAAATGTTGTTTCAATAAAAATTCAACCATTTTGTTACAATTTAGTTGGGGCGGTGGGGCATGAACATTTTTCTTCCTCCAAAGTGGGGCGCAACAGAAAAGGTTTGAGAACCACTGATCGAATGTATTACACTACTGGTATAATATAGTATAGATTTATTTCTTGAAGAAAAAGTGGTGATTTCAAACGAGTACAAAAAAAAAGTACGTTTGGTTTAATTTTTGGACCCCTCAAGACATCAGTATGAACAAAACATACCGAGCGATGAATTATTTTCTGGGTATTTTTGCATGTTGGTAGGCCTGAGTGTGTCTTTTGCCGTGTTCATTATCGGGACGGACAAGATCCTTATTGCATTAATCATGCGTCACATTGAACATATGAACTCACATTAAGACGAGATTCTCTTCTGCCCTGAATTAAAAAGCAGGCAAGACATTAAATATAGCTCCCATTTCTATTTACTGTCCCAAGACTAGATATTTACAAAATGACGTGACCTCTTTTATATTGGTCCCAACAAAGAGTCCCAAGAAAATGAACAATTTCAAATAAAAACAGCATCAATGTGAATTACAGATGCCAGTTACTACACACAATCCTCTTGTTCATGTAAGTATATATTTGTATTCATCCATCTATTTGTCCCATTCATATCCCAGATCTCGTTTCTTTTTCTCATTAAATGTGTGCAATACTGTTGGGGATACTTTTACACACACCCCTCATTTTCAGACGTGCAGTATATAGTACTATGTTTTAGTTGTGTCACCACATTTTATCTTACTACATAGTGTTCTTATTGCAACTAATGCTTTTATTGCTGAGCCGACCTGTTCTCATCAAACACATTTAATTCTGCTGTTGACCATGTGAACCAACATGAGACAATGTACACAATTGGTGTACCAAGTGCTGCAAGTGCTTTTGTATTTGTCCATCATGTCGACACCTTGTGGTGCTCCATGTTCTGCAGGTTAAACAAATTACAGGGCTGACGTGACTGCTGGTGACTGTGTGTGTTCATCTTTCACACCAAAGACTCCCTGGGTTAGAAGCAGAGCTGACGCTACTATTCCCTGTGTTACCCAGATTCATATGGCACATAAAGTGAACATGACAAAGGGTCCTTTGTTCTCCAGTGGTGCATATATGCTCTCCCATGGTCCTATATGTTCCCTCCACGCATTATCACTGTACGACGCTTGGTCAGGACCCATTGGCATCACTTAGGTTTCAGCAGCAAAACTACTTTAGATTTAGTTAGGTTTAGGAAAATATCATGGTTTGGGCTAAAATAAGCATGTTTTTGAACATCGGTTCCGCAGCTCTATAAAGCACATCATGAGAACCTGAAAAGGATGTGACCTAGCTATATTTGCTAAATAGGACATGAGCTATAGTGGGAACTTGTCAAAAGGAACAAGGCATGGAGTTGAACGCAGAGACCTGAGAAAAATGTGTCCCTGACAACATAAAGCAACTTAAAGCATTTTGAAGCCGGATTCATCCTCTGGGGACCTTGAATGTCGGTAGAAAATGATATGGCAATGCATCTCATAGTTGTTGAGATATTTTAGTGGTGCACCAACAGACTGAATGAAGAACAATGATCACCATGTTCACCCTCTTAGGTTGTGTTACATCAGCTTCCTCAAACAATCAATGTTTAGATCTAGATACCTGTACAACATATATGTATAATATATATTAAATATGGCTATATTTAAACTGACTGGTGTTTCTACTGCATGCTGTGTTTTATGTGCCGATAGATCTTTTATTATTCCAGCCCACACTGGGAGAGACACAGAAGTGCTGCACCCTTTGATGTAGATAACTAATATATCCACGACATAGGCTACTGTATGTCGTCATGTGAACCAACCGCCTTTTCCCAGGTACCTCTGTTGCCATGGTAACCAGGCACGGTGACACTTCCTGGTCCATAAGCTCCGGTGGTCTTCCTCTGTTGGGTCCCTTTGTGAGCTTTATGGGGGTTAATGCAGCACGGACGTTTAAGGCACAACCCCCTATGCTGCACACATCCCCTGCTGCATTGCAATAAGGAGTTGAGATAAAAGGCTGAATTCAACATCAACACTGCTCACTGAACATGACTCACTACATTTATAATTGATACACACATTCATAATGGATTCAAAGCACTGATAAATACTTTTTTTCAAAAAGAAAGTCATTGGTGGAATGACAGATAGCGGCTGTTTTACTCCTCATAATCAGAGCTCTCGTTGATCTCTGCAGCACACGAGCCCTTTGTGTTTTTATGAGCAGTGTGAAGGTCTGCAGGGTATTTACACACGGATACATATCTGATCTATGTACAGTTGTCTTACGCAATATGATGATTAAAGTCCCATGTATATCTCCTCTGGGCATGTTATTTTATTGGGTATGTGTCTCTCCGGGTACAGGAACAGGGCAAAGTGATGGATCTGGCTTTCCCCACAGACACCCTCATTAAATGCTGAGCTCCTGTGTACATAACATCCACATTTACTGAGATATGAGATATGCTGCACCATGAATCTCACCCAATCTAGAGATGGAAAATGTAGATATTTTACCCGAGGGTGTGGAGGAGAGGACGGCGGGGAAACAGATGAGGACCGTAAAGTGGAACTAGAAAAAGCATTTCCTGCTGAAAATGCGTTGGAATGCTGAAAACTGAAATTAATCGCAAAAACATTGCTTAAAATAGATATCCAATTCAAAAACAAATTGCAAAAAGCTTAATAATTCAAAGAGTTTAAAGATTACAAATATGAAAAGTCATATCACACCTCTCCTGAAAGAGCTGAACATTTTGACATTTGAACAGTTTCTGTGGCTTAAAAAAATTCATCAGTGGTGATATTTGTAGTAGTATAAGTTGTAGTAGAAGTATTATTTGTAGAAGTATTAGTAGCATTAGAATAACTACTAGTCGTACTATTAGTGATATTTGTAGTAGTAGTAGAAGTTGTAGTAGAAGTATTATTAGTAGTAGAAGTATTAGTAATTAGAAGAAGTAGTAGAAGACGTAGTATCAGTAGTCATAGTAATAGCTGTAGTATTGGTCGTAGTATTTAATATCACAGTAGTAGTAGTAATAGTAATGGCAGTAGAAGATGTAGCAGTAGTAGTAGTACTAGTAGCAGTCGTACTAATAGCTGTAGTAGTATTACTACTTTTAGTAGCATGAATAGTAGTAGTAGCAGTTGTCATATAAGTAATAGTAGTGGTAGTAATAGCAGTAGTGGTAGTAATAATATTGATGGTAGCAGTAATAGCAGTAGCAGTAGTAGTAATAGTAGCAACAGCAAAAGTTATAGTAGAAGTAGTAGTAGCAGTAGTAGTAACACTATATTAGCAGCAGCAGTAGTAGTTAGAGCATTCATTTTTTTAACAAAAAAGCCTAATTTTGAGCTTGTTTAAATACAGTTAATCCATGGGGCTTTTATTTTGAAAGGGTGGGGCTGGGTGGGGGAGTGAGGGGGAGAGGAGACATAATCATAATGTTTGACACACATAAACAGAGGTTATTAAATGACAGGCTTCATCACAAGCAGTTCAGTTAGAATTCACTCTCTGGGGCTTTTATTTTGAAATGGGGTGTGGTGTGTGTGTGTGGGGGGGCGGGGTGGAGGAGGAGTGGGGAAAGACCTCTAAAGATCCCTAAGACCTGAATGACTGTATGAGAGAGACACACAGAGAGAGAGGGAGAGGAGTGTATGTGCGCGCGCGTGTGTCTGTGAGTCTGTGTGTTTATCAACATCACTAATTGGCTCAATCGCGAACACCTGTGTGCCTGAAGCCATTTGAAAATATTCTCCATAGAGATCCCATTGAAAATAAAAAGCTTAATAATTCAAAAAGTTTAAAGGTGTAAATAAAATATATTCATTCAATGTTAAATAATATGCGCTATACTTGTAAGCTTATATTGCGGAGTTGTGAGGTCACTGTAAGTAGGTCAAATACTCCGAGCAGGGCATTCCTGCACCTGCTCGCATGATAGAAACAGATACAGTGGCCCTGAAAGAAACACTTGCTTAAACCACCAGATTAGGGCGGAAACTGCCATCTTAGAGTAGGAGAAGAGTTCTCTTTATCTATTCACACAGAGACTTCGAAATAGCTTAGAACTGCACCCTTTCAGGCACCTTGAGTGTTAACAACATGCATACACACTGATGAGCCAGAGAAGGCGGGATCCGGACATGAGCCAGTGTGGGTGGAGATGCCCAGTGCTCCAACCAGGCTGCTGTTCTGCTAAACACAGCCCTGCCTGCAACTTTGCTTTAACCAATAGGCTTCCATCAGAAGAACCTATAACACGCATGCGCACTATGTCTAAGCCTTTTAGCTTTCACTTTTCTAGGTCCGTGCACATTTAACTGCTGGACATAATACTTCTGTTACAAATAAATGTTATTGCTTGAATTGAGCTAAACGCCTCGATCTCAGTCTGTTCACTCGAGTTAAATCCTCAACAAAGGTTAGAAATATGAAAAGTCATAGCAGACCTCTGGTGAAAGAGCTGAACATTTTAATAGTTGAACGGTTTCTGGAGCTTAAAATATGAAGGAGAAGAAGAGGTGCGACGGAAGAAATAGAAGAAGTTGAATAAAGATGTTGGAAAATAATAAAGAATAAAGAAAAGAATAAAGATTGTTGGAATGCTTAACAGCATTCCAACAATTATGTCTGCATGCCTGAATGTGAGTGATGGGAGTCTTGCATAAAAGTGTTTTGATAAAAAAAAGAACAAAAGCTGCAGTGATGTCCATTGTCTTCTGTGAACCTGTCGTAAGCATATCCTTTGATATTGATCTTTGAGCTACTTGGAGACAGAGTTGTCAACACATCTATGACATACGAGTTTATATGGTGAACTTAACTGCTATTGTAATTTTAGTTACATTTCCAGCAGTTACTGAACACCAGAATCATTCATATGGAGTTTTCCTAATTCTCAAATCCACGGTTTTACTCTCTTTCAACATAGCAAATATTTTTTCTAGCATACTAAACAATATGGTAGTATGGGTATTGGCACACACAGTATGTTCCAATACGCAGTATGTCAAATGCAGTGTGCCAAAAACAACAGAATGTCCCTCTGCATATGGTCGCATTTTGCATTATACAAGTCAGCATGCTTCTCTGGCTATTCTGACCCACAATCCTCTGCGCCGCTGATATATGAGCAAGAGGGTCAAGGTTCGAGGTGCAATGTTATGACAAAGTATGTCCCAATGCATGCAACAGTATGTACTTTGCAAAGTAAAAAATAAAAAGTATGCGACGTTTGAAAGTATGCAGCAGTGAATAAATACAGGGAGTGCTCACAAGAGAAATGTAGAATCTGCGCGCTAGGTGTCAGTGTGACGCCACCCTGTAGCATTGATTGGACAGGTTGCATCCACTTAGCCCCAATAGTGTGAATGTCCTCGCGCTGGCTAGATCTCGTGATACCGACAGCTCACAAACAAAAGTGTCACAGCGAACCAGGAACCGTCTCTTTATCAAATAACAACAACAAAAAAACAAAATGACCGGCCTACCTGATTCGGAGGTAGGTGGAGAAAAGAAGTGGTGAGCGTCGTGGGAGGGCGGGCCTGGATTAGAAATGCATTTAGAGCCGGAAAACAAGTCCCTCCTCTGCTCTCAGTCCAGATTGAACCCAGTAAAGAGTGGACGCACTTCAGGATGAGACTCTCACATCTGAGAGTTTACATGTCTGTGTTTGTAACGGCTGTTTGAGATCGTTTGTGTGATACACCGTTATGATTGTGTCTTTAGGGAAAGAGGACCAACTTGCGCAAGCTCGGCTCTGAACGCATTGAGCACAACATGAGATTGAAGTTCAACCCACTGGCTCTGCTGCTGGACTCTTCTCTGGAGGGAGAATTTGACCTGGTCCAGAGAATCATCTATGAAGTAAGAAACATTTGCTATGTATTATAATAACATGGTTATAATGTTTAAAATCACAGTTGTTTTTCTGCTGTGTAAGTCAGCTTTTGCTGGTGCTGAACTGAAACTCTTTTAACTCATTGTGATTCCTCATTCACAGGTGGAAGATCCCAGTCTGCCCAACGATGAAGGAATCACTGCCCTACACAATGCTGTCTGTGCCGGACATACAGAGATCGTCAAGTTTCTGGTTCAGTTTGGTGTCAATGTCAATGCTGCTGACAGTGATGGCTGGTAAGTTCTCAGATCAGTCCAAACGGTTATCATTCGTCTCCATGTTGTTTTTTCTTCAACTTAACTTTGAGCATAATCTAGCAGTATGAGCTACAACAGAACTACTCCTAGTGGTTGGTGTTTCTCAGCTCCCACTCTCGTATCCTCTGTCCTTACCTCCTTTTTCACCCACCCTCTAACACAGGACCCCTCTTCACTGTGCTGCATCCTGTAACAATGTGCAAGTGTGCAAGTTCCTGGTGGAGTCTGGTGCAGCAGTGTTTGCTATGACTTACAGTGACATGCAAACGGCAGCTGATAAATGTGAAGAGATGGAGGAGGGCTACACCCAGTGCTCCCAGTTCCTCTACGGTCAGTAAAAGCGGTGTTATTATTTTTACCTTATACGAATTTAGTTTTAATTCTTTCCTGTGTCTTATGTTTCTGTGAAAAACTCACTATTAATTATTTTTCTGTTATTTTAAATCTGTGTACCCTAAGGTGTGCAAGAGAAGATGGGCATCATGAACAGGGGAGTGGTCTATGGTCTGTGGGACTACAGTGGTGAAAACCCCGATGAACTGATGTTCCGCGAGGGAGACTGCATGACCATCGTCCGAAGGGAGGACGAGGACGAGATAGACTGGTGGTGGGCGCACATGGCTGACACCGAGGGGTACATTCCCCGCAACCTCCTTGGGGTGAGTCACGAGTCACTGAAACTGTAATGAAGACAAGCGTGTTCATTATGTCATGAACAAATGTGCATTGTTGACATTGTTGTCTTCTTCTTGTCTCTTAACAGCTCTATCCCAGAATAAAGCCAAGACAGAGAACCTTGGCTTAAAACGCTGCGCATTCCAGTGTCCCAGAACTCTCCAAAACTCTCTCGCACACACACACACACACACACACACACACACACACACACACACACACACACACACACACACACACAGGCAGGCTTTAACAGACTGGGGAAGAGAAGGGCACTGCTATAATGAAGAGAATGAGACAGACCAAACAATATGAAGGATCACCTATGAACTCTTTCTGGCACTTTTCTTTCTGTATCTACGACAGAGGGATTCTCCTTCACTTATTTTTCCAGGCCACACTGTGTACTTAAGACACCATTGACATTGTTTCCCTTTTATTCCACTGTTTTTTGCTGTTATGTAATTAGTGTCTGAAACTATTTCTGAACGGACAGAAACACAAATGTTGGGATGTAAATTGAACAAGCGGTATTCTTATTGCGAGACATTTTTACACTTTCGAATAGTCTTTTAAAACTACGTGGGGCTCTACAGTGCATGAGGCGAACAAGTGGAGGATGATGATGATGATGATTTAAAAATGCTCCTTTACCGTGACAATCTTTGGGGCGCCTGTTTTTCCACCATCACTGTTGAGTGACTGTGCCTCTTCATAACGGCACTAGAGGTGTAACGTTTCAGTTGTGACCGTCACTGTTCTGACTAAACAAAAACAAAATGAGATGATTGGTGGAAAGGACCTGCGATGAAGCTTTTGATTGATCTGTTGCTGTTTGTTCTGTGAAACCCAGAAAGCCAGTCTGCTTTCATACATTGTGGTTGAGATGCCATAGATACCGTGTATACATGTATTTGTGTTTTAAAAAAACTTGTGAAGTTACTGTAGGAATTATATTCTTATGAAAATGGACTTTCACGCTCTTTAGAAACCCTTTGACCAGGGAGGAGATGTCATGCAGTATGAAAAATAATATTTTATTACAGCCATTTCATGACGATATATTGTAAGAAGGCAAGCGTAACACCAGAAACCTTTGTAATAATCGGTAAGCGAATATGATGCTACATCCTAAAGTCAGAGACAATTTCTCAAGTCAAATAAAAGATAAAAAAGATGGAATTTATACAATAAGACTTCACAGTACCCATCACTTATCTGTCAATGCAGATGTATTTATTTTTGTTACTTTTTTGTTTAGCCATTTTGTCAGTACTATAACCACAGATGTACTGTAGTGTTTCAAACATTTACAATAAAATACTTTGTACTAAGTTTTTATGGTCTGCTTGTATGACTACAAACACAGACCGGATTCCAGTTTTCTCATCGTTGTGATAAAGGTGAGTAGAAATATGTTGCTCTCAATGCATATTGTTGTTTTGTTACACTGTCGTTGCTGCCCCCTGCTGGACCGACGAGGACTGTTCACCTCCCAGAGCACCAATCCAAATATGGAAGACGAGTCTGAGGTGTGAGCATGACAAGGATAGAGTGATGGACCCCCGTTGGATCATCGTCCTCGGTGTGTGCACCCATCTGGGTTGTGTGCCCATCGCCGACTTCGGAGGCTACTACTGTCCGTGCCATGGCTCCCACTACGATGCTTCAGGAAGGATAAGAAAGGGACCTGCTCCTCTAAAGCTGGAGGTTCCCTTCTATGAGTTCACTGAGGAGGACGTAGTCATAGTGGGATAAATACTGGAGCTCTGTCTCAGTTTCTCCCTGTAATATGTATTTTTTAGATGGCTCCGTGTGAGAGTGACATAAAACGTGTGTATTTACTGTTAAAGACATATTTCCAACTTTATGATTGAGCTATTGTCTTTTCCCTCGTAAAAAAGTGTTGTTTTTCTTTGATTGATCTGCATCACTTAGCTTGATGTCTTTTGATTCACTGACATTTTATTTATTGTTTTAATCTCTATAGATTTTTCATTCCGCACTATTTTTAGCATTTAGTATTTTCCAAACAGCATTATGTAACACAATGTATGAGGGCCGGGTGTGATCAGGGCCCCGTGCCACGTACGTGGCTAACTGATGTGTAGATTGCTTTTTCTCAGGATCTTTTTATGAGTTTGTGTCAGACAAGATGACAATTTTATACCAGTAATGGCAGCAGCAAAGAGTGCAAACTGCCAAGTAAGATAAAGAACTATTGTGTCACACTCCAGTCACTGATGGATTTAATCCTGACGAACAAAGTGTGCCATGTACAACTGTATGAACCAGTGAAATACACAAACCTTTTACTTTTTATTGATGAAATCATTTGACTACAATATACTGTGCACAGATGCAGGTAAAACCATCGTCTTAAACTGACATTACCATCAAATCAATCATCAATATAATCATCAAAACTATTTCAAACTGTACAGTTGGCGCTCATTCAGTGAATCACTTTTTGTATTGAAATCAGTGGAGTTGAACCGCGGTTAATCATGTGTAACTTCAGAGGTGACTCGTGCTGAAAGCTTTTATCACAAACGGAAACTTTACTGCAACCAGAACAGCTAAAGGGGATTGTTTCCTGTGTGGGTATTCATGTGTACCTTTAGATCTCTGTTGCGCACAAATCTCTTACAGCAAACTGAGCAGCTGAAAGGTTTCTTTCCTGTGTGGGTTCTCATGTGTATCTGTAAATGTGAACGCTGGTTAAAAGATTTCTTACAGACTGAGCAGCTGAAAGGTTTTTCTCCTGTGTGGGTTCTCATGTGTAGCTGTAAATTTGAACGCACGTTAAAAGATTTCTTACAGACTGAGCAGCTGAAAGGTTTTTCTCCTGTGTGGGTTCTCATGTGGTTCTGTAAATTTGAACGCTGGTTAAAAGATTTCTTACAGACTGAGCAGCTGAAAGGTTTTTCTCCTGTGTGGGTTCTCATGTGTGTCTGTAAATGTGAACGCTCGTTAAAAGATTTCTTACAGACTGAGCAGCTGAAAGGTTTTTCTCCTGTGTGGGTTCTCATGTGTATCTGTAAAGTTGAACGCTCGTTAAAAGATTTCTTACAGACTGAGCAGCTGAAAGGTTTTTCTCCTGTGTGGGTTCTCATGTGTATCTGTAAAGTTGAACGCTCGTTAAAAGATTTCTTACAGACTGAGCAGCTGAAAGGTTTTTCTCCTCTGTGGGTTCTCATGTGTATCTTCAGAGTTCCACTCTTGCCAAATGTTTTCTCACACTCAGAGCATCTAAAATGTTTTTCACCAGCGCTACATCTTGAATCACTGACACGGACTTCATCAGGTTTCACATAGTTTAAACCTGACTGAGGTTCTCTGGTCTTCTTCCCATCACCACCCTCATCAGTGTCAGAAGACTCTCCAGTCTTCTCAGCAGTATCTGGTTCTGGATGTCTATCTGGATCCAAGTTCCTGTCTGGTTCTGGTCCTCCACAGTCTTCTCCATCAGCTTCTGTTCCCATCTGTTTAGTTTGTCTTTGATGAAGCTGTGAGGACTGAGCTTCCTCTTCTTCATCTTCACTCTTCACAGGCGTGAATGAGAACTTGACATCAGCCTCCTCCAGACCTTGAAGCTGCTCTCCTTCCTGACTGGTGCAGAGTTCCTCCTGTTCTTCTTTAATGTGTGAGGGCTCTGGGTCCTCCTGGTCCAGACTGGAGCTCCACTCCTGCTGCTCAGAGGGAACCTCTTCTTTAACCAACAACAGCTGCTGGACGTCTGCAGGAAAACAGTAAACACACACAGAGGGGTTACAAAGACATTTTAGAATTGAGCAAATCGTCTCCTGGACATACACTTCCAGAGTATCACTAGAACCAGATAATACAATAATGTAATCAACTTATGTGACCATGAACACATGAACCATTTTAAGCTGCAAAATCCATGACTTTTACTTGTAATTTAAGTTGAAATATTTCCTGTCATCATCAGGTTTCACATAGTTTAAACCTGACTGAGGTTCTCTGGTCTTCTTCCCATCACCACCCTCATCAGTGTCAGAAGAGTATCCAGTCTTCTCATCAGTAGACGATCTACAAGTATTAACAATTTATCTTCACCCACACACAAGCCAGGGTTGGGCCACATTGTGTGTGAGAGTCCTCATATTACACATTCCTTAGCCCATCGATCAGCTCAGTGATTGGCTGAACCCGTCGGACTTCAATCAGCCACTTCCTTCACCAATTCACCCTCCTTCTTGAAGGCTGTTTATCTCTAAGACGGAGCTGGCAGTTGAAACTAGTTCTCTGTCAGGCTATGTGACATTTAACTGGGGCAAAAGCTATCCTTCAGAGTTCTAATACTTCTCACTGTGTTCAGACGAGTGCGATGAATGCACTAGAACTCACATATCCGCGTATAAGATGTGTTTAACATTGAATGAATATATTTTATTTACATGTACTTCATCTCATTGGAGCAGAGGCTGCAGTTAGCATACCCTGCCTTATCAATGTATTTAAAACACTGACAGCGGGAAGCTGTACTGCTCTCTCTTCACGTCTGTTTAGACCTCCACCTTTATCCAGGCCCAGCTCCACTCACATCTCAGCCCTGCGTCAAGCTGCGCTACACACACAACATCCTCTTCCTGAAGCTCTCTGACCTCATCATCTCATCAGTATCTGGGCCTCATGTTTCAAGTTATTATCACCACGAAATCGCCTCATTCTACTTTGAGTTAAACAAAAAAAACTGCAACCAGAACCGCCGGTGTTCCGGTTTAACGTTAATGAGTGACCGCGTGGACTGAACCGGAACACGGAGGGTGATTCATGTTTCATCACGTTACGCTTTTTCCTCCTGATCTTGATAATGATGAGCGTTAGCCGTTGACAAAGTTCCGCATGCAGTGGACGTTAACTTAACCCAACAAGTCTGAACGGTAACGGAACTTAAACTTTAACGAGGGAAATGAAGACGGTGTAGACATCTTAACGCTGATTGGCCAGGACTCGACACGTGTCGCATCAAATATGTTTTATTGCGAAGATCACGAGATCACATTTTCTCCTTGTCTCACTCCAATCTGAGAAACGCTGGCGACACGTTTGCAGGTATTAAATCAGTTGAAGAAGAAAACGACGAATTGCAACAGAGTCTCACTCCAAACTACATTAAAAGTTATCAGCCGGAGCATGAACAGTGTTAAATAAAGTGAACCTACGTGCTCTTTGTATCCGGATTTCCGGGTTGAGAACAGCGTCCAGAAGTTCCCGTTGTCGCTTATTCGCCTCTTTTGAACGAGAGAGTTCCTCCTCGTACTCTGCTATCGTTCTTTCAAACAGACCAACAATCTCTTCAACAGCCGCAGTTCGTCGCTGGTTGATTAAAGATCTCAACATTTCTACTTTAGACATTTTCACTAAACCACAGAAAGTTGTCCTCCAGACGAACTCCGTTAAAAACACCGTTTACTCTCATTAAACTCTGACTAGCGCTGTGTTGGTCACTTCCGTCCCCGTCTGTCTGTTTCCAGGTAGCATGCTAAGCTAACTTCAATAGCTTTATAGGCTACCACGAGATTAGTCCTCGTCCTCTTCTTCTTCCTCTCCTCCTTCTTCTTCGTCTTCTTCTCATTCTTCTTCTGTCACTTTAATGGCGGACTACAAACCAATGTTTAAGGCGCCACCTACTGGACCGGAGTATGTAACATCATGCCTTTATGACAGTTATCATTTAAACACAATAATAATGTCATTTATAAATATAATGAAACAATTAGAAATACACTTCATATTGCAGTCATATTCTGGCCTTTTAACCCGTTCCATTCAAAATATTAAATAAAGCCCTTTTAAGCTGAACTTGTTTGTCCCCTGTCTCTAACAGTCCTTTGATGCTCCACTCCCTTCCTGTATCTACCACTCTGTTCTTCAGTCTTTCTCTTTCCACCCTGAACTTCCTCCACTCTATCAGCTCATGTTCTACAGTTTCTTTACAGTTGCATATCTCACATTTATCCCACTCTGTCTTTTTCATGATGTGTATAATGTGTCATTGAGTCCTGTATGTCCGAACCTTAATCTGAAAGTAACATCTTCTTTTCTACTTTTACTTCCATCACTTCTCACTCTGACTGATGTCTGAATTGTGTTGTAATTTCTACCCTGATTGTCATTATTCCAAATTTCCTGCCAAGATGTCCCATACAAAGCTTTTACCAGAGAATGTCGAGTACTCCCAACCATTGTAGTAAGAGATGAAGCGAGTCAGTGCCCTTGTGTTCCGACTGGACCCCAATAATCACATTTTATTATCTAATGCAGTGGTTCTCAAACTGTGGGGCGCGGTGGTATTACAGGTGGGGCGCAGGGGGAAATGCAGAATATATATATATATATATATATTATTTTTAAAGTAATTAATAAATACATGGCGAAATGCCTGTACTTTCGTGTAAATGTTTACGTTACGCCGTTAACAGGTTACGCATGCGCGACGGCCATGATCCTTGGCGACTCACATGTGTGGCTAAGTGTTCCAAATGAAGAGACATTTGGCAGGCGGGAACAGAAAAGCAACCACAAGCGATGCATCCGAGACGAACAGCAAGCAGCCAAGAAGAACATATGATGACTATCTTGCTCTGGGTTTCACAGTGAACGCGGTAGGAGATGAGGAGAGACCAGTCTGCGTTTTATGTCTGAAAACTAGCTGCGGATAGTATGAAACTTATTTTGTTTCGTTTTTCATTGTTTTCTTGAAAAGATGTTGAGTGCAAAACAGGTTAATTGCAGCCAATTGCAAGCAGCTATTTTTTGCCAAATTGTAGTTCTTTTTTGCACAGATACAACTTTATTTGCATTGTTCTAACAAAGCGATTGCACATTTTATTAGTTTTTGTCTGATGGAGCAATCTGGTTTACTTAAAAGTGATTGCAATTTTCTTTATTCTATTATTTGAAAAAGCACAGACGGAGGAGTCACAAAATGTTGTTTCAATAAAAATTCAACCATTTTGTTACAATTTAGTTGGGGCGGTGGGGCATGAACATTTTTCTTCCTCCAAAGTGGGGCGCAACAGAAAAGGTTTGAGAACCACTGATCGAATGTATTACACTACTGGTATAATATAGTATAGATTTATTTCTTGAAGAAAAAGTGTTGATTTCAAACGAGTACAAAAAAAAGAAAGTTTGGTTTAATTTTTGGACCCCTCAAGACATCAGTATGAACAAAACATACCGAGCGATTAATTCTTTTCTGGGTATTTTTGCATGTTGGTAGGCCTGAGTGTGTCTTTTGCCGTGATCATTATCGGGACGGACAAGATCCTTATTGCATTAATCATGCGTCACATTGAACATATGAACTCACATTAAGACGAGATTCTCTTCTGCCCTGAATTAAAAAGCAGGCAAGACATTAAATAAAGCTCCCATTTATATTTACTGTCCCAAGACTAGATATTTACAAAATGACTTGACCTCTTTTATATTGGTCCCAACAAAGAGTCCCAAGAAAATGAACAATTTCAAATAAAAACAGCATCAATGTGAATTACAGATGCCAGTTACTACACACAATCCTCTTGTTCATGTAAGTATATATTTGTATTCATCCATCTATTTGTCCCATTCATATCCCAGATCTCATTTCTTTTTCTCATTAAATGTGTGCAATACTGTTGGGGATACTTTTACACACACCCCTCATTTTCAGACGTGCAGTATATAGTACTATGTTTTATTTGTGTCACCACATTTTATCTTACTACATAGTGTTCTTATTGCAACTAATGCTTTTATTGCTGAGCCGACCTGTTCTCATCAAACACATTTAATTGTGCTGTTGATCATGTGAACCAACATGAGACAATGTACACAATTGGTGTACCAAGTGCTGCAAGTGCTTTTGTATTTGTCCATCATGTCGACACCTTGTGGTGCTCCATCTTCTGCAGGTTAAACAAATTACAGGGCTGACGTGACTGCTGGTGACTGTGTGTGTTCATCTTTCACACCAAAGACTCCCTGGGTTAGAAGCAGAGCTGACGCTACTATTCCCTGTGTTACCCAGATTCATATGGCACATAAAGTGAACATGACAAAGGGTCCTTTGTTCTCCAGTGGTGCATATATGCTCTCCCATGGTCCTATATGTTCCCTCCACGCATTATCACTGTACGACGCTTGGTCAGGACCCATTGGCATCACTTAGGTTTCAGCAGCAAAACTACTTTAGATTTAGTTAGGTTTAGGAAAATATCATGGTTTGGGCTAAAATAAGCATGTTTTTGAACATCGGTTCCGCAGCTCTATAAAGCACATCATGAGAACCTGAAAAGGATGTGACCTAGCTATATTTGCTAAATAGGACATGAGCTATAGTGGGAACTTGTCAAAAGGAACAAGGCATGGAGTTGAACGCAGAGACCTGAGAAAAATGTGTCCCTGACAACATAAAGCAACTTAAAGCATTTTGAAGCCGGATTCATCCTCTGGGGACCTTGAATGTCGGTAGAAAATGATATGGCAATGCATCTCATAGTTGTTGAGATATTTTAGTGGTGCACCAACAGACTGAATGAAGAACAATGATCACCATGTTCACCCTCTTAGGTTGTGTTACATCAGCTTCCTCAAACAATCAATGTTTAGATCTAGATACCTGTACAACATATATGTATAATATATATTAAATATGGCTATATTTAAACTGACTGGTGTTCCTACTGCATGCTGTGTTTTATGTGCCGATAGATCTTTTATTATTCCAGCCCACACTGGGAGAGACACAGAAGTGCTGCACCCTTTGATGTAGATAACTAATATATCCACGACATAGGCTACTGTATGTCGTCATGTGAACCAACCGCCTTTTCCCAGGTACCTCTGTTGCCATGGTAACCAGGCACGGTGACACTTCCTGGTCCATAAGCTCCGGTGGTCTTCCTCTGTTGGGTCCCTTTGTGAGCTTTATGGGGGTTAATGCAGCACGGACGTTTAAGGCACAACCCCCTGTGCTGCACACATCCCCTGCTGCATTGCAATAAGGAGTTGAGATAAAAGGCTGAATTCAACATCAACACTGCTCACTGAACATGACTCACTACATTTATAATTGATACACACATTCATAATGGATTCAAAGCACTGATAAATACTTTTTTCAAAAAGAAAGTCATAGGTGGAATGACAGATAGCGGCTGTTTTACTCGTCATAATCAGAGCTCTCGTTGATCTCTGCAGCACACGAGCCCTTTGTGTTTTTATGAGCAGTGTGAAGGTCTGCAGGGTATTTACACACGGATACATATCTGATCTATGTACAGTTGTCTTACGCAATATGATGATTAAAGTCCCATGTATATCTCCTCTGGGCATGTTATTTTATTGGGTATGTGTCTCTCCGGGTATAGGAACAGGGCAAAGTGATGGATCTGGCTTTCCCCACAGACACCCTCATTAAATGCTGAGCTCCTGTGTACATAACATCCACATTTACTGAGATATGAGATATGCTGCACCATGAATCTCACCCAATCTAGAGATGGAAAATGTAGATATTTTACCCGAGGGTGTGGAGGAGAGGACGGCGGGGAAACCGATGAGGACCGTAAAGTGGAACTAGAAAAAGCATTTCCTGCTGAAAATGCGTTGGAATGCTGAAAACTGAAATTAATCGCAAAAACATTGCTTAAAATAGATATCCAATTCAAAAACAAATTGCAAAAAGCTTAATAATTCAAAGAGTTTAAAGATTACAAATATGAAAAGTCATATCACACCTCTCCTGAAAGAGCTGAAAATTTTGACATTTGAACAGTTTCTGTGGCTTAAAAAAATTCATCAGTGGTGATATTTGTAGTAGTATAAGTTGTAGTAGAAGTATTATTTGTAGAAGCATTAGTAGCATTAGAATAACTACTAGTCGTACTATTAGTGATATTTGTAGTAGTAGTAGAAGTTGTAGTAGAAGTATTATTAGTAGTAGAAGTATTAGTAATTAGAAGAAGTAGTAGAAGACGTAGTATCAGTAGTCATAGTAATAGCTGTAGTATTGGTCGTAGTATTTAATATCACAGTAGTAGTAGTAATAGTAATGGCAGTAGAAGATGTAGCAGTAGTAGTAGTACTAGTAGCAGTCGTACTAATAGCTGTAGTAGTATTACTACTTTTAGTAGCATGAATAGTAGTAGTAGCAGTTGTCATATAAGTAATAGTAGTGGTAGTAATAGCAGTAGTGGTAGTAATAATATTGATGGTAGCAGTAATAGCAGTTGCAGTAGTAGTAATAGTAGCAACAGCAAAAGTTATAGTAGAAGTAGTAGTAGCAGTAGTAGTAACACTATATTAGCAGCAGCAGTAGTAGTTAGAGCATTCATTTTTTTAACAAAAAAGCCTAATTTTGAGCTTGTTTAAATACAGTTAATCCATGGGGCTTTTATTTTGAAAGGGTGGGGCTGGGTGGGGGAGTGAGGGGGAGAGGAGACATAATGTTTGACACACATAAACAGAGGTTATTAAATGACAGGCTTCATCACAAGCAGTTCAGTTAGAATTCACTCTCTGGGGCTTTTATTTTGAAATGGGGTGTGGTGTGTGTGTGGGGGGGCGGGGTGGAGGAGGAGTGGGGAAAGACCTCTAAAGATCCCTAAGACCTGAATGACTGTATGAGAGAGACACACAGAGAGAGAGGGAGAGGAGTGTATGTGCGCGTGTGTCTGTGAGTCTGTGTGTTTATCAACATCACTAATTGGCTCAATCGCGAACACCTGTGTGCCTGAAGCCATTTGAAAATATTCTCCATAGAGATCCCATTGAAAATGAAAAGCTTAATAATTCAAAAAGTTTAAAGGTGTAAATAAAATATATTCATTCAATGTTAAATAATATGCGCTATACTTGTAAGCTTATATTGCGGAGTTGTGAGGTCACTGTAAGTAGGTCAAATACTCCGAGCAGGGCATTCCTGCACCTGCTCGCATGATAGAAACAGATACAGTGGCCCTGAAAGAAACACTTGCTTAAACCACCAGATTAGGGCGGAAACTGCCATTTTAGAGTAGGAGAAGAGTTCTCTTTATCTATTCACACAGAGACTTCGAAATAGCTTAGAACTGCACCCTTTCCGGCACCTTGAGTGTTAACAACATGCATACACACTGATGAGCCAGAGAAGGCGGGATCCGGACATGAGCCAGTGTGGGTGGAGATGCCCAGTGCTCCAACCAGGCTGCTGTTCTGCTAAACACAGCCCTGCCTGCAACTTTGCTTTAACCAATAGGCTTCCATCAGAAGAACCTATAACACGCATGCGCACTATGTCTAAGCCTTTTAGCTTTCACTTTTCTAGGTCCGTGCACATTTAACTGCTGGACATAATACTTCTGTTACAAATAAATGTTATTGCTTGAATTGAGCTAAACGCCTCGATCTCAGTCTGTTCACTCGAGTTAAATCCTCAACAAAGGTTAGAAATATGAAAAGTCATAGCAGACCTCTGGTGAAAGAGCTGAACATTTTAATAGTTGAACGGTTTCTGGAGCTTAAAATATGAAGGAGAAGAAGAGGTGCGACGGAAGAAATAGAAGAAGTTGAATAAAGATGTTGGAAAATAATAAAGAATAAAGAAAAGAATAAAGATTGTTGGAATGCTTAACAGCATTCCAACAATTATGTCTGCATGCCTGAATTTGAGTGATGGGAGTCTTGCATAAAAGTGTTTTGATAAAAAAAAGAACAAAAGCTGCAGTGATGTCCATTGTCTTCTGTGAACCTGTCGTAAGCATATCCTTTGATATTGATCTTTGAGCTACTTGGAGACAGAGTTGTCAACACATCTATGACATACGAGTTTATATGGTGAACTTAACTGCTATTGTAGTTTTAGTTACATTTCCAGCAGTTACTGAACACCAGAATCATTCATATGGAGTTTTCCTAATTCTCAAATCCACGGTTTTACTCTCTTTCAACATAGCAAATATTTTTTCTAGCATACTAAACAATATGGTAGTATGGGTATTGGCACACACAGTATGTTCCAATACGCAGTATGTCAAATGCAGTGTGCCAAAAACAACAGAATGTCCCTCTGCAAATGGTCGCATTTTGCATTATACAAGTCAGCATGCTTCTCTGGCTATTCTGACCCACAATCCTCTGCGCCGCTGATATATGAGCAAGAGGGTCAAGGTTCGAGGTGCAATGTTATGACAAAGTATGTCCCAATGCATGCAACAGTATGTACTTTGCAAAGTAAAAAATAAAAAGTATGCGACGTTTGAAAGTATGCAGCAGTGAATAAATACAGGGAGTGCTCACAAGAGAAATGTAGAATCGCGCTAGGTGTCAGTGTGACGCCACCCTGTAGCATTGATTGGACAGGTTGCATCCACTTAGCCCCAATAGTGTGAATGTCCTCGCGCTGGCTAGATCTCGTGATACCGACAGCTCACAAACAAAAGTGTCACAGCGAACCAGGAACCGTCTCTTTATCAAATAACAACAACAAAAAAACAAAATGACCGGCCTACCTGATTCGGAGGTAGGTGGAGAAAAGAAGTGGTGAGCGTCGTGGGAGGGCGGGCCTGGATTAGAAATGCATTTAGAGCCGGAAAACAAGTCCCTCCTCTGCTCTCAGTCCAGATTGAACCCAGTAAAGAGTGGACGCACTTCAGGATGAGACTCTCACATCTGAGAGTTTACATGTCTGTGTTTGTAACGGCTGTTTGAGATCGTTTGTGTGATACACCGTTATGATTGTGTCTTTAGGGAAAGAGGACCAACTTGCGCAAGCTCGGCTCTGAACGCATTGAGCACAACATGAGATTGAAGTTCAACCCACTGGCTCTGCTGCTGGACTCTTCTCTGGAGGGAGAATTTGACCTGGTCCAGAGAATCATCTATGAAGTAAGAAACATTTGCTATGTATTATAATAACATGGTTATAATGTTTAAAATCACAGTTGTTTTTCTGCTGTGTAAGTCAGCTTTTGCTGGTGCTGAACTGAAACTCTTTTAACTCATTGTGATTCCTCATTCACAGGTGGAAGATCCCAGTCTGCCCAACGATGAAGGAATCACTGCCCTACACAATGCTGTCTGTGCCGGACATACAGAGATCGTCAAGTTTCTGGTTCAGTTTGGTGTCAATGTCAATGCTGCTGACAGTGATGGCTGGTAAGTTCTCAGATCAGTCCAAACGGTTATCATTCGTGTCCATGTTGTTTTTTCTTCAACTTAACTTTGAGCATAATCTAGCAGTATGAGCTACAACAGAACTACTCCTAGTGGTTGGTGTTTCTCAGCTCCCACTCTCGTATCCTCTGTCCTTACCTCCTTTTTCACCCACCCTCTAACACAGGACCCCTCTTCACTGTGCTGCATCCTGTAACAATGTGCAAGTGTGCAAGTTCCTGGTGGAGTCTGGTGCAGCAGTGTTTGCTATGACTTACAGTGACATGCAAACGGCAGCTGATAAATGTGAAGAGATGGAGGAGGGCTACACCCAGTGCTCCCAGTTCCTCTACGGTCAGTAAAAGCGGTGTTATTATTTTACCTTATACGAATTTAGTTTTAATTCTTTCCTGTGTCTTATGTTTCTGTGAAAAACTCACTATTAATTATTTTTCTGTTATTTTAAATCTGTGTACCCTAAGGTGTGCAAGAGAAGATGGGCATCATGAACAGGGGAGTGGTCTATGGTCTGTGGGACTACAGTGGTGAAAACCCCGATGAACTGATGTTCCGCGAGGGAGACTGCATGACCATCGTCCGAAGGGAGGACGAGGACGAGATAGACTGGTGGTGGGCGCACATGGCTGACACCGAGGGGTACATTCCCCGCAACCTCCTTGGGGTGAGTCACGAGTCACTGAAACTGTAATGAAGACAAGCGTGTTCATTATGTCATGAACAAATGTGCATTGTTGACATTGTTGTCTTCTTCTTGTCTCTTAACAGCTCTATCCCAGAATAAAGCCAAGACAGAGAACTGTTGGGATTTAAAGGAGCGTGTTTGGGTTATCAGCATTTAAGAAACTGAATTCTTGACATCAATAGAAGTATTGATGTATGTAACAATTATTAATGATTATTAATAAAAACGGGGCACCACCCTGCGAACAGGGACCAATAACCAAACGATAAAACTAAGTCTCATAATTAGTAGTCACTCATAATGTCAATAGTCTGCGTATGACTATACATTCAGTGACAGTGAAGGTTTTAAGTTCGAGCACAGGCTACTACATACAGTCTTATCAAATACATATGCACAAGTAATCACAGACGACTGCTCCTGAAAGTATAACAGAGTTTATTGAATCAAAATAATAAATGATCAAATCAATTAATATTGAAACCAACAAACATTATCATACAATTTTATATGCCTAAACTAAAGAATGAATAAAATGGATGAGGGTGTATGTCTGTGTGTGTATGTGTATGTGTGTGTGTGGGTCTGTGGGTGAACAGGAAGGAGTCTTACAGCTAGAGACAAAGATGGCGGCGTCGAGTGACGCTGGCCAAAAGGGGAGGGGCCTTAAGAACTACAGCTAAAAACTACAAAGATGGCGGAGTCGAGTGACTCGGACAAAATGGCAGTTAGGCTGCTGTATGTAATCACGTGTGCCTGGGCAGCACGTGATGTGAGGCGCTCGTTTGAACGGGGTTCCCCCGGGGTAGAGCTAGGAGCTGTGTGTGTTACGTGAGAGGAGGAAAGAGAAAAAGGTGGGGGCTCATGAATCACACTTCTGCGTGCGGTCCGCGTTGTAGTGATAATGGGGGTCGCTGGCGTATCGTACACAACGTGCCGTTGTCGGTAGAACTACCAGCAGTTATGTACGATAGCCGAGATTCCACACTTCACTCACAGAGCTGATTTAATGAGCAGAGAATACTACACGAAGTGTAGTAAAACAAATGAAAAGAAATCAAATAAATCCCAAGCAAACAGTCATAGTTAATACACGAATACAGCGGAGCTTCTCTCGTCCGCGAGGAGTTGCGCCATATCTCAATATCACGCGACAGTAACTTAAACACACAAAAGCACGGGAATATCAACATATAAATGAATGACCTGAATTAAATTTACGTTAATTTAAGCTAAGCTATGCCCAAATGCCAAGAATCTTACTTGTCGATGCTTCGTTGCAACGTGGAAGTGTTCGTGGCAAAATTGTCCTTTTTCTTCGAGAGGAAGGGCCCCCCCTTCCTCTCGAAGAAAAAGGACAAAAGGGCTGCTTCTCAGCGCGGCGTTTGAGCTGGCGCTGTTTCGGTCCGTCGTGGCGCAGCTCGCTCTGGAGCAAACGCAGACGTGATCAATCCTCGCTGCAGGGAGGATGACCTAACTTCGGCTGAGACGACGTGGTCCGTAGGTCTCCCGGTAATCATCGGTCAGGAGAGGTTTAGACGTCTTCCTGCCAGAGTGTGCGCAAAAAGAAAAAGGAGCAAAGAGCACTGAACGGATCGCTGAAGCAGATTCGTTATCGCGGGCTGTTTCGTCCAGCGAAATGGCTTGTCAGGGTTTGAGGGGCTTCCTCGTGGTCAGCGTAGCGCTGGCGGGGAAAGCTGGTTCTTCTGTGGCCTGGACGGGGGTGTCCGAGCGAAGAGAGCGTGGTGTGCTCCCTGTTCGACGGAGGTCGACGGGAAAAAGCAAGGAGGTGTGATCTGCAGGCACTTTTGTTGGACAGTGGTTGAACCACAGGGGTCCTGGGGTCTCTTGGCTCTCGGCCAATGAGATTGCCGCGGTTACCATGGTTATTTGGGGGGGGGGGATTCACACCCTAGTGTGAAATCCCTTTGCTCTTATCAACTACAAATCAGGATGAACCCTTTGCTCGACAAAGTGAAGGCCTGATTCTTTTTGTCCACAGCACATGTTGAAGCCATCTGGTCAGATCCCAACAGAACCTTGGCTTAAAACGCTGCGCATTCCAGTGTCCCGGAACTCTCCAAAACTCTCTCGCACACACACACACACACACACACACACACACACACACACACACACACACACACACACACACACACACACACACACACACACACACACACACACACACAGGCAGGCTTTAACAGACTGGGGAAGAGAAGGGCACTGCTATAATGAAGAGAATGAGACAGACCAAACAATATGAAGGATCACCTATGAACTCTTTCTGGCACTTTTTTTTCTGTATCTACGACAGAGGGATTCTCCTTCACTTATTTTTCCAGGCCACACTGTGTACTTAAGACACCATTGACATTGTTTCCCTTTTATTCCACTGTTTTTTGCTGTTATGTAATTAGTGTCTGCAACTATTTCTGAACGGACAGAAACACAAATGTTGGGATGTAAATTGAACAAGCGGTATTCTTATTGCGAGACATTTTTACACTTTCGAATAGTCTTTTAAAACTACGTGGGGCTCTACAGTGCATGAGGCGAACAAGTGGAGGATGATGATGATGATGATTTAAAAATGCTCCTTTACCGTGACAATCTTTGGGGCGCCTGTTTTTCCACCATCACTGTTGAGTGACTGTGCCTCTTCATAACGGCACTAGAGGTGTAACGTTTCAGTTGTGACCGTCACTGTTCTGACTAAACAAAAACAAAATGAGATGATTGGTGGAAAGGACCTGCGATGAAGCTTTTGATTGATCTGTTGCTGTTTGTTCTGTGAAACCCAGAAAGCCAGTCTGCTTTCATACATTGTGGTTGAGATGCCATAGATACCGTGTATACATGTATTTGTGTTTTTAAAAAACTTGTGAAGTTACTGTAGGAATTATATTCTTATGAAAATGGACTTTCACGCTCTTTAGAAACCCTTTGACCAGGGAGGAGATGTCATGCAGTATGAAAAATAATATTTTATTACAGCCATTTCATGACGATATATTGTAAGAAGGCAAGCGTAACACCAGAAACCTTTGTAATAATCGGTAAGCGAATATGATGCTACATCCTAAAGTCAGAGACAATTTCTCAAGTCAAATAAAAGATAAAAAAGATGGAATTTATACAATAAGACTTCACAGTACCCTTCACTTATCTGTCAATGCAGATGTATTTATTTTTGTTACTTTTTTGTTTAGCCCTTTTGTCAGTACTATAAAAAAGTGAGTTGTTTTTCTTTGATTGATCTGCATCACTTTGCGTGATGTCTTTTGATTCACTGACATTTTTATTGTTTTAATCTCTGTAGATTTCTTTCATTCCGCACTATTTTTAGCATTTAGTATTTTCCAAACAGCATTATGTAACACAATGTATGAGGGCCGGGTGTGATCAGGGCCCCGTGCCACGTACGTGGCTAACTGATGTGTAGATTGCTTTTTCTCAGGATCTTTTTATGAGTTTGTGTCAGACAAGATGACAATTTTATACCAGTAATGGCAGCAGCAAAGAGTGCAAACTGCCAAGTAAGATAAAGAACTATTGAGTCACACTCCAGTCACTGATGGATTTAATCCTGACGAACAAAGTGTGCCATGTACAACTGTATGAACCAGTGAAATACACAAACCTTTTACTTTTTATTGATGAAATCATTTGACTACAATATACTGTGCACAGATGCAGGTAAAACCATCGTCTTAAACTGACATTACCATCAAATCAATCATCAATATAATCATCAAAACTATTTCAAACTGTACAGTTGGCGCTCATTCAGTGAATAACTTTTTGTATTGAAATCAGTGTAGTTGAACCGCGGTTAATCATGTGTAACTTCAGAGGTGACTCGTGCTGAAAGCTTTTATCACAAACGGAAACTTTACTGCAACCAGAACAGCTAAAGGGGATTGTTTCCTGTGTGGGTATTCATGTGTACCTTCAGATCTCTGTTGCACACAAATCTATTACAGCAAACTGATCAGCTGAAAGGTTTCTTTCCTGTGTGGGTTCTCATGTGGCTCTGTAAATGTGAACGCTGGTTAAAAGATTTCTTACAGACTGAGCAGCTGAAAGGCTTTTCTCCTGTGTGGGTTCTCATGTGGCTCTTTAAATTTGAATGCTCGTTAAAAGATTTCTTACAGACTGAGCAGCTGAAAGGCTTTTCTCCTGTGTGGGTTCTCATGTGTCTCTTTAAAGTTGCACGCCGGTTAAAAGATTTCTTACAGACTGAGCAGCTGAAAGGTTTTTCTCCTGTGTGGGTTCTCATGTGGCTCTTTAAATTTGAATGCTCGTTAAAAGATTTCTTACAGACTGAGCAGCTGAAAGGATTTTCTCCTGTGTGGGTTCTCATGTGTATCTTCAGAGTTCCACTCTGGCCAAATGTTTTCTCACCAGCGCTACATCTTGAATCACTGACACGGACTTCATGGGTTCTCATGTGTAAATTTGAATGATGGTTAAAAGATTTCTTACAGACTGAGCAGCTGAAAGGATTTTCTCCTGTGTGGGTTCTCATGTGTATCTTCAGAGTTCCACTCTGGCCAAATGTTTTCTCACCACCGCTACATCTTGAATCACTGGCACGGACTTCATGGGTTCTCATGTGTCCCCGTAAATTTGAATGATTGCTAAAAGATTTCTTACAGACTGAGCAGCTGAAAGGTTTTTCTCCTGTGTGGGTTCTCATGTGTATCTTCAGAGTTCCACTCTGGCCAAATGTTTTCTCACACTCAGAGCATCTAAAATGTTTTTCACCAGCGCTACATCTTGAATCACTGACATGGACTTCATCAGGTTTCACATAGTTTAAACCTGACTGAGGTTCTCTGGTCTTCTTCCCATCACCACCCTCATCAGTGTCAGAAGACTCTCCAGTCTTCTCATCAGTATCTGGTTCTGGATGTCTATCTGGATCCAAGTTCCTGTCTGGTTCTGGTCCTCCACAGTCTTCTCCATCAGCTTCTGTTCCCATCTGTTTAGTTTGTCTTTGATGAAGCTGTGAGGACTGAGCTTCCTCTTCTTCATCTTCACTCTTCACAGGAGTCAATGAGAACTTGACATCAGCCTCCTCCAGACCTTGAAGCTGCTCTCCTTCCTGACTGGTGCAGAGTTCCTCCTGTTCTTCTTTAATGTGTGAGGGCTCTGGGTCCTCCTGGTCCAGACTGGAGCTCCACTCCTGCTGCTCAGAGGGAACCTCTTCTTTAACCAACAACAGCTGCTGGACGTCTGCAGGAAAACAGTAAACACACACAGAGGGGTTACAAAGACATTTTAGAATTGAGCAAATAGTCTCCTGGACATACACTTTCAGAGTATCACTAGAACCAGATAATACAATAATGTAATCAACTTATGTGACCATGAACACATGAACCATTTTAAGCTGCAAAATCCATGACTTTTACTTGTACTTTAAGTTGAAATATTTCCTGTCATCATCAGGTTTCACATAGTTTAAACCTGACTGAGGTTCTCTGGTCTTCTTCCCATCACCACCCTCATCAGTGTCAGAAGAGTATCCAGTCTTCTCATCAGTAGACGATCTACAAGTATTAACAATTTATCTTCACCCACACACAAGCCAGGGTTGGGCCACATTGTGTGTGGGAGTCCTCATATTACACATTCCTTAGCCCATCGATCAGCTCAGTGATTGGCTGAACCCGTCGGACTTCAATCAGCCACTTCCTTCACCAATTCACCCCCCTTCTTGAAGGCCGTTTATCTCTAAGACGGAGCTGGCAGTTGAAACTAGTTCTCTGTCAGGCTATGTGACATTTAACTGGGGCAAAAGCTATCCTTCAGAGTTCTAATACTTCTCACTGTGTTCAGACGAGCGCGATGAATGCACTAGAACTCACATATCCGCGTATAAGATGTGTTTAACATTGAATGAATATATTTTATTTACATGTACTTCATCTCATTGGAGCAGAGGCTGCAGTTAGCATACCCTGCCTTATCAATGTATTTAAAACACCGACAGCGGGAAGCTGTACTGCTCTCTCTTCACGTCTGTTTAGACCTCCACCTTTATCCAGGCCCAGCTCCACTCACATCTCAGCCCTGCGTCAAGCTGCGCTACACACACAACATCCTCTTCCTGAAGCTCTCTGACCTCATCATCTCATCAGTATCTGGGCCTCATGTTTCAAGTTATTATCACCACGAAATCGCCTCATTCTACTTTGAGTTCAACAAAAAAACTGCAACCAGAACCGCCGGTGTTCCGGTTTAACGTTAATGAGTGACCGCGTGGACTGAACCGGAACACGGAGGGTGATTCATGTTTCATCACGTTACGCTTTTTCCTCCTAATCTTGATAATGATGAGCGTTAGCTGTTGACAAAGTTCCGCATGCAGTGGACGTTAACTTAACCCAACAAGTCTGAACGGTAACGGAACTTAAACTTTAACGAGGGAAATGAAGACGGTGTAGACATCTTAACGCTGATTGGCCAGGACTCGACACGTCGCATCAAATATGTTTTATTGCGAAGATCACGACATCACATTTTCTCCTTGTCTCACTCCAATCTGAGAAACGCTGGCGACACGTTTGCAGGTATTAAATCAGTTGTAGAAGAAAACGACGAATTGCAACAGAGTCTCACTCCAAACTACATTAAAAGTTATCAGCCGGAGCATGAACAGTGTTAAATAAAGTGAACCTACGTGCTCTTTGTATCCGGATTTCCGGGTTGAGAACAGCGTCCAGAAGTTCCCGTTGTCGCTTATTCGCCTCTTTTGAACGAGAGAGTTCCTCCTCGTACTCTGCTATCGTTCTTTCAAACAGACCAACAACCTCTTCAACAGCCGCAGTTCGTCGCTGGTTGATTAAAGATCTCAACATTTCTACTTTAGACATTTTCACTAAACCACAGAAAGTTGTCCTCCAGACGAACTCCGTTAAAAACACCGTTTACTCTCATTAAACTCTGACTAGCGCTGTGTTGGTCACTTCCGTCCCCGTCTGTCTGTTTCCAGGTAGCATGCTAAGCTAACTTCAATAGCTTTATAGGCTACCACGAGATTAGTCCTCGTCCTCTTCTTCTTCCTCTCCTCCTTCTTCTTCGTCTTCTTCTCATTCTTCTTCTGTCACTTTAATGGCGGACTACAAACCAACGTTTAAGGCGCCACCTACTGGACCGGAGTGTGTAACATCATGCCTTTATGACAGTTATAATTTAAACACAATAATAATGTCATTTATAAATATAATGAAACAATGAGAAATAAACTTCATATTGCAGTCATATTCTGGCCTTTTAACCCGTTCCATTCAAAATATTAAATAAAGCCCTTTTAAGCTGAACTTGTTTGTCCCCTGTCTCTAACAGTCCTTTGATGCTCCACTCCCTTCCTGTATCTACCACTCTGTTCTTCAGTCTTTCTCTTTCCACCCTGAACTTCCTCCACTCTATCAGCTCATGTTCTACAGTTTCTTTACAGTTGCATATCTCACATTTATCCCACTCTGTCTTTTTCATGATGTGTATTGTTACGTGATATCTGGGGGTGACCCCTCACGGTTTTTAATTCAATAATAAAAAAAAATTGAAAAATTAATTAATTAATTTTTTTTTTTTTTTAATTATTAGAATAAGTATCAGTGTGGTTTGGGCATTTCAAGAATGCCATCAGTAATGTACCGAGCTGGATCAAACACAACTTACCTCAGGGGCTGAAGGGGATCATCTGAGGTGTGACCCCTCTCCAGGGCTGACTTCTCAGGAAAATATGAAGAAATGGAGTCGGTCGAAGAAACTAATTTCGTAAAAAATTTATTTGCATTTAAATCAAAGTATAGTCTCTTGGTCCAAAATGCAGAGGAAAATCGTTAACTGAAAAATATAAGAAAAAATCACCTAAGTATTCAAAAACCCCTTCAGAGTAGTTTACAGACAAAGGATCTTAAAACACTGAATCAGCCAGCAGACGGGCTTGCTGTGTAGCTTACGGAGGAAAAAGTTAATGATTCACCCAGCGCAGGACTGGACAGAGTGAGCCTTCTCTCCTGACTAGACTTCAAAAAATCTTCTATTTGTCCTTAAAAACCTCAGACTCTCAAAGTCCGGAGATTCTGTAAAAAGTTAAAGTTTCACCCCGTGCAGGCAGGAGGCCGCACGGGGTTAGAGACTCCTTCTCCAAAAGCGTCTTCCAGGTTCTGCTCCAAGTGTCCTTTAGCTGTTTCAAAACTGCTGGTATTTATACTAATACGGGCTTCAGATGTCTGACTTCACACGGATTCCTACCCTTCACATCACTTGATTGATGACACAAAAACCCTTACATCAGCGTATTTTTCAGAAAGCCGGGTCTCTCTGTGTGTCGCTAAGAGCTCCCCCGCAGACTCAGCGACGCCACTGTCAAGGCCAAGTTATTTATGCTTCCCCCAGGCTACTCTTACTGATCTGACCGGGTCAGAGGTTCTCCCTGAAACCGCTGACTCGGCCCTTTTGACTTCGGCTGGGATTCTCCCTTCTTTCTTCTCTAGACTAATGACCTATATTCTCATGCCTCACACTGCCTCCGGCCTCCCGGACTTCACGGGGGTGCGATGGCTGCCCCCCCCCCCTCCTTCTCCCCTAGACTAGGTGGCGTCTGGGGGGGGTGAGGGTGTGTGTGTGTGTGTGAATGTATAGGAGAATGAGTGTGCGCCCATCCGTACACATCACAGGGGTTTTGGACAACCGCCTCAGAGCCTCAGAGTCATATGTCTGATTTAAACAACGGTTTTGCTGGTAGAGACATCACTACTTCGCAAAATCTCCACCGTGTTCAACACCCTCTCTTGCGAATCGTGACTTGTCTCTACCTCCGTTCTTGTATCACACAAAAGGTAGCTACCAGGATTAATTGAGGCTAAAACCTTTGACCATGTCTATCTCAGTGAACGGAAGATCAACCATTTTCTTTGCGATCTGGGCCGATTCGCCACATCGCCTAACACCCTCTCTCGAATGGCACCAGATACACGAAAAATAGAACATCTCATACTCTCACAGTAGAGGTCCATCATAACTTCTGTATCATCAAAAATGCACAAAAGCAGGTATTCCCAGAAAAACAATGGGAATCTGAATCATATTGAAACACAACACATGAAATTATATCATAGAAATAAAGACAGGAAAAAGAAAATGAATCCTATCTGAAAACATAGTTTAAAAGAAGAAAAAGCAACGCTAAAAAGTAAAACACTCCCCATCCCCAAAAACAAAATCCACCTCTCAAAGATATCATAAAAGTACAGGATACAAAACGTTGAACATATCAGAAAATACAAAATACCCCCCCAACCTCTTTGTTTTTGTATTTTTTCTTTTCCTCTCTCTCCTAGAGCAGAAAAGTCAATGTCCAGAGTCACATGCGAGCCACGCCAGTACCCGTCACTGTTGATAGTTCAGCATCTCCCGTCCAAGACGCCACCTGTCTCAGCCCGCTTTCTGTCCCAGAGGACATATTCCTCTACCCCCTGGTCGTTAGAGTCGATGCAGGCCCCCGGGCCCACGGAAAGTCCAGTTTCAGTATTTGGATACTGATAAGGACCCAGGTCAGCGTAGGCCGGTTCTCCCCCGATGGGCTGATGGTCCCTCAGGTCCGTTGCATCACGTAAGGGCCCGTACACGTTTCGGGGATCGATTTCTTCGTCCACAGAGTGGACAAAGGTCAGGGTCATGTGGACGTTGGGAGACAGAGAGGGAGAGATAGCAGTGGGTGATTCTGGCGAGTCCGACAGTGGTACAACCCGCCGGTCCAACTGGACCTGCCCCGAGCTTGGAGATTCGGTGTGGTTAACCTGGAGACCTCAGGGATGAGAGGTTAAACCCAATATATCCAGGGGATGAGGATAAAAGTATTCAACAAAAATAGCAGTAAAGTATCAAAGAAAGAGAAAACCTTAAATGACTACCTATTTCAACCTGTCCTTTCTAGACTGAGGCGTGCTATCTCGCAGCCGATTAAGTTTTATACAATCGTGAAGGATATTGTTAGCTGCTGTTTCCCTCGCCCTTCTGTATGCCATATGAAAGCACAGATCAGGATCATAGATCGTTGGGCTGGGCCAGTCATCTGGTCCAAGATTCATTTTCACATAATGACCAGGGTAGAAATCGTGTAGAAATCAAAACATAAAAATCTGAAAAGGCTCTCTCCTTCCTTAACTAGAATATTCAACTTAAAAGTTTGAAAAAGTTTTAAAACTAAAAATAAATGCTCAGTCCGTAACAACTGCATAAAACACTCAAACGATGTGTATATAATCCCTACTTAATCTAAAGGATAAGATCGTAAAAAATATAAAATAAGAAATGAACAAAATGTCCTCGCAGGAGAAACTGAAAAATCAGAGAAGCTCGTGTAAAATATACGGCTGATAAGAATTGAACTGGTAAAGTAACAAACAAAAAATGATATACTTTTAAAGGATTAAAGACCCTAACTATATTTAGAGAAACGGTGATTTTGGAGTTCCCCTGAATGCCAATAGATGGCTGTCCAGGCTCATTCTAGGCAAAATCATGTCCCCTGAGCAGCTGATGACCCAGCCGGTTTGTGGAATGTAACGTGTGAGGTCACAGAAGTCAACGTGAGGCTCATGCTTGCCTTTTTCCTTTTTTCCTGGTGTAGCTGTCTTGAAGCCATCAACCATCGTTCACTGTTGACCCGTGACCTCACTTTGTGTTGGATGTGTTCTAAGGTTAGGAAGAGGAACTAGATTTTGTTTAAAAAAACCTATTGACCTTGTCGTGTCCCTCATTTCGTAATCCCTCATGCATATTGGCCCCTATTTGAGAGGTTTGTTCAAGCAGGACCTCAGTGAGTGCATCATTCCCTCTCCACCCTGAAGGAAAGATAAGGGAAGGTTCAGCCATTTTCGGACTGGCTTGGGCCATTTAGTCTGCTTGTGTGGGCGAGCGGTTTGCTTTTTTCTCTTATTCTAGCTCATTCTGAGCTGCCTTGAAAGCAAGGGAAGGAGGGGCTGCCCCTCCTCCCCTGATCGCTCCCTCTCCTCTGAACAAGGAGGGAGCGTTTTTGACTTTAACCTGAGAGACACACAATCTGATCCCCTATTTCACACCTTTAGTGTTTTAGGGCCTAAGGCCTCTCAGGTATCCAGCCATGCAATAATATAACAGTGATATTATTACGATTTTAACGCGAGAGAGAAAATCTGATCCCCTATGTTACACATTCTCGTGTTTTAGGGCCTAATCTCTCTCGAGTCTCTGCTTTTTTCTTTCTTTGCAGTCAAGACACCTTCCAAACTAGCTGTCACCTGTGACATTGTCATGAGTTCACAAGAGCCCGCCCACGTCAACCAGAGGCAGCGACCAGAGCAGCCACAGCTGATGACGAAGGACCGAGTACTTCCGTTAGATTTTCACTGGAACTTAACCGCTGAACAAAGAGGGGGGGGGGGGGGGGGGGGAGCTGCCTCCCCTCCCCTGCCTGCTCTCTCTACTAGGAGCAAAAAGGAGGGGGCCGCCCCTCCTCCCCTGCTCGCTCTCTCTCCTCTGAGCAAAAAGGAGGGGGCCGCCCCTCCCTTGCCTGCTCGCTCTCTCTTAGGAGCAAGGGGGGGGGCTTTTTAAATTTTGCAACAATAAATATTAACTAAAATCAACACTGTAATACTACCCCACCCTAGGCATGCGATAATATAACAGTGATATTATTACGAACAACAATTGGTAGGGAAGGTTGCATCACTGTTCTTTTATCCTCGGGAGGATCCGTGTACTTTAACCCGAGAGGGAACCGCTGTTCTACCTATATTACACGTTCTAGTGTTTCTAGGATCTAATCCCTCTCGAGTCCCTGTTCGGGCGCCATGTTACGTGATATCTGGGGGGTGACCCCTCACGATTTTTTAATCCAATAATAAAAAAATTGAAAAATTAATAATTATTAATTTTTTTTTTTTTTTTTATTAGAATATTTGTATCAGTGTGGTTTGGGCATTTCAAGAATGCCATCAGTAATGTACCGAGCTGGATCAAACACAACTTACCTCAGGGGCTGAGGGGGATCCGCTGAGGCGTGACCACCTCTTTTATGGCTTCTCTGGAAATTTGAAGAAATGGAGTCGGTCGAAAAAACTAATTTCGTAAAAAATTTATTTGCATTTAAATCAAAGTATAGTCTCTTGGTCCAAAATGCAGAGGAAAATCGTTAACTGAAAAATATAAGAAAAAATCACCTAAGTATTCAAAAACCCCTTCAGAGTAGTTTACAGACAAAGGATCTTAAAACACTGAATCAGCCAGCAGACGGGCTTGCTGTGTAGCTTACGGAGGAAAAAGTTAATGATTCACCCAGCGCAGGACTGGACAGAGTGAGCCTTCTCTCCTGACTAGACTTCAAAAAATCTTCTATTTGTCCTTAAAAACCTCCGACTCTCAAAGTCCGGAGATTCTGTAAAAAGTTAAAGTTTCACCCCGTGCAGGCAGGAGGCCGCACGGGGTTAGAGACTCCTTCTCCAAAAGCGTCTTCCAGGTTCTGCTCCAAGTGTCCTTTAGCTGTTTCAAAACTGCTGGTATTTATACTAATACGGGCTTCAGATGTCTGACTTCACACGGATTCCTACCCTTCACATCACTTGATTGATGACACAAAAACCCTTACATCAGCGTATTTTTCAGAAAGCCGGGTCTCTCTGTGTGTCGCTAAGAGCTCCCCCGCAGACTCAGCGACGCCACTGTCAAGGCCAAGTTATTTATGCTTCCCCCAGGCTACTCTTACTGATCTGACCGGGTCAGAGGTTCTCCCTGAAACCGCTGACTCGGCCCTTTTGACTTCGGCTGGGATTCTCCCTTCTTTCTTCTCTAGACTAATGACCTATATTCTCATGCCTCACACTGCCTCCGGCCTCCCGGACTTCACGGGGGTGCGATGGCTGCCCCCCCCCCCCCCTCCTTCTCCCCTAGACTAGGTGGCGTCTGGGGGGGGTGAGGGTGTGTGTGTGTGTGTGAATGTATAGGAGAATGAGTGTGCGCCCATCCGTACACATCACAGGGGTTTTGGACAACCGCCTCAGAGCCTCAGAGTCATATGTCTGATTTAAACAACGGTTTTGCTGGTAGAGACATCACTACTTCGCAAAATCTCCACCGTGTTCAACAGTATAATGTGTCATTGAGTCCTGTATGTCCGAACCTGAATCTGAAAGTAACATCTTCTTTTCTACTTTTACTTCCATCACTTCTCACTCTGACTGATGTCTGAATTGTGTTGTAATTTCTACCCTGATTGTCATTATTCCAAATTTCCTGCCAAGATGTCCCATACAAAGCTTTTACCAGAGAATGTCGAGTACTCCCAACCATTGTAGTAAGAGATGAAGCGAGTCAGTGCCCTTGTGTTCCGACTGGACCCCAATAATCACATTTTATTATCTAATGCAGTGGTTCTCAAACTGTGGGGCGCGGTGGTATTACAGGTGGGGCGCAGGGGGAAATGCAGAATATATATATATATATATATATATATTATTTTTAAAGTAATTAATAAATACATGGCGAAATGCCTGTACTTTCGTGTAAATGTTTACGTTACGCCGTTAACAGGTTACGCATGCGCGACGGCCATGATCCTTGGCGACTCACATGTGTGGCTAAGTGTTCCAAATGAAGAGACATTTGGCAGGCGGGAACAGAAAAGCAACCACAAGCGATGCATCCGAGACGAACAGCAAGCAGCCAAGAAGAACATATGATGACTATCTTGCTCTGGGTTTCACAGTGAACGCGGTAGGAGATGAGGAGAGACCAGTCTGCGTTTTATGTCTGAAAACTAGCTGCGGATAGTATGAAACTTATTTTGTTTCGTTTTTCATTGTTTTCTTGAAAAGATGTTGAGTGCAAAACAGGTTAATTGCAGCCAATTACAAGCAGCTATTTTTTGCCAAATTGTAGTTCTTTTTTGCACAGATACAACTTTATTTGCATTGTTCTAACAAAGTGATTGCACATTTTATTAGTTTTTGTCTGATGGAGCAATCTGGTTTACTTAAAAGTGATTGCAATTTTCTTTATTCTATTATTTGAAAAAGCACAGACGGAGGAGTCACAAAATGTTGTTTCAATAAAAATTCAACCATTTTGTTACAATTTAGTTGGGGCGGTGGGGCATGAACATTTTTCTTCCTCCAAAGTGGGGCGCAACAGAAAAGGTTTGAGAACCACTGATCGAATGTATTACACTACTGGTATAATATAGTATAGATTTATTTCTTTAAGAAAAAGTGTTGATTTCAAACGAGTACAAAAAAAAAGTACGTTTGGTTTAATTTTTGGACCCCTCAAGACATCAGTATGAACAAAACATACCGAGCGATGAATTATTTTCTGGGTATTTTTGCATGTTGGTAGGCCTGAGTGTGTCTTTTGCCGTGTTCATTATCGGGACGGACAAGATCCTTATTGCATTAATCATGCGTCACATTGAACATATGAACTCACATTAAGACGAGATTCTCTTCTGCCCTGAATTAAAAAGCAGGCAAGACATTAAATAAAGCTCCCATTTCTATTTACTGTCCCAAGACTAGATATTTACAAAATGACTTGACCTCTTTTATATTGGTCCCAACAAAGAGTCCCAAGAAAATGAACAATTTCAAATAAAAACAGCATCAATGTGAATTACAGATGCCAGTTACTACACACAATCCTCTTGTTTATGTAAGTATATATTTTTATTCATCCATCTATTTGTCCCATTCATATCCCAGATCTCGTTTCTTTTTCTCATTAAATGTGTGCAATACTGTTGGGGATACTTTTACACACACCCCTCATTTTCAGACGTGCAGTATATAGTACTATGTTTTAGTTGTGTCACCACATTTTATCTTACTACATAGTGTTCTTATTGCAACTAATGCTTTTATTGCTGAGCCGACCTGTTCTCATCAAACACATTTAATTCTGCTGTTGACCATGTGAACCAACATGAGACAATGTACACAATTGGTGTACCAAGTGCTGCAAGTGCTTTTGTATTTGTCCATCATGTCGACACCTTGTGGTGCTCCATGTTCTGCAGGTTAAACAAATTACAGGGCTGACGTGACTGCTGGTGACTGTGTGTGTTCATCTTTCACACCAAAGACTCCCTGGGTTAGAAGCAGAGCTGACGCTACTATTCCCTGTGTTACCCAGATTCATATGGCACATAAAGTGAACATGACAAAGGGTCCTTTGTTCTCCAGTGGTGCATATATGCTCTCCCATGGTCCTATATGTTCCCTCCACGCATTATCACTGTACGACGCTTGGTCAGGACCCATTGGCATCACTTAGGTTTCAGCAGCAAAAGTACTTTAGATTTAGTTAGGTTTAGGAAAATATCATGGTTTGGGCTAAAATAAGCATGTTTTTGAACATCGGTTCCGCAGCTCTATAAAGCACATCATGAGAACCTGAAAAGGATGTGACCTAGCTATATTTGCTAAATAGGACATGAGCTATAGTGGGAACTTGTCAAAAGGAACAAGGCATGGAGTTGAACGCAGAGACCTGAGAAAAATGTGTCCCTGACAACATAAAGCAACTTAAAGCATTTTGAAGCCGGATTCATCCTCTGGGGACCTTGAATGTCGGTAGAAAATGATATGGCAATGCATCTCATAGTTGTTGAGATATTTTAGTGGTGCACCAACAGACTGAATGAAGAACAATGATCACCATGTTCACCCTCTTAGGTTGTGTTACATCAGCTTCCTCAAACAATCAATGTTTAGATCTAGATACCTGTACAACATATATGTATAATATATATTAAATATGGCTATATTTAAACTGACTGGTGTTCCTACTGCATGCTGTGTTTTATGTGCCGATAGATCTTTTATTATTCCAGCCCACACTGGGAGAGACACAGAAGTGCTGCACCCTTTGATGTAGATAACTAATATATCCATGACATAGGCTACTGTATGTCGTCATGTGAACCAACCGCCTTTTCCCAGGTACCTCTGTTGCCATGGTAACCAGGCACGGTGACACTTCCTGGTCCATAAGCTCCGGTGGTCTTCCTCTGTTGGGTCCCTTTGTGAGCTTTATGGGGGTTAATGCAGCACGGACGTTTAAGGCACAACCCCCTATGCTGCACACATCCCCTGCTGCATTGCAATAAGGAGTTGAGATAAAAGGCTGAATTCAACATCAACACTGCTCACTGAATATGACTCACTACATTTATAATTGATACACACATTCATAATGGATTCAAAGCACTGATAAATACTTTTTTCAAAAAGAAAGTCATAGGTGGAATGACAGATAGCGGCTGTTTTACTCGTCATAATCAGAGCTCTCGTTGATCTCTGCAGCACACGAGCCCTTTGTGTTTTTATGAGCAGTGTGAAGGTCTGCAGGGTATTTACACACGGATACATATCTGATCTATGTACAGTTGTCTTACGCAATATGATGATTAAAGTCCCATGTATATCTCCTCTGGGCATGTTATTTTATTGGGTATGTGTCTCTCCGGGTATAGGAACAGGGCAAAGTGATGGATCTGGCTTTCCCCACAGACACCCTCATTAAATGCTGAGCTCCTGTGTACATAACATCCACATTTACTGAGATATGAGATATGCTGCACCATGAATCTCACCCAATCTAGAGATGGAAAATGTCGATATTTTACCCGAGGGTGTGGAGGAGAGGAAGGCGGGGAAACAGATGAGGACCGTAAAGTGGAACTAGAAAAAGCATTTCCTGCTGAAAATGCGTTGGAATGCTGAAAACTGAAATTAATCGCAAAAACATTGCTTAAAATAGATATCCAATTCAAAAACAAATTGCAAAAAGCTTAATAATTCAAAGAGTTTAAAGATTACAAATATGAAAAGTCATATCACACCTCTCCTGAAAGAGCTGAACATTTTGACATTTGAACAGTTTCTGTGGCTTAAAAAAATTCATCAGTGGTGATATTTGTAGTAGTATAAGTTGTAGTAGAAGTATTATTTGTAGAAGTATTAGTAGCATTAGAATAACTACTAGTCGTACTATTAGTGATATTTGTAGTAGTAGTAGAAGTTGTAGTAGAAGTATTATTAGTAGTAGAAGTATTAGTAATTAGAAGAAGTAGTAGAAGACGTAGTATCAGTAGTCATAGTAATAGCTGTAGTATTGGTCGTAGTATTTAATATCACAGTAGTAGTAGTAATAGTAATGGCAGTAGAAGATGTAGCAGTAGTAGTAGTACTAGTAGCAGTCGTACTAATAGCTGTAGTAGTATTACTACTTTTAGTAGCATGAATAGTAGTAGTAGCAGTTGTCATATAAGTAATAGTAGTGGTAGTAATAGCAGTAGTGGTAGTAATAATATTGATGGTAGCAGTAATAGCAGTAGCAGTAGTAGTAATAGTAGCAACAGCAAAAGTTATAGTAGAAGTAGTAGTAGCAGTAGTAGTAACACTATATTAGCAGCAGCAGTAGTAGTTAGAGCATTCATTTTTTTAACAAAAAAGCCTAATTTTGAGCTTGTTTAAATACAGTTAATCCATGGGGCTTTTATTTTGAAAGGGTGGGGCTGGGTGGGGGAGTGAGGGGGAGAGGAGACATAATCATAATGTTTGACACACATAAACAGAGGTTATTAAATGACAGGCTTCATCACAAGCAGTTCAGTTAGAATTCACTCTCTGGGGCTTTTATTTTGAAATGGGGTGTGGTGTGTGTGTGTGGGGGGGCGGGGTGGAGGAGGAGTGGGGAAAGACCTCTAAAGATCCCTAAGACCTGAATGACTGTATGAGAGAGACACACAGAGAGAGAGGGAGAGGAGTGTATGTGCGCGTGTGTCTGTGAGTCTGTGTGTTTATCAACATCACTAATTGGCTCAATCGCGAACACCTGTGTGCCTGAAGCCATTTGAAAATATTCTCCATAGAGATCCCATTGAAAATGAAAAGCTTAATAATTCAAAAAGTTTAAAGGTGTAAATAAAATATATTCATTCAATGTTAAATAATATGCGCTATACTTGTAAGCTTATATTGCGGAGTTGTGAGGTCACTGTAAGTAGGTCAAATACTCCGAGCAGGGCATTCCTGCACCTGCTCGCATGATAGAAACAGATACAGTGGCCCTGTAAGAAACACTTGCTTAAACCACCAGATTAGGGCGGAAACTGCCATCTTAGAGTAGGAGAAGAGTTCTCTTTATCTATTCACACAGAGACTTCGAAATAGCTTAGAACTGCACCCTTTCCGGCACCTTGAGTGTTAACAACATGCATACACACTGATGAGCCAGAGAAGGCGGGATCCGGACATGAGCCAGTGTGGGTGGAGATGCCCAGTGCTCCAACCAGGCTGCTGTTCTGCTAAACACAGCCCTGCCTGCAACTTTGCTTTAACCAATAGGCTTCCATCAGAAGAACCTATAACACGCATGCGCACTATGTCTAAGCCTTTTAGCTTTCACTTTTCTAGGTCCGTGCACATTTAACTGCTGGACATAATACTTCTGTTACAAATAAATGTTATTGCTTGAATTGAGCTAAACGCCTCGATCTCAGTCTGTTCACTCGAGTTAAATCCTCAACAAAGGTTAGAAATATGAAAAGTCATAGCAGACCTCTGGTGAAAGAGCTGAACATTTTAATAGTTGAACGGTTTCTGGAGCTTAAAATATGAAGGAGAAGAAGAGGTGCGACGGAAGAAATAGAAGAAGTTGAATAAAGATGTTGGAAAATAATAAAGAATAAAGAAAAGAATAAAGATTGTTGGAATGCTTAACAGCATTCCAACAATTATGTCTGCATGCCTGAATGTGAGTGATGGGAGTCTTGCATAAAAGTGTTTTGATAAAAAAAAGAACAAAAGCTGCAGTGATGTCCATTGTCTTCTGTGAACCTGTCGTAAGCATATCCTTTGATATTGATCTTTGAGCTACTTGGAGACAGAGTTGTCAACACATCTATGACATACGAGTTTATATGGTGAACTTAACTGCTATTGTAGTTTTAGTTACATTTCCAGCAGTTACTGAACACCAGAATCATTCATATGGAGTTTTCCTAATTCTCAAATCCACGGTTTTACTCTCTTTCAACATAGCAAATATTTTTTCTAGCATACTAAACAATATGGTAGTATGGGTATTGGCACACACAGTATGTTCCAATACGCAGTATGTCAAATGCAGTGTGCCAAAAACAACAGAATGTCCCTCTGCATATGGTCGCATTTTGCATTATACAAGTCAGCATGCTTCTCTGGCTATTCTGACCCACAATCCTCTGCGCCGCTGATATATGAGCAAGAGGGTCAAGGTTCGAGGTGCAATGTTATGACAAAGTATGTCCCAATGCATGCAACAGTATGTACTTTGCAAAGTAAAAAATAAAAAGTATGCGACGTTTGAAAGTATGCAGCAGTGAATAAATACAGGGAGTGCTCACAAGAGAAATGTAGAATCTGCGCGCTAGGTGTCAGTGTGACGCCACCCTGTAGCATTGATTGGACAGGTTGCATCCACTTAGCCCCAATAGTGTGAATGTCCTCGCGCTGGCTAGATCTCGTGATACCGACAGCTCACAAACAAAAGTGTCACAGCGAACCAGGAACCGTCTCTTTATCAAATAACAACAACAAAAAAACAAAATGACCGGCCTACCTGATTCGGAGGTAGGTGGAGAAAAGAAGTGGTGAGCGTCGTGGGAGGGCGGGCCTGGATTAGAAATGCATTTAGAGCCGGAAAACAAGTCCCTCCTCTGCTCTCAGTCCAGATTGAACCCAGTAAAGAGTGGACGCACTTCAGGATGAGACTCTCACATCTGAGAGTTTACATGTCTGTGTTTGTAACGGCTGTTTGAGATCGTTTGTGTGATACACCGTTATGATTGTGTCTTTAGGGAAAGAGGACCAACTTGCGCAAGCTCGGCTCTGAACGCATTGAGCACAACATGAGATTGAAGTTCAACCCACTGGCTCTGCTGCTGGACTCTTCTCTGGAGGGAGAATTTGACCTGGTCCAGAGAATCATCTATGAAGTAAGAAACATTTGCTATGTATTATAATAACATGGTTATAATGTTTAAAATCACAGTTGTTTTTCTGCTGTGTAAGTCAGCTTTTGCTGGTGCTGAACTGAAACTCTTTTAACTCATTGTGATTCCTCATTCACAGGTGGAAGATCCCAGTCTGCCCAACGATGAAGGAATCACTGCCCTACACAATGCTGTCTGTGCCGGACATACAGAGATCGTCAAGTTTCTGGTTCAGTTTGGTGTCAATGTCAATGCTGCTGACAGTGATGGCTGGTAAGTTCTCAGATCAGTCCAAACGGTTATCATTCGTGTCCATGTTGTTTTTTCTTCAACTTAACTTTGAGCATAATCTAGCAGTATGAGCTACAACAGAACTACTCCTAGTGGTTGGTGTTTCTCAGCTCCCACTCTCGTATCCTCTGTCCTTACCTCCTTTTTCACCCACCCTCTAACACAGGACCCCTCTTCACTGTGCTGCATCCTGTAACAATGTGCAAGTGTGCAAGTTCCTGGTGGAGTCTGGTGCAGCAGTGTTTGCTATGACTTACAGTGACATGCAAACGGCAGCTGATAAATGTGAAGAGATGGAGGAGGGCTACACCCAGTGCTCCCAGTTCCTCTACGGTCAGTAAAAGCGGTGTTATTATTTTACCTTATACGAATTTAGTTTTAATTCTTTCCTGTGTCTTATGTTTCTGTGAAAAACTCACTATTAATTATTTTTCTGTTATTTTAAATCTGTGTACCCTAAGGTGTGCAAGAGAAGATGGGCATCATGAACAGGGGAGTGGTCTATGGTCTGTGGGACTACAGTGGTGAAAACCCCGATGAACTGATGTTCCGCGAGGGAGACTGCATGACCATCGTCCGAAGGGAGGACGAGGACGAGATAGACTGGTGGTGGGCGCACATGGCTGACACCGAGGGGTACATTCCCCGCAACCTCCTTGGGGTGAGTCACGAGTCACTGAAACTGTAATGAAGACAAGCGTGTTCATTATGTCATGAACAAATGTGCATTGTTGACATTGTTGTCTTCTTCTTGTCTCTTAACAGCTCTATCCCAGAATAAAGCCAAGACAGAGAACTGTTGGGATTTAAAGGAGCGTGTTTGGGTTATCAGCATTTAAGAAACTGAATTCTTGACATCAATAGAAGTATTGATGTATGTAACAATTATTAATGATTATTAATAAAAACGGGGCACCACCCTGCGAACAGGGACCAATAACCAAACGATAAAACTAAGTCTCATAATTAGTAGTCACTCATAATGTCAATAGTCTGCGTATGACTATACATTCAGTGACAGTGAAGGTTTTAAGTTCGAGCACAGGCTACTACATACAGTCTTATCAAATACATATGCACAAGTAATCACAGACGACTGCTCCTGAAAGTATAACAGAGTTTATTGAATCAAAATAATAAATGATCAAATCAATTAATATTGCAACCAACAAACATTATCATACAATTTTATATGCCTAAACTAAAGAATGAATAAAATGGATGAGGGTGTATGTCTGTGTGTGTATGTGTATGTGTGTGTGTGGGTCTGTGGGTGAACAGGAAGGAGTCTTACAGCTAGAGACAAAGATGGCGGCGTCGAGTGACGCTGGCCAAAAGGGGAGGGGCCTTAAGAACTACAGCTAAAAACTACAAAGATGGCGGAGTCGAGTGACTCGGACAAAATGGCAGTTAGGCTGCTGTATGTAATCACGTGTGCCTGGGCAGCACGTGATGTGAGGCGCTCGTTTGAACGGGGTTCCCCCGGGGTAGAGCTAGGAGCTGTGTGTGTTACGTGAGAGGAGGAAAGAGAAAAAGGTGGGGGCTCATGAATCACACTTCTGCGTGCGGTCCGCGTTGTAGTGATAATGGGGGTCGCTGGCGTATCGTACACAACGTGCCGTTGTCGGTAGAACTACCAGCAGTTATGTACGATAGCCGAGATTCCACACTTCACTCACAGAGCTGATTTAATGAGCAGAGAATACTACACGAAGTGTAGTAAAACAAATGAAAAGAAATCAAATAAATCCCAAGCAAACAGTCATAGTTAATACACGAATACAGCGGAGCTTCTCTCGTCCGCGAGGAGTTGCGCCATATCTCAATATCACGCGACAGTAACTTAAACACACAAAAGCACGGGAATATCAACATATAAATGAATGACCTGAATTAAACTTACGTTAATTTAAGCTAAGCTATGCCCAAATGCCAAGAATCTTACTTGTCGATGCTTCGTTGCAACGTGGAAGTGTTCGTGGCAAAATTGTCCTTTTTCTTCGAGAGGAAGGGCCCCCCCTTCCTCTCGAAGAAAAAGGACAAAAGGGCTGCTTCTCAGCGCGGCGTTTGAGCTGGCGCTGTTTCGGTCCGTCGTGGCGCAGCTCGCTCTGGAGCAAACGCAGACGTGATCAATCCTCGCTGCAGGGAGGATGACCTAACTTCGGCTGAGACGACGTGGTCCGTAGGTCTCCCGGTAATCATCGGTCAGGAGAGGTTTAGACGTCTTCCTGCCAGAGTGTGCGCAAAAAGAAAAAGGAGCAAAGAGCACTGAACGGATTGCTGAAGCAGATTCGTTATCGCGGGCTGTTTCGTCCAGCGAAATGGCTTGTCAGGGTTTGAGGGGCTTCCTCGTGGTCAGCGTAGCGCTGGCGGGGAAAGCTGGTTCTTCTGTGGCCTGGACGGGGGTGTCCGAGCGAAGAGAGCGTGGTGTGCTCCCTGTTCGACGGAGGTCGACGGGAAAAAGCAAGGAGGTGTGATCTGCAGGCACTTTTGTTGGACAGTGGTTGAACCACAGGGGTCCTGGGGTCTCTTGGCTCTCGGCCAATGAGATTGCCGCGGTTACCATGGTTATTTGGGGGGGGGAAATTCACACCCTAGTGTGAAATCCCTTTGCTCTTATCAACTACAAATCAGGATGAACCCTTTGCTCGACAAAGTGAAGGCCTGATTCTTTTTGTCCACAGCACATGTTGAAGCCATCTGGTCAGATCCCAACAGAACCTTGGCTTAAAACGCTGCGCATTCCAGTGTCCCGGAACTCTCCAAAACTCTCTCGCACACACACACACACACACACACACACACACACACACACACACACACACACACACACACACACACACACACACACACACAGGCAGGCTTTAACAGACTGGGGAAGAGAAGGGCACTGCTATAATGAAGAGAATGAGACAGACCAAACAATATGAAGGATCACCTATGAACTCTTTCTGGCACTTTTTTTTCTGTATCTACGACAGAGGGATTCTCCTTCACTTATTTTTCCAGGCCACACTGTGTACTTAAGACACCATTGACATTGTTTCCCTTTTATTCCACTGTTTTTTGCTGTTATGTAATTAGTGTCTGCAACTATTTCTGAACGGACAGAAACACAAATGTTGGGATGTAAATTGAACAAGCGGTATTCTTATTGCGAGACATTTTTACACTTTCGAATAGTCTTTTAAAACTACGTGGGGCTCTACAGTGCATGAGGCGAACAAGTGGAGGATGATGATGATGATGATTTAAAAATGCTCCTTTACCGTGACAATCTTTGGGGCGCCTGTTTTTCCACCATCACTGTTGAGTGACTGTGCCTCTTCATAACGGCACTAGAGGTGTAACGTTTCAGTTGTGACCGTCACTGTTCTGACTAAACAAAAACAAAATGAGATGATTGGTGGAAAGGACCTGCGATGAAGCTTTTGATTGATCTGTTGCTGTTTGTTCTGTGAAACCCAGAAAGCCAGTCTGCTTTCATACATTGTGGTTGAGATGCCATAGATACCGTGTATACATGTATTTGTGTTTTTAAAAAACTTGTGAAGTTACTGTAGGAATTATATTCTTATGAAAATGGACTTTCACGCTCTTTAGAAACCCTTTGACCAGGGAGGAGATGTCATGCAGTATGAAAAATAATATTTTATTACAGCCATTTCATGACGATATATTGTAAGAAGGCAAGCGTAACACCAGAAACCTTTGTAATAATCGGTAAGCGAATATGATGCTACATCCTAAAGTCAGAGACAATTTCTCAAGTCAAATAAAAGATAAAAAAGATGGAATTTATACAATAAGACTTCACAGTACCCATCACTTATCTGTCAATGCAGATGTATTTATTTTTGTTACTTTTTTGTTTAGCCCTTTTGTCAGTACTATAAAAAAGTGAGTTGTTTTTCTTTGATTGATCTGCATCACTTTGCGTGATGTCTTTTGATTCACTGACATTTTTATTGTTTTAATCTCTGTAGATTTCTTTCATTCCGCACTATTTTTAGCATTTAGTATTTTCCAAACAGCATTATGTAACACAATGTATGAGGGCCGGGTGTGATCAGGGCCCCGTGCCACGTACGTGGCTAACTGATGTGTAGATTGCTTTTTCTCAGGATCTTTTTATGAGTTTGTGTCAGACAAGATGACAATTTTATACCAGTAATGGCAGCAGCAAAGAGTGCAAACTGCCAAGTAAGATAAAGAACTATTGAGTCACACTCCAGTCACTGATGGATTTAATCCTGACGAACAAAGTGTGCCATGTACAACTGTATGAACCAGTGAAATACACAAACCTTTTACTTTTTATTGATGAAATCATTTGACTACAATATACTGTGCACAGATGCAGGTAAAACCATCGTCTTAAACTGACATTACCATCAAATCAATCATCAATATAATCATCAAAACTATTTCAAACTGTACAGTTGGCGCTCATTCAGTGAATAACATTTTGTATTGAAATCAGTATAGTTGAACCGCGGTTAATCATGTGTAACTTCAGAGGTGACTCGTGCTGAAAGCTTTTATCACAAACGGAAACTTTACTGCAACCAGAACAGCTAAAGGGGATTGTTTCCTGTGTGGGTATTCATGTGTACCTTCAGATCTCTGTTGCACACAAATCTATTACAGCAAACTGATCAGCTGAAAGGTTTCTTTCCTGTGTGGGTTCTCATGTGGCTCTGTAAATGTGAACGCCGGTTAAAAGATTTCTTACAGACTGAGCAGCTGAAAGGCTTTTCTCCTGTGTGGGTTCTCATGTGGCTCTTTAAATTTGAATGCTCGTTAAAAGATTTCTTACAGACTGAGCAGCTGAAAGGCTTTTCTCCTGTGTGGGTTCTCATGTGTCTCTTTAAAGTTGCACGCTGGTTAAAAGATTTCTTACAGACTGAGCAGCTGAAAGGTTTTTCTCCTGTGTGGGTTCTCATGTGGCTCTTTAAATTTGAATGCTCGTTAAAAGATTTCTTACAGACTGAGCAGCTGAAAGGTTTTTCTCCTGTGTGGGTTCTCATGTGGCTCTGTAAATTTGAATGCTGGTTAAAAGATTTCTTACAGACTGAGCAGCTGAAAGGATTTTCTCCTGTGTGGGTTCTCATGTGTATCTTCAGAGTTCCACTCTGGCCAAATGTTTTCTCACCAGCGCTACATCTTGAATCACTGACACGGACTTCATGGGTTCTCATGTGTAAATTTGAATGATGGTTAAAAGATTTCTTACAGACTGAGCAGCTGAAAGGATTTTCTCCTGTGTGGGTTCTCATGTGTATCTTCAGAGTTCCACTCTGGCCAAATGTTTTCTCACCAGCGCTACATCTTGAATCACTGGCACGGACTTCATGGGTTCTCATGTGTCCCCGTAAATTTGAATGATTGCTAAAAGATTTCTTACAGACTGAGCAGCTGAAAGGTTTTTCTCCTGTGTGGGTTCTCATGTGTCTGTTCAGAGTTCCACTCTGGCCAAATGTTTTCTCACACTCAGAGCATCTAAAATGTTTTTCACCAGCGCTACATCTTGAATCACTGACATGGACTTCATCAGGTTTCACATAGTTTAAACCTGACTGAGGTTCTCTGGTCTTCTTCCCATCACCACCCTCATCAGTGTCAGAAGACTCTCCAGTCTTCTCATCAGTATCTGGTTCTGGATGTCTATCTGGATCCAAGTTCCTGTCTGGTTCTGGTCCTCCACAGTCTTCTCCATCAGCTTCTGTTCCCATCTGTTTAGTTTGTCTTTGATGAAGCTGTGAGGACTGAGCTTCCTCTTCTTCACTCTTCACAGGAGTCAATGAGAACTTGACATCAGCCTCCTCCAGACCTTGAAGCTGCTCTCCTTCCTGACTGGTGCAGAGTTCCTCCTGTTCTTCTTTAATGTGTGAGGGCTCTGGGTCCTCCTGGTCCAGACTGGAGCTCCACTCCTGCTGCTCAGAGGGAACCTCTTCTTTAACCAACAACAGCTGCTGGACGTCTGCAGGAAAACAGTAAACACACACAGAGGGGTTACAAAGACATTTTAGAATTGAGCAAATAGTCTCCTGGACATACACTTTCAGAGTATCACTAGAACCAGATAATACAATAATGTAATCAACTTATGTGACCATGAACACATGAACCATTTTAAGCTGCAAAATCCATGACTTTTACTTGTACTTTAAGTTGAAATATTTCCTGTCATCATCAGGTTTCACATAGTTTAAACCTGTGTTACGTGATATCGGGGGGTGACCCCTCACGGTTTTTAATTCAATAATAAAAAAAATTGAAAAATTAATTAATTAATTTTTTATTTTTTTTTTATTTTTTATTATTAGAATAAGTATCAGTGTGGTTTGGGCATTTCAAGAATGCCATCAGTAATGTACCGAGCTGGATCAAACACAACTTACCTCAGGGGATGAAGGGGATCATCTGAGGTGTGACCCCTCTCCAGGGCTGACTTCTCAAGACAATATGAAGAAAAAGGACTCGGTCGAAAAAACTAATTCGTTATTTATTTATTTGCATTTAAATCAAAGTATAGTCTCTTGGTCCCAAATGCAGAGGAAAATCGTTAACTGAAAAATATAAGAAAAAATCACCTAAGTATTCAAAAACCCCTTCAGAGCAGTTTACAGACAAAGGATCTGTAAAAAGCTGACTCAGCCTGCAGACGGGCTGGCTGTGTAGCTTACGGAGGAAAAAGTTAATGATTCACCCAGCGCAGGACTGGACAGAGTGAGCCTTCTCTCCTGACTAGACTTCAAAAAATCTTCTAAGTTTTCTTTTAAAAACTCCGACTCTCAAAGCCCGGAGATTCTGTAAAAAGTTAAAGTTCTCCTCCGTGCAGGCCGGAGCCCGCACGGGATTAGAGACTCCTTCTCCAAAAGCGTCTTCCAGGTCCTGCTCCAAGTGTGCTAAAGTTTCACCCCGTGCAGGCAGGAGGCCGCACGGGGTTAGAGACTCCGTCCAACTCCTTCTCCAAAGCTCTCTTGCTGTTTCAAAACTGCTGGTATTTATACTAATACGGGCTTCAGATGTCTGACTTCCAACGGATTCCTACCCTTCACCTCACTTGATTGATGACACAAAAACCCTTACATCAGCGTATTTTTCAGAAAGCCGGGTCTCTCTGTGTGTCGCTAAGAGCTCCCCCGCAGACTCAGCGACGCCACTGTCAAGGCCAAGTTATTTATGCTTCCCCCAGGCTACTCTTACTGATCTGACCGGGTCAGAGGTTCTCCCTGAAACCGCTGACTCCGTCTTTTTGACTTCGGCTGGGATTCTCCCTTCTTTCTTCTCTAGACTAATGACCTATATTCTCATGGATCACACTGCCTCCGGCTTCCCGGACTCCACGGGAGTGCGATGGCTGCCCCCCCCCCCCCTCCTTCTCCCCTAGACTAGGTGGCGTCTCAGTAATTTGCTGGCTCAGCTTTTGGACTTCCCCATGAACCGAGGAGAGCATCGGGGGGGGGGGGGGTTGAGGGTGTGTGTGTGTGTGTGTGTGTGTGAATGAGTGTGCGCCCACCCGTACACATCACAGGGGTTTTGGACAACCGCCTCAGAGCCTCAGAGTCATATGCCTGATTTAAACAACGGTTTTGCTGGTAGAGACATCACTACTTCGCAAAATCTCCACCGTGTTCAACACCCTCTCTTGCGAATCGTGACTTGTCTCTACCTCCGTTCTTGTATCACACAAAAGGTAGCTACCATGATTAATTGAGGCTAAAACCTTTGACAATGTCTATCTCAGTGAACGGAAGATCAACCATTTTCTCTGCGATCTGGGCCAATTCGCCACATCTCCTAACACCCTCTCTCGAATGGCACCAGATACACGAAAAATAGAACATCTCATACTCTCACAGTAGAGGTCCATCATAACTTCTGTATCGTCAAAAATGCACAAAAGCAGGTATTCCCAGAAAAACAATGGGAATCTGAATCATATTGAAACACAACACATGAAATTATATCATTGAAATAAAGACAGGAAAAAGAAAATGAATCCTATCTGAAAACATAGTTTAAAAGAAGAAAAAGCAACGCTAAAAAGTAAAACACTCCCCATCCCCAAAAACAAAAGCCACCTCTCAAAGATATCATAAAAGTACAGGATACAAAACGTTGAACATATCAGAAAATACAAAATACCCCCACAACCTCTTTGTTTTTGTATTTTTTCTTTTCTTCGCTCTCCTAGAGCAGAAAAGTCAATGTCCAGAGTCACATGCGAGCCACGCCAGCACCCGTCACTGTCGATCGTTCAGCATCTCCCGTCCAAGACGCCACCTGTCTCAGCCCGCTTTCTGTCCCAGAGGACATATTCCTCTACACCCTGGTCGTTAGAGTCGATTGAAGGCCCCCGGGCCCACGGAAAGTCCAGTTTCAGTATTTGGATACTGATAAGGACCCAGGTCAGCGTAGGCCGGTTCTCCCCCGATGGGCTGATGGTCCCTCAGGTCCGTTGCATCACGTAAGGGCCCGTACACGTTTCGGGGATCGATTTCTTCGTCCACAGAGTGGACAGAGGTCAGGGTCATGTTGACGTTGGGAGACAGAGAGGGAGAGATAGCAGTGGGTGATTCTGGCGAGTCCGACAGTGGTACAACCCGCCGGTCCAACTGGACCTGCCCCGAGCTTGGAGATTCGGTGTGGTTAACCTGGAGACCTCAGGGATGAGAGGTTAAACCCAATATATCCAGGGGATGAGGATAAAAGTATTCAACAAAAATAGCAGTAAAGTATCAAAGAAAGAGAAAACCTTAAATGACTACCTGTTTCAACCTGTCCTTTCTAGACTGAAGCGTGCTATCTCGCAGCCGATTAAGTTTTATACAATCGTGAAGGATATTGTTAGCTGCTGTTGCCCTCGCCCTTCTGTATGCCATATGAAAGCACAGATCAGGATCATAGATCGTTGGGCTGGGCCAGTCATCTGGTCCAAGATTCATTTTCACATAATGACCAGGGTAGAAATCGTGTAGAAATCAAAACATAAAAATCTGAAAAGGCTCTCTCCTTCCTTAACTAGAATATTCAACTTAAAAGTTTGAAAAAGTTTTAAAACTAAAAATAAATGCTCAGTCCGTAACAACTGCATAAAACACTCAAACGATGTGTATATAATCCCTACTTAATATAAAGGATAAGATCGTCAAAAATATAAAATAAGAAATGAACAAAATGTCCTCGCAGGAGAAACTGAAAAATCTGAAAAGCTCGTGTAAAATATACGGCTGATAAGAATTGAACTGGTAAAGTAACAAACAAAAAATGATATACTTTTAAAGGATTAAAGACCCTAACTATATTTAGAGAAACGGTGATTTTGGAGTTCCCCTGAATGCCAATAGATGGCTGTCCAGGCTCATTCTAGGCAAAATCATGTCCCCTGAGCAGCTGATGATCCAGCCGGCTTGTGGAATGTAACGTGTGAGGTCACAGAAGTCAACGTGAGGCCCATGCCTGATGGGATACTGGCTTGCCTTTTTTCTTTTTTCCTGGCGTAGCTGTCTTGAAGCCATCAACCATCGTTCACTGTTGACCCGTGACCTCACTTTGTGTTGGATGTGTTCTAAGGTTAGGAAGAGGAACTAGATTTTGTTTAAAAAAACCTATTGACCTTGTCGTGTCCCTCATTTCGTAATCCCTCATGCATATTGGTCCCTATTGGAGAGGCTTGTTCAAGCAGGACCTCAGTGAGTGCATCATTCCCTCTCCACCCTGAAGGAAAGATAAGGGAAGGTTCAGCCATTTTCGGACTGGCTTGGGCCATTTAGTCTGCTTGTGTGGGCGAGCGGTTTGCTTTTTTCTCTTATTCTAGCTCATTCTGAGCTGCCTTGAAAGCAAGGGAAGGAAGGGCTGCCCCTCCTCCCCTGATCGCTCCCTCTCCTCTGAACAAGGAGGGAGCGTTTTTGACTTTAACCTGAGAGACACACAATCTGATCCCCCATTTTACACCTTTAGTGTTTTAGGGCCTAAGGCCTCTCAGGTATCCAGCCATGCAATAATATAACAGTGATATTATTACGATTTTAACGCGAGAGAGAAAATCTGATCCCCTATGTTACACATTCTCGTGTTTTAGGGCCTAATCTCTCTCGAGTCTCTGCTTTTTTCTTTCTTTGCAGTCAAGACACCTTCCAAACTAGCTGTCACCTGTGACATTGTCATGAGTTCACAAGAGCCCGCCCACGTCAACCAGAGGCAGCGACCAGAGCAGCCACAGCTGATGACGAAGGACCGAGTACTTCCGTTAGATTTTCGCTGGAACTTAACCGCTGAACAAAGAGGGGGGAGCTGCCTCCCCTCCTCTGCCTGCTCTCCCTGCTAGGAGCAAAAAGGAGGGGGCCGCCCCTCCTTTCCTGCTCGCTCTCTCTCCTCTGAGCAAAAAGGAGGGGGCCGCCCCTCCTCCCCTGCTCTCTCTGCTAGGAGCAAGGGGGGGGGCTTTTTAAATTTTGCAACAATAAATATTAACTAAAATCAACACTGTAATACTACCCCACCCTAGGCATGCGATCATATAACAGTGATATTATTACGAACAACAATTGGTAGGGAAGGTTGCATCACTGTTCTTTTATCCTCGGGAGGATCCGTGTACTTTAACCCGAGAGGGAACCGCTGTTCTACCTATATTACACGTTCTAGTGTTTCTAGGATCTAATCCCTCACGGGTCCCTGTTCGGGCGCCATGTTACGTGATATCGGGGGGTGACCCCTCACGGTTTTTAATTCAATAATAAAAAAAATTGAAAAATTAATTAATTAATTTTTTATTTTTTTTTTATTTTTTATTATTAGAATAAGTATCAGTGTGGTTTGGGCATTTCAAGAATGCCATCAGTAATGTACCGAGCTGGATCAAACACAACTTACCTCAGGGGATGAAGGGGATCATCTGAGGTGTGACCCCTCTCCAGGGCTGACTTCTCAAGACAATATGAAGAAAAAGGACTCGGTCGAAAAAACTAATTCGTTATTTATTTATTTGCATTTAAATCAAAGTATAGTCTCTTGGTCCCAAATGCAGAGGAAAATCGTTAACTGAAAAATATAAGAAAAAATCACCTAAGTATTCAAAAACCCCTTCAGAGCAGTTTACAGACAAAGGATCTGTAAAAAGCTGACTCAGCCTGCAGACGGGCTGGCTGTGTAGCTTACGGAGGAAAAAGTTAATGATTCACCCAGCGCAGGACTGGACAGAGTGAGCCTTCTCTCCTGACTAGACTTCAAAAAATCTTCTAAGTTTTCTTTTAAAAACTCCGACTCTCAAAGCCCGGAGATTCTGTAAAAAGTTAAAGTTCTCCTCCGTGCAGGCCGGAGCCCGCACGGGATTAGAGACTCCTTCTCCAAAAGCGTCTTCCAGGTCCTGCTCCAAGTGTGCTAAAGTTTCACCCCGTGCAGGCAGGAGGCCGCACGGGGTTAGAGACTCCGTCCAACTCCTTCTCCAAAGCTCTCTTGCTGTTTCAAAACTGCTGGTATTTATACTAATACGGGCTTCAGATGTCTGACTTCCAACGGATTCCTACCCTTCACCTCACTTGATTGATGACACAAAAACCCTTACATCAGCGTATTTTTCAGAAAGCCGGGTCTCTCTGTGTGTCGCTAAGAGCTCCCCCGCAGACTCAGCGACGCCACTGTCAAGGCCAAGTTATTTATGCTTCCCCCAGGCTACTCTTACTGATCTGACCGGGTCAGAGGTTCTCCCTGAAACCGCTGACTCCGTCTTTTTGACTTCGGCTGGGATTCTCCCTTCTTTCTTCTCTAGACTAATGACCTATATTCTCATGGATCACACTGCCTCCGGCTTCCCGGACTCCACGGGAGTGCGATGGCTGCCCCCCCCCCCCCTCCTTCTCCCCTAGACTAGGTGGCGTCTCAGTAATTTGCTGGCTCAGCTTTTGGACTTCCCCATGAACCGAGGAGAGCATCGGGGGGGGGGGGGTTGAGGGTGTGTGTGTGTGTGTGTGTGTGTGAATGAGTGTGCGCCCACCCGTACACATCACAGGGGTTTTGGACAACCGCCTCAGAGCCTCAGAGTCATATGCCTGATTTAAACAACGGTTTTGCTGGTAGAGACATCACTACTTCGCAAAATCTCCACCGTGTTCAACACCTGACTGAGGTTCTCTGGTCTTCTTCCCATCAGTGTCAGAAGAGTATCCAGTCTTCTCATCAGTAGACGATCTACAAGTATTAACAATTTATCTTCACCCACACACAAGCCAGGGTTGGGCCACATTGTGTGTGGGAGTCCTCATATTACACATTCCTTAGCCCATCGATCAGCTCAGTGATTGGCTGAACCCGTCGGACTTCAATCAGCCACTTCCTTCACCAATTCACCCCCCTTCTTGAAGGCCGTTTATCTCTAAGACGGAGCTGGCAGTTGAAACTAGTTCTCTGTCAGGCTATGTGACATTTAACTGGGGCAAAAGCTATCCTTCAGAGTTCTAATACTTCTCACTGTGTTCAGACGAGTGCGATGAATGCACTAGAACTCACATATCCGCGTATAAGATGTGTTTAACATTGAATGAATATATTTTATTTACATGTACTTCATCTCATTGGAGCAGAGGCTGCAGTTAGCATACCCTGCCTTATCAATGTATTTAAAACACTGACAGCGGGAAGCTGTACTGCTCTCTCTTCACGTCTGTTTAGACCTCCACCTTTATCCAGGCCCAGCTCCACTCACATCTCAGCCCTGCGTCAAGCTGCGCTACACACACACAACATCCTCTTCCTGAAGCTCTCTGACCTCTTCATCTCATCAGTATCTGGGCCTCATGTTTCAAGTTATTATCACCACGAAATCGCCTCATTCTACTTTGAGTTAAACAAAAAAAACTGCAACCCGAACCGCCGGTGTTCCGGTTTAACGTTAATGAGTGACCGCGTGGACTGAACCGGAAGACGGAGGGTGATTCATGTTTCATCACGTTACGCTTTTTCCTCCTAATCTTGATAATGATGAGCGTTAGCTGTTGACAAAGTTCCGCATGCAGTGGACGTTAACTTAACCCAACAAGTCTGAACGGTAACGGAACTTAAACTTTAACGAGGGAAATGAAGACGGTGTAGACATCTTAACGCTGATTGGCCAGGACTCGACACGTGTCGCATCAAATATGTTTTATTGCGAAGATCACGACATCACATTTTCTCCTTGTCTCACTCCAATCTGAGAAGCGCTGGCGACACGTTTGCAGGTATTAAATCAGTTGAAGAAGAAAACGACGAATTGCAACAGAGTCTCACTCCAAACTACATTAAAAGTTATCAGCCGGAGCATGAACAGTGTTAAATAAAGTGAACCTACGTGCTCTTTGTATCCGGATTTCCGGGTTGAGAACAGCGTCCAGAAGTTCCCGTTGTCGCTTATTCGCCTCTTTTGAACGAGAGAGTTCCTCCTCGTACTCTGCTATCGTTCTTTCAAACAGACCAAATATCTCTTCAACAGCCGCAGTTCGTCGCTGGTTGATTAAAGATCTCAACATTTCTACTTTAGACATTTTCACTAAACCACAGAAAGTTTTCCTCCAGACGAACTCCGTTAAAAACACCGTTTACTCTCATTAAACTCTGACTAGCGCTGTGTTGGTCACTTCCGTGCCCGTCTGTCTGTTTCCAGGTAGCATGCTAAGCTAACTTCTATAGCTTTATAGGCTACCACGAGATTAGTCCTCGTCCTCTTCTTCTTCCTCTCCTCCTTCTTCTTCGTCTTCTTCTCATTCTTCTTCTGTCACTTTAATGGCGGACTACAAACCAATGTTTAAGGCGCCACCTACTGGACCGGAGTGTGTAACATCATGCCTTTATGACAGTTATCATTTAAACACAATCATCATGTTATTTATAAATATAATGAAACAATTAGAAATAAACTTCATATTGCAGTCATATTCTGGCCTTTTAACCCGTTCCATTCAAAATATTAAATAAAGCCCTTTTAAGCTGAACTTGTTTGTCCCCCGTCTCTAACAGTCCTTTGATGCTCCACTCCCTTCCTGTATCTACCACTCTGTTCTTCAGTCTTTCTCTTTCCACCCTGAACTTCCTCCACTCTATCAGCACATGTTCTACAGTTTCTTTACAGTTGCATATCTCACATTTATCCCACTCTGTCTTTTTCATGATGTGTATGTGTCATTGAGTCCTGTATGTCCGAACCTTAATCTGAAAGTAACATCTTCTTTTCTAATTTTACTTCCATCACTTCTCACTCTGACTGATGTCTGAATTGTGTTGTAATTTCTACCCTTATTGTCATTATTCCAAATTTCCTGCCAAGATGTCCCATCCAAAGCTTTTACCAGAGAATGTCGAGTCCTCCCAACCATTGTACAGGACAGTCGATGCTGTGTTTCCGTTAAGTCCACCCTGAATTCTAATCCAGTGTGATAGTGCTGACTCAGTTCTCCTCACATGTAATGGCAGTTGCCTGGATTTCACCAGCAATGCATTAATGGGTGTGGTTTTGACTCTGGAGATGAGTCAGAGGAGAACCATCCAGAAGAAAAGGTGAACAGATAAAAGTCCATTCAGACAGGTTCTAGTTGACAAGAAAATAGTAAGAGATGAAGCGAGTCAGTGCCTTTGTGTTCCGACTGGACCCCACTAATCACGTTTTATTATCCAATGCAGTGGTTCTCAAACTGTGGGGCGCGGTGGTATTACAGGTGGGGCGCAGGGGGAAATACAGAATATATATATATATATATATATATATATATATATATATATATATATATATATATATTATTTTTAAAGTAATTAATAAATACATGGCGAAATGCCTGTACTTTCGTGTAAATGTTTACGTTACGCCGTTAACAGGTTACGCATGCGCGACGGCCATGATCCTTGGCGACTCACATGTGTGGCTAAGTGTTCCAAATGAAGAGACATTTGGCAGGCGGGAACAGAAAAGCAACCGCAAGCGATGCATCCGAGACGAACAGCAAGCAGCCAAGAAGAACATATGATGACTATCTTGCTCTGGGTTTCACAGTGAACGCGGTAGGAGATGAGGAGAGACCAGTCTGCGTTTTATGTCTGAAAACTAGCTGCGGATAGTATGAAACTTATTTTGTTTCGTTTTTCATTGTTTTCTTGAAAATATGTTGAGTGCAAAACAGGTTAATTGCAGCCAATTGCAAGCAGCTATTTTTTTGCCAAATTGTAGTTCTTTTTTGCACAGATACAACTTTATTTGCATTGTTCTAACAAAGCGATTGCACATTTTATTAGTTTTTGTCTGATGGAGCAATCTGGTTTACTTAAAAGTGATTGCAATTTTCTTTATTCTATTATTTGAAAAAGCACAGACGGAGGAGTCACAAAATGTTGTTTCAATAAAAATTCAACCATTTTGTTACAATTTAGTTGGGGCGGTGGGGCATGAACATTTTTCTTCCTCCAAAGTGGGGCGCAACAGAAAAGGTTTGAGAACCACTGATCGAATGTATTACACTACTGGTATAATATAGTATAGATTTATTTCTCTAAGAAAAAGTGGTGATTTCAAACGAGTACAAAAAAAAGTACGTTTGGTTTAATTTTTGGACCCCTCAAGACATCAGTATGAACAAAACATACCGAGCGATGAATTATTTTCTGGGTATTTTTGCATGTTGGTAGGCCTGAGTGTGTCTTTTGCCGTGTTCATTATCGGGACGGACAAGATCCTTATTGCATTAATCATGCGTCACATTGAACATATGAACTCACATTAAGACGAGATTCTCTTCTGCCCTGAATTAAAAAGCAGGCAAGACATTAAATAAAGCTCCCATTTCTATTTACTGTCCCAAGACTAGATATTTACAAAATGACGTGACCTCTTTTATATTGGTCCCAACAAAGAGTCCCAAGAAAATGAACAATTTCAAATAAAAACAGCATCAATGTGAATTACAGATGCCAGTTACTACACACAATCCTCTTGTTTATGTAAGTATATATTTGTATTCATCCATCTATTTGTCCCATTCATATCCCAGATCTCGTTTCTTTTTCTCATTAAATGTGTGCAATACTGTTGGGGATACTTTTACACACACCCCTCATTTTCAGACGTGCAGTATATAGTACTATGTTTTATTTGTGTCACCACATTTTATCTTACTACATAGTGTTCTTATTGCAACTAATGCTTTTATTGCTGAGCCGACCTGTTCTCATCAAACACATTTAATTGTGCTGTTGACCATGTGAACCAACATGAGACAATGTACACAATTGGTGTACCAAGTGCTGCAAGTGCTTTTGTATTTGTCCATCATGTCGACACCTTGTGGTGCTCCATCTTCTGCAGGTTAAACAAATTACAGGGCTGACGTGACTGCTGGTGACTGTGTGTGTTCATCTTTCACAGCAAAGACTCCCTGGGTTAGAAGCAGAGCTGACGCTACTATTCCCTGTGTTACCCAGATTCATATGGCACATAAAGTGAACATGACAAAGGGTCCTTTGTTCTCCAGTGGTGCATATATGCTCTCCCATGGTCCTATATGTTCCCTCCACGCATTATCACTGTACGACGCTTGGTCAGGACCCATTGGCATCACTTAGGTTTCAGCAGCAAAACTACTTTAGATTTAGTTAGGTTTAGGAAAATATCATGGTTTGGGCTAAAATAAGCATGTTTTTGAACATCGGTTCCGCAGCTCTATAAAGCACATCATGAGAACCTGAAAAGGATGTGACCTAGCTATATTTGCTAAATAGGACATGAGCTATAGTGGGAACTTGTCAAAAGGAACAAGGCATGGAGTTGAACGCAGAGACCTGAGAAAAATGTGTCCCTGACAACATAAAGCAACTTAAAGCATTTTGAAGCCGGATTCATCCTCTGGGGACCTTGAATGTCGGTAGAAAATGATATGGCAATGCATCTCATAGTTGTTGAGATATTTTAGTGGTGCACCAACAGACTGAATGAAGAACAATGATCACCATGTTCACCCTCTTAGGTTGTGTTACATCAGCTTCCTCAATCAATCAATGTTTAGATCTAGATACCTGTACAACATATATGTATAATATATATTAAATATGGCTATATTTAAACTGACTGGTGTTTCTACTGCATGCTGTGTTTTATGTGCCGATAGATCTTTTATTATTCCAGCCCACACTGGGAGAGACACAGAAGTGCTGCACCCTTTGATGTAGATAACTAATATATCCACGACATAGGCTACTGTATGTCGTCATGTGAACCAACCGCCTTTTCCCAGGTACCTCTGTTGCCATGGTAACCAGGCACAGTGACACTTCCTGGTCCATAAGCGCCGGTGGTCTTCCTCTGTTGGGTCCCTTTGTGAGCTTTATGGGGGTTAATGCAGCACGGACGTTTAAGGCACAACCCCCTATGCTGCACACATCCCCTGCTGCATTGCAATAAGGAGTTGAGATAAAAGGCTGAATTCAACATCAACACTGCTCACTGAACATGACTCACTACATTTATAATTGATACACACATTCATAATGGATTCAAAGCACTGATAAATACTTTTTTTCAAAAAGAAAGTCATTGGTGGAATGACAGATAGCGGCTGTTTTACTCGTCATAATCAGAGCTCTCGTTGATCTCTGCAGCACACGAGCCCTTTGTGTTTTTATGAGCAGTGTGAAGGTCTGCAGGGTATTTACACACGGATACATATCTGATCTATGTACAGTTGTCTTACGCAATATGATGATTAAAGTCCCATGTATATCTCCTCTGGGCATGTTATTTTATTGGGTATGTGTCTCTCCGGGTATAGGAACAGGGCAAAGTGATGGATCTGGCTTTCCCCACAGACACCCTCATTAAATGCTGAGCTCCTGTGTACATAACATCCACATTTACTGAGATATGAGATATGCTGCACCATGAATCTCACCCAATCTAGAGATGGAAAATGTAGATATTTTACCCGAGGGTGTGGAGGAGAGGACGGCGGGGAAACAGATGAGGACCGTAAAGTGGAACTAGAAAAAGCATTTCCTGCTGAAAATGCGTTGGAATGCTGAAAACTGAAATTAATCGCAAAAACATTGCTTAAAATAGATATCCAATTCAAAAACAAATTGCAAAAAGCTTAATAATTCAAAGAGTTTAAAGATTACAAATATGACAAGTCATATCACACCTCTCCTGAAAGAGCTGAACATTTTGACATTTGAACAGTTTCTGTGGCTTAAAAAAATTCATCAGTGGTGATATTTGTAGTAGTATAAGTTGTAGTAGAAGTATTATTTGTAGAAGTATTAGTAGCATTAGAATAACTACTAGTCGTACTATTAGTGATATTTGTAGTAGTAGTAGAAGTTGTAGTAGAAGTATTATTAGTAGTAGAAGTATTAGTAATTAGAAGAAGTAGTAGAAGACGTAGTATCAGTAGTCATAGTAATAGCTGTAGTATTGGTCGTAGTATTTAATATCACAGTAGTAGTAGTAATAGTAATGGCAGTAGAAGATGTAGCAGTAGTAGTAGTACTAGTAGCAGTCGTACTAATAGCTGTAGTAGTATTACTACTTTTAGTAGCATGAATAGTAGTAGTAGCAGTTGTCATATAAGTAATAGTAGTGGTAGTAATAGCAGTAGTGGTAGTAATAATATTGATGGTAGCAGTAATAGCAGTAGCAGTAGTAGTAATAGTAGCAACAGCAAAAGTTATAGTAGAAGTAGTAGTAGCAGTAGTAGTAACACTATATTAGCAGCAGCAGTAGTAGTTAGAGCATTCATTTTTTTAACAAAAAAGCCTAATTTTGAGCTTGTTTAAATACAGTTAATCCATGGGGCTTTTATTTTGAAAGGGTGGGGCTGGGTGGGGGAGTGAGGGGGAGAGGAGACATAATCATAATGTTTGACACACATAAACAGAGGTTATTAAATGACAGGCTTCATCACAAGCAGTTCAGTTAGAATTCACTCTCTGGGGCTTTTATTTTGAAATGGGGTGTGGTGTGTGTGTGTGGGGGGGCGGGTGGAGGAGGAGGGGGGAAAGACCTCTAAAGATCCCTAAGACCTGAATGACTGTATGAGAGAGACACACAGAGAGAGAGGGAGAGGAGTGTATGTGCGCGCGCGTGTGTCTGTGAGTCTGTGTGTTTATAAACATCACTAATTGGCTCAATCGCGAACACCTGTGTGCCTGAAGCCATTTGAAAATATTCTCCATAGAGATCCCATTGAAAATAAAAAGCTTAATAATTCAAAAAGTTTAAAGGTGTAAATAAAATATATTCATTCAATGTTAAATAATATGCGCTATACTTGTAAGCTTATATTGCGGAGTTGTGAGGTCACTGTAAGTAGGTCAAATACTCCGAGCAGGGCATTCCTGCACCTGCTCGCATGATAGAAACAGATACAGTGGCCCTGAAAGAAACACTTGCTTAAACCACCAGATTAGGGCGGAAACTGCCATCTTAGAGTAGGAGAAGAGTTCTCTTTATCTATTCACACAGAGACTTCGAAATAGCTTAGAACTGCACCCTTTCCGGCACCTTGAGTGTTAACAACATGCATACACACTGATGAGCCAGAGAAGGCGGGATCCGGACATGAGCCAGTGTGGGTGGAGATGCCCAGTGCTCCAACCAGGCTGCTGTTCTGCTAAACACAGCCCTGCCTGCAACTTTGCTTTAACTAATAGGCTTCCATCAGAAGAACCTATAACACGCATGCGCACTATGTCTAAGCCTTTTAGCTTTCACTTTTCTAGGTCCGTGCACATTTAACTGCTGGACATAATACTTCTGTTACAAATAAATGTTATTGCTTGAATTGAGCTAAACGCCTCGATCTCAGTCTGTTCACTCGAGTTAAATCCTCAACAAAGGTTAGAAATATGAAAAGTCATAGCAGACCTCTGGTGAAAGAGCTGAACATTTTAATAGTTGAACGGTTTCTGGAGCTTAAAATATGAAGGAGAAGAAGAGGTGCGACGGAAGAAATAGAAGAAGTTGAATAAAGATGTTGGAAAATAATAAAGAATAAAGAAAAGAATAAAGATTGTTGGAATGCTTAACAGCATTCCAACAATTATGTCTGCATGCCTGAATGTGAGTGATGGGAGTCTTGCATAAAAGTGTTTTGATAAAAAAAAGAACAAAAGCTGCAGTGATGTCCATTGTCTTCTGTGAACCTGTCGTAAGCATATCCTTTGATATTGATCTTTGAGCTACTTGGAGACAGAGTTGTCAACACATCTATGACATACGAGTTTATATGGTGAACTTAACTGCTATTGTAGTTTTAGTTACATTTCCAGCAGTTACTGAACACCAGAATCATTCATATGGAGTTTTCCTAATTCTCAAATCCACGGTTTTACTCTCTTTCAACATAGCAAATATTTTTTCTAGCATACTAAACAATATGGTAGTATGGGTATTGGCACACACAGTATGTTCCAATACGCAGTATGTCAAATGCAGTGTGCCAAAAACAACAGAATGTCCCTCTGCATATGGTCGCATTTTGCATTATACAAGTCAGCATGCTTCTCTGGCTATTCTGACCCACAATCCTCTGCGCCGCTGATATATGAGAAAGAGGGTCAAGGTTCGAGGTGCAATGTTATGACAAAGTATGTCCCAATGCATGCAACAGTATGTACTTTGCAAAGTAAAAAATAAAAAGTATGCGACGTTTGAAAGTATGCAGCAGTGAATAAATACAGGGAGTGCTCACAAGAGAAATGTAGAATCTGCGCGCTAGGTGTCAGTGTGACGCCACCCTGTAGCATTGATTGGACAGGTTGCATCCACTTAGCCCCAATAGTGTGAATGTCCTCGCGCTGGCTAGATCTCGTGATACCGACAGCTCACAAACAAAAGTGTCACAGCGAACCAGGAACCGTCTCTTTATCAAATAACAACAACAAAAAAACAAAATGACCGGCCTACCTGATTCGGAGGTAGGTGGAGAAAAGAAGTGGTGAGCGTCGTGGGAGGGCGGGCCTGGATTAGAAATGCATTTAGAGCCGGAAAACAAGTCCCTCCTCTGCTCTCAGTCCAGATTGAACCCAGTAAAGAGTGGACGCACTTCAGGATGAGACTCTCACATCTGAGAGTTTACATGTCTGTGTTTGTAACGGCTGTTTGAGATCGTTTGTGTGATACACCGTTATGATTGTGTCTTTAGGGAAAGAGGACCAACTTGCGCAAGCTCGGCTCTGAACGCATTGAGCACAACATGAGAGTGAAGTTCAACCCACTGGCTCTGCTGCTGGACTCTTCTCTGGAGGGAGAATTTGACCTGGTCCAGAGAATCATCTATGAAGTAAGAAACATTTGCTATGTATTATAATAACATGGTTATAATGTTTAAAATCACAGTTGTTTTTCTGCTGTGTAAGTCAGCTTTTGCTGGTGCTGAACTGAAACTCTTTTAACTCATTGTGAGTCCTCATTCACAGGTGGAAGATCCCAGTCTGCCCAACGATGAAGGAATCACTGCCCTACACAATGCTGTCTGTGCCGGACATACAGAGATCGTCAAGTTTCTGGTTCAGTTTGGTGTCAATGTCAATGCTGCTGACAGTGATGGCTGGTAAGTTCTCAGATCAGTCCAAACGGTTATCATTCGTCTCCATGTTGTTTTTTCTTCAACTTAACTTTGAGCATAATCTAGCAGTATGAGCTACAACAGAACTACTCCTAGTGGTTGGTGTTTCTCAGCTCCCACTCTCGTATCCTCTGTCCTTACCTCCTTTTTCACCCACCCTCTAACACAGGACCCCTCTTCACTGTGCTGCATCCTGTAACAATGTGCAAGTGTGCAAGTTCCTGGTGGAGTCTGGTGCAGCAGTGTTTGCTATGACTTACAGTGACATGCAAACGGCAGCTGATAAATGTGAAGAGATGGAGGAGGGCTACACCCAGTGCTCCCAGTTCCTCTACGGTCAGTAAAAGCGGTGTTATTATTTTACCTTATACGAATTTAGTTTTAATTCTTTCCTGTGTCTTATGTTTCTGTGAAAAACTCACTATTAATTATTTTTCTGTTATTTTAAAACTGTGTACCCTAAGGTGTGCAAGAGAAGATGGGCATCATGAACAGGGGAGTGGTCTATGGTCTGTGGGACTACAGTGGTGAAAACCCCGATGAACTGATGTTCCGCGAGGGAGACTGCATGACCATCGTCCGAAGGGAGGACGAGGACGAGATAGACTGGTGGTGGGCGCACATGGCTGACACCGAGGGGTACATTCCCCGCAACCTCCTTGGGGTGAGTCACGAGTCACTGAAACTGTAATGAAGACAAGCGTGTTCATTATGTCATGAACAAATGTGCATTGTTGACATTGTTGTCTTCTTCTTGTCTCTTAACAGCTCTATCCCAGAATAAAGCCAAGACAGAGAACCTTGGCTTAAAACGCTGCGCATTCCAGTGTCCCGGAACTCTCCAAAACTCTCTCGCACACACACACACACACACACACACACACACACACACACACACACACACACACACACACACACACACACACACACACACACACACACACACACACACACACACAGGCAGGCTTTAACAGACTGGGGAAGAGAAGGGCACTGCTATAATGAAGAGAATGAGACAGACCAAACAATATGAAGGATCACCTATGAACTCTTTCTGGCACTTTTTTTTCTGTATCTACGACAGAGGGATTCTCCTTCACTTATTTTTCCAGGCCACACTGTGTACTTAAGACACCATTGACATTGTTTCCCTTTTATTCCACTGTTTTTTGCTGTTATGTAATTAGTGTCTGCAACTATTTCTGAACGGACAGAAACACAAATGTTGGGATGTAAATTGAACAAGCGGTATTCTTATTGCGAGACATTTTTACACTTTCGAATCGTCTTTTAAAACTACGTGGGGCTCTACAGTGCATGAGGCGAACAAGTGGAGGATGATGATGATGATGATTTAAAAATGCTCCTTTACCGTGACAATCTTTGGGGCGCCTGTTTTTCCACCATCACTGTTGAGTGACTGTGCCTCTTCATAACGGCACTAGAGGTGTAACGTTTCAGTTGTAACCGTCACTGTTCTGACTAAACAAAAACAAAATGAGATGATTGGTGGAAAGGACCTGCGATGAAGCTTTTGATTGATCTGTTGCTGTTTGTTCTGTGAAACCCAGAAAGCCAGTCTGCTTTCATACATTGTGGTTGAGATGCCATAGATACCGTGTATACATGTATTTGTGTTTTAAAAAAACTTGTGAAGTTACTGTAGGAATTATATTCTTATGAAAATGGACTTTCACGCTCTTTAGAAACCCTTTGACCAGGGAGGAGATGTCATGCAGTATGAAAAATAATATTTTATTACAGCCATTTCATGACGATATATTGTAAGAAGGCAAGCGTAACACCAGAAACCTTTGTAATAATCGGTAAGCGAATATGATGCTACATCCTAAAGTCAGAGACAATTTCTCAAGTCAAATAAAAGATAAAAAAGATGGAATTTATACAATAAGACTTCACAGTACCCATCACTTATCTGTCAATGCAGATGTATTTATTTTTGTTACTTTTTTGTTTAGCCCTTTTGTCAGTACTATAACCACAGATGTACTGTAGTGTTTCAAACATTTACAATAAAATACTTTGTACTAAGTTTTTATGGTCTGCTTGTATGACTACAAACACAGACCGGATTCCAGTTTTCTCATCGTTGTGATAAAGGTGAGTAGAAATATGTTGCTCTCAATGCATATTGTTGTTTTGTTACACTGTCGTTGCTGCCCCCTGCTGGACCGACGAGGACTGTTCACCTCCCAGAGCACCAATCCAAATATGGAAGACGAGTCTGAGGTGTGAGCATGACAAGGATAGAGTGATGAACCCCTGTTGGATCATCGTCCTCGGTGTGTGCACCCATCTGGGCTGTGTGCCCATCGCCAACGCCGTAGACTTCGGAGGCTACTACTGTCCGTGCCATGGCTCCCACTACGATGCTTCAGGAAGGATAAGAAAGGGACCTGCTCCTCTAAAGCTGGAGGTTCCCTTCTATGAGTTCACTGAGGAGGACGTAGTCATAGTGGGATAAATACTGGAGCTCTGTCTCAGTTCCTCCCTGTAATATGTATTTTTTAGATGGCTCCGTGTGAGAGTGACATAAAACGTGTGTATTTACTGTTAAAGACATATTTCCAACTTTATGATTGAGCTATTGTCTTTTCCCTCGTAAAAAAGTGTTGTTTTTCTTTGATTGATCTGCATCACTTAGCTTGATGTCTTTTGATTCACTGACATTTTATTTATCGTTTTAATCTCTATAGATTTTTCATTCCGCACTATTTTTAGCATTTAGTATTTTCCAAACAGCATTATGTAACACAATGTATGAGGGCCGGGTGTGATCAGGGCCCCGTGCCACGTACGTGGCTAACTGATGTGTAGATTGCTTTTTCTCAGGATCTTTTTATGAGTTTGTGTCAGACAAGATGACAATTTTATACCAGTAATGGCAGCAGCAAAGAGTGCAAACTGCCAAGTAAGATAAAGAACTATTGTGTCACACTCCAGTCACTGATGGATTTAATCCTGACGAACAAAGTGTGCCATGTACAACTGTATGAACCAGTGAAATACACAAACCTTTTACTTTTTATTGATGAAATCATTTGACTACAATATACTGTGCACAGATGCAGGTAAAACCATCGTCTTAAACTGACATTACCATCAAATCAATCATCAATATAATCATCAAAACTATTTCAAACTGTACAGTTGGCGCTCATTCAGTGAATCACTTTTTGTATTGAAATCAGTGTAGTTGAACCGCGGTTAATCATGTGTAACTTCAGAGGTGACTCGTGCTGAAAGCTTTTATCACAAACGGAAACTTTACTGCAACCAGAACAGCTAAAGGGGATTGTTTCCTGTGTGGGTATTCATGTGTACCTTTAGATCTCTGTTGCGCACAAATCTCTTACAGCAAACTGAGCAGCTGAAAGGTTTCTTTCCTGTGTTGTGGCTCTGTAAATTTGAACGATTCTTAAAAGATTTCTTACAGACTGAGCAGCTGAAAGGTTTTTCTCCTGTGTGGGTTCTCATGTGGCTCTGTAAATGTGAACGCTGGTTAAAAGATTTCTTACAGACTGAGCAGCTGAAAGGATTTTCTCCTGTGTGGGTTCTCATGTGTATCTGTAATTTTGAACGCTGGTTAAAAGATTTCTTACAGACTGAGCAGCTGAAAGGTTTTTCTCCTGTGTGGGTTCTCATGTGTTTCTGTAAAGTTGAACGCCTGTTAAAAGATTTCTTACAGACTGAGCAGCTGAAAGGTTTTTCTCCTGTGTGGGTTCTCATGTGTGTCTGTAAATGTGAACGCTGGTTAAAAGATTTCTTACAGACTGAGCAGCTGAAAGGTTTTTCTCCTGTGTGGGTTCTCATGTGTATCTGTAATTTTGAACGCACGTTAAAAGATTTCTTACAGACTGAGCAGCTGAAAGGTTTTTCTCCTGTGTGGGTTCTCATGTGACTCTGTAAATTTGAACGCCGGTTAAAAGATTTCTTACAGACTGAGCAGCTGAAAGGTTTTTCTCCTGTGTGGGTTCTCATGTGACTCTGTAAATGTGAACGCCGGTTAAAAGATTTCTTACAGACTGAGCAGCTGAAAGGTTTTTCTCCTCTGTGGGTTCTCATGTGTATCTTCAGAGTTCCACTCTTGCCAAATGTTTTCTCACACTCAGAGCATCTAAAATGTTTTTCACCAGCGCTACATCTTGAATCACTGACACGGACTTCATCAGGTTTCACATAGTTTAAACCTGACTGAGGTTCTCTGGTCTTCTTCCCATCACCACCCTCATCAGTGTCAGAAGACTCTCCAGTCTTCTCAGCAGTATCTGGTTCTGGATGTCTATCTGGATCCAAGTTCCTGTCTGGTTCTGGTCCTCCACAGTCTTCTCCATCAGCTTCTGTTCCCATCTGTTTAGTTTGTCTTTGATGAAGCTGTGAGGACTGAGCTTCCTCTTCTTCATCTTCACTCTTCACAGGAGTCAATGAGAACTTGACATCAGCCTCCTCCAGACCTTGAAGCTGCTCTCCTTCCTGACTGGTGCAGAGTTCCTCCTGTTCTTCTTTAATGTGTGAGGGCTCTGGGTCCTCCTGGTCCAGACTGGAGCTCCACTCCTGCTGCTCAGAGGGAACCTCTTCTTTAACCAACAACAGCTGCTGGACGTCTGCAGGAAAACAGTAAACACACACAGAGGGGTTACAAAGACATTTTAGAATTGAGCAAATCGTCTCCTGGACATACACTTCCAGAGTATCACTAGAACCAGATAATACAATAATGTAATCAACTTATGTGACCATGAACACATGAACCATTTTAAGCTGCAAAATCCATGACTTTTACTTGTACTTTAAGTTGAAATATTTCCTGTCATCATCAGGTTTCACATAGTTTAAACCTGACTGAGGTTCTCTGGTCTTCTTCCCATCACCACCCTCATCAGTGTCAGAAGAGTATCCAGTCTTCTCATCAGTAGACGATCTACAAGTATTAACAATTTATCTTCACCCACACACAAGCCAGGGTTGGGCCACATTGTGTGTGGGAGTCCTCATATTACACATTCCTTAGCCCATCGATCAGCTCAGTGATTGGCTGAACCCGTCGGACTTCAATCAGCCACTTCCTTCACCAATTCACCCCCCTTCTTGAAGGCTGTTTATCTCTAAGACGGAGCTGGCAGTTGAAACTAGTTCTCTGTCAGGCTATGTGACATTTAACTGGGGCAAAAGCTATCCTTCAGAGTTCTAATACTTCTCACTGTGTTCAGACGAGCGCGATGAATGCACTAGAACTCACATATCCGCGTATAAGATGTGTTTAACATTGAATGAATATATTTTATTTACATGTACTTCATCTCATTGGAGCAGAGGCTGCAGTTAGCATACCCTGCCTTATCAATGCATTTAAAACACTGACAGCGGGAAGCTGTACTGCTCTCTCTTCACGTCTGTTTAGACCTCCACCTTTATCCAGGCCCAGCTCCACTCACATCTCAGCCCTGCGTCAAGCTGCGCTACACACACAACATCCTCTTCCTGAAGCTCTCTGACCTCATCATCTCATCAGTATCTGGGCCTCATGTTTCAAGTTATTATCACCACGAAATCGCCTCATTCTACTTTGAGTTCAACAAAAAAAACTGCAACCCGAACCGCCGGTGTTCCGGTTTAACGTTAATGAGTGACCGCGTGGACTGAACCGGAAGACGGAGGGTGATTCATGTTTCATCACGTTACGCTTTTTCCTCCTAATCTTGATAATGATGAGCGTTAGCTGTTGACAAAGTTCCGCATGCAGTGGACGTTAACTTAACCCAACAAGTCTGAACGGTAACGGAACTTAAACTTTAACGAGGGAAATGAAGACGGTGTAGACATCTTAACGCTGATTGGCCAGGACTCGACACGTGTCGCATCAAATATGTTTTATTGCGAAGATCACGACATCACATGTTCTCCTTGTCTCACTCCAATCTGAGAAACGCTGGCGACACGTTTGCAGGTATTAAATCAGTTGAAGAAGAAAACGACGAATTGCAACAGAGTCGCACTCCAAACTACATTAAAAGTTATCAGCCGGAGCATGAACAGTGTTAAATAAAGTGAACCTACGTGCTCTTTGTATCCGGATTTCCGGGTTGAGAACAGCGTCCAGAAGTTCCCGTTGTCGCTTATTCGCCTCTTTTGAACGAGAGAGTTCCTCCTCGTACTCTGCTATCGTTCTTTCAAACAGACCAACTATCTCTTCAACAGCCGCAGTTCGTCGCTGGTTGATTAAAGATCTCAACATTTCTACTTTAGACATTTTCACTAAACCACAGAAAGTTGTCCTCCAGACGAACTCCGTTAAAAACACCGTTTACTCTCATTAAACTCTGACTAGCGCTGTGTTGGTCACTTCCGTCCCCGTCTGTCTGTTTCCAGGTAGCATGCTAAGCAAACTTCAATAGCTTTATAGGCTACCACGAGATTAGTCCTCGTCCTCTTCTTCTTCCTCTCCTCCTTCTTCTTCGTCTTCTTCTCATTCTTCTTCTGTCACTTTAATGGCGGACTACAAACCAATGTTTAAGGCGCCACCTACTGGACCGGAGTGTGTAACATCATGCCTTTATGACAGTTATCATTTAAACACAATAATAATGTCATTTATAAATATAATGAAACAATTAGAAATACACTTCATATTGCAGTCATATTCTGGCCTTTTAACCCGTTCCATTCAACATATTAAATAAAGCCCTTTTAAGCTGAACTTGTTTGTCCCCTGTCTCTAACAGTCCTTTGATGCTCCACTCCCTTCCTGTATCTACCACTCTGTTCTTCAGTCTTTCTCTTTCCACCCTGAACTTCCTCCACTCTATCAGCTCATGTTCTACAGTTTCTTTACAGTTGCATATCTCACATTTATCCCACTCTGTCTTTTTCATGATGTGTATAATGTGTCATTGAGTCCTGTATGTCCGAACCTTAATCTGAAAGTAACATCTTCTTTTCTACTTTTACTTCCATCACTTCTCACTCTGACTGATGTCTGAATTGTGTTGTAATTTCTACCCTGATTGTCATTATTCCAAATTTCCTGCCAAGATGTCCCATCCAAAGCTTTTACCAGAGAATGTCGAGTACTCCCAACCATTGTACAGGACAGTCGATGCTGTGTTTCCGTTAAGTCCACCCTGAATTCTAATCCAGTGTGATAGTGCTGACTCAGTTCTCCTCACATGTAATGGCAGTTGCCTGGATTTCACCAGCAATGCATTAATGGGTGTGGTTTTGACTCTGGAGATGAGGCAGAGGAGAACCATCCAGAAGAAAAGGTGAACAGATAAAAGTCCATTCAGACAGGTTCTAGTTGACAAGAAAATAGTAAGAGATGAAGCACGCCGTTAACAGGTTACGCTTGCACTACGGCCATGATCCTTGGCGACTCACATGTGTGGCTTAGTGTTCCAAATGAAGAGACATTTGGCAGGCGGGAACAGAAAAGCAACCACAAGCGATGCATCCGAGACGAACAGCAAGCAGCCAAGAAGAACATATGATGACGCCTATCTTGCTCTGGGTTTCACAGTGAACGCGGTAGGAGATGAGGAGAGACCAGTCTGTGTTTTATGTCTGAAAACTAGCTGCGGATAGTATGAAACTTATTTTGTTTCGTTTTTCATTGTTTTCTTGAAAAGATGTTGAGTGTAAAACAGGTTAATTGCAGCCAATTGCAAGCAGCTATTTTTTGCCAAATTGTAGTTCTTTTTTGCACAGATACAACTTTATTTGCATTGTTCTAACAAAGTGATTGCACATTTTATTAGTTTTTGTCTGATGGAGCAATCTGGTTTACTTAAAAGTGATTGCAATTTTCTTTATTCTATTATTTGAAAAAGCACAGACGGAGGAGTCACAAAATGTTGTTTCAATAAAAATTCAACCATTTTGCTACAATTTAGTTGGGGCGGTGGGGCATGAACATTTTTCTTCCTCCAAAGTGGGGCGCAACAGAAAAGGTTTGAGAACCACTGATCGAATGTATTACACTACTGGTATAATATAGTATAGATTTATTTCTTTAAGAAAAAGTGTTGATTTCAAACGAGTACAAAAAAAAGTACGTTTGGTTTAATTTTTGGACCCCTCAAGACATCAGTATGAACAAAACATACCGAGCGATGAATTATTTTCTGGGTATTTTTGCATGTTGGTAGGCCTGAGTGTGTCTTTTGCCGTGTTCATTATCGGGACGGACAAGATCCTTATTGCATTAATCATGCGTCACATTGAACATATGAACTCACATTAAGACGAGATTCTCTTCTGCCCTGAATTAAAAAGCAGGCAAGACATTAAATAAAGCTCCCATTTCTATTTACTGTCCCAAGACTAGATATTTACAAAATGACTTGACCTCTTTTATATTGGTCCCAACAAAGAGTCCCAAGAAAATGAACAATTTCAAATAAAAACAGCATCAATGTGAATTACAGATGCCAGTTACCACACACAATCCTCTTGTTTATGTAAGTATATATTTGTATTCATCCATCTATTTGTCCCATTCATATCCCAGATCTCATTTCTTTTTCTCATTAAATGTGTGCAATACTGTTGGGGATACTTTTACACACACCCCTCATTTTCAGACGTGCAGTATATAGTACTATGTTTTATTTGTGTCACCACATTTTATCTTACTACATAGTGTTCTTATTGCAACTAATGCTTTTATTGCTGAGCCGACCTGTTCTCATCAAACACATTTAATTCTGCTGTTGACCATGTGAACCAACATGAGACAATGTACACAATTGGTGTACAAAGTGCTGCAAGTGCTTTTGTATTTGTCCATCATGTCGACACCTTGTGGTGCTCCATCTTCTGCAGGTTAAACAAATTACAGGGCTGACGTGACTGCTGGTGACTGTGTGTGTTCATCTTTCACAGCAAAGACTCCCTGGGTTAGAAGCAGAGCTGACGCTACTATTCCCTGTGTTACCCAGATTCATATGGCACATAAAGTGAACATGACAAAGGGTCCTTTGTTCTCCAGTGGTGCATATATGCTCTCCCATGGTCCTATATGTTCCCTCCACGCATTATCACTGTACGACGCTTGGTCAGGACCCATTGGCATCACTTAGGTTTCAGCAGCAAAACTACTTTAGATTTAGTTAGGTTTAGGAAAATATCATGGTTTGGGCTAAAATAAGCATGTTTTTGAACATCGGTTCCGCAGCTCTATAAAGCACATCATGAGAACCTGAAAAGGATGTGACCTAGCTATATTTGCTAAATAGGACATGAGCTATAGTGGGAACTTGTCAAAAGGAACAAGGCATGGAGTTGAACGCAGAGACCTGAGAAAAATGTGTCCCTGACAACATAAAGCAACTTAAAGCATTTTGAAGCCGGATTCATCCTCTGGGGACCTTGAATGTCTTTAGAAAATGATATGGCAATGCATCTCATAGTTGTTGAGATATTTTAGTGGTGCACCAACAGACTGAATGAAGAACAATGATCACCATGTCCACCCTCTTAGGTTGTGTTACATCAGCTTCCTCAAACAATCAATGTTTAGATCTACCTGTACAACATATATGTATAATATATATTAAATATGGCTATATTTAAACTGACTGGTGTTCCTACTGCATGCTGTGTTTTATGTGCCGATAGATCTTTTATTATTCCAGCCCACACTGGGAGAGACACAGAAGTGCTGCACCCTTTGATGTAGATAACTAATATATCCACGACATAGGCTACTGTATGTCGTCATGTGAACCAACCGCCTTTTCCCAGGTACCTCTGTTGCCATGGGAACCAGGCACAGTGACACTTCCTGGTCCATAAGCTCCGGTGGTCTTCCTCTGTTGGGTCCCTTTGTGAGCTTTATGGGGGTTAATGCAGCACGGACGTTTAAGGCACAACCCCCTGTGCTGCACACATCCCCTGCTGCATTGCAATAAGGAGTTGAGATAAAAGGCTGAATTCAACATCAACACTGCTCACTGAACATGACTCACTACATTTATAATTGATACACACATTCATAATGGATTCAAAGCACTGATAAATACTTTTTTCAAAAAGAAAGTCATAGGTGGAATGACAGATAGCGGCTGTTTTACTCGTCATAATCAGAGCTCTCGTTGATCTCTGCAGCACACGAGCCCTTTGTGTTTTTATGAGCAGTGTGAAGGTCTGCAGGGTATTTACACACGGATACATATCTGATCTATGTACAGTTGTCTTACGCAATATGATGATTAAAGTCCCATGTATATCTCCTCTGGGCATGTTATTTTATTGGGTATGTGTCTCTCCGGGTATAGGAACAGGGCAAAGTGATGGATCTGGCTTTCCCCACAGACACCCTCATTAAATGCTGAGCTCCTGTGTACATAACATCCACATTTACTGAGATATGAGATATGCTGCACCATGAATCTCACCCAATCTAGAGATGGAAAATGTAGATATTTTACCCGAGGGTGTGGAGGAGAGGACGGCGGGGAAACAGATGAGGACCGTAAAGTGGAACTAGAAAAAGCATTTCCTGCTGAAAATGCGTTGGAATGCTGAAAACTGAAATTAATCGCAAAAACATTGCTTAAAATAGATATCCAATTCAAAAACAAATTGCAAAAAGCTTAATAATTCAAAGAGTTTAAAGATTACAAATATGAAAAGTCATATCACACCTCTCCTGAAAGAGCTGAACATTTTGACATTTGAACAGTTTCTGTGGCTTAAAAAAATTCATCAGTGGTGATATTTGTAGTAGTATAAGTTGTAGTAGAAGTATTATTTGTAGAAGTATTAGTAGCATTAGAATAACTACTAGTCGTACTATTAGTGATATTTGTAGTAGTAGTAGAAGTTGTAGTAGAAGTATTATTAGTAGTAGAAGTATTAGTAATTAGAAGAAGTAGTAGAAGACGTAGTATCAGTAGTCATAGTAATAGCTGTAGTATTGGTCGTAGTATTTAATATCACAGTAGTAGTAGTAATAGTAATGGCAGTAGAAGATGTAGCAGTAGTAGTAGTACTAGTAGCAGTCGTACTAATAGCTGTAGTAGTATTACTACTTTTAGTAGCATGAATAGTAGTAGTAGCAGTTGTCATATAAGTAATAGTAGTGGTAGTAATAGCAGTAGTGGTAGTAATAATATTGATGGTAGCAGTAATAGCAGTAGCAGTAGTAGTAATAGTAGCAACAGCAAAAGTTATAGTAGAAGTAGTAGTAGCAGTAGTAGTAACACTATATTAGCAGCAGCAGTAGTAGTTAGAGCATTCATTTTTTTAACAAAAAAGCCTAATTTTGAGCTTGTTTAAATACAGTTAATCCATGGGGCTTTTATTTTGAAAGGGTGGGGCTGGGTGGGGGAGTGAGGGGGAGAGGAGACATAATCATAATGTTTGACACACATAAACAGAGGTTATTAAATGACAGGCTTCATCACAAGCAGTTCAGTTAGAATTCACTCTCTGGGGCTTTTATTTTGAAATGGGGTGTGGTGTGTGTGTGTGGGGGGGCGGGGTGGAGGAGGAGGGGGGAAAGACCTCTAAAGATCCCTAAGACCTGAATGACTGTATGAGAGAGACACACAGAGAGAGAGGGAGAGGAGTGTATGTGCGCGCGCGTGTGTCTGTGAGTCTGTGTGTTTATCAACATCACTAATTGGCTCAATCGTGAACACCTGTGTGCCTGAAGCCATTTGAAAATATTCTCCATAGAGATCCCATTGAAAATAAAAAGCTTAATAATTCAAAAAGTTTAAAGGTGTAAATAAAATATATTCATTCAATGTTAAATAATATGCGCTATACTTGTAAGCTTATATTGCGGAGTTGTGAGGTCACTGTAAGTAGGTCAAATACTCCGAGCAGGGCATTCCTGCACCTGCTCGCATGATAGAAACAGATACAGTGGCCCTGAAAGAAACACTTGCTTAAACCACCAGATTAGGGCGGAAACTGCCATCTTAGAGTAGGAGAAGAGTTCTCTTTATCTATTCACACAGAGACTTCAAAATAGCTTAGAACTGCACCCTTTCCGGCACCTTAAGTGTTAACAACATGCATACACACTGATGAGCCAGAGAAGGCGGGATCCGGACATGAGCCAGTGTGGGTGGAGATGCCCAGTGCTCCAACCAGGCTGCTGTTCTGCTAAACACAGCCCTGCCTGCAACTTTGCTTTAACCAATAGGCTTCCATCAGAAGAACCTATAACACGCATGCGCACTATGTCTAAGCCTTTTAGCTTTCACTTTTCTAGGTCCGTGCACATTTAACTGCTGGACATAATACTTCTGTTACAAATAAATGTTATTGCTTGAATTGAGCTAAACGCCTCGATCTCAGTCTGTTCACTCGAGTTAAATCCTCAACAAAGGTTTGTCACGGGAGTTCACAGATAGGACCCAAAAGCAAGACCACAGGAGACAGAAGTGAATGTTCAACAGGTTTTATTTATAGACAGGTGGGTGCAGGTGTGGAGCCCGTGGTCCGACACCCGAGTGGCAGATCGACGGTGTGAGTCCCGTGGCTCGACACCGGAGGCCTGGCAGCTTGACGGCGATTGTAGTCCGTTTAACCCCAGGCGGGTAGAGCGACAGATCGACGGTGTGAGTCCCGTGGCTCGACACTGCAGTCGACAGAGTGTAATCCGTAGACCACAACGAGAGCAGAGCGGCGGAGCGCATCCACAAACACAAGGAGGGCAGAGCGGCGGAGTGTAATCCACAGACACAAGGAGGGCAGAGCGGCGGAGTGTAATCCACAGACACAAGGAGGGCAGAGGATGCCACGGGGTTTCAGCCGGTTAAAGACGGTACGACCTGACACTCCCAGACTGCAGGACCAGAGTGTATATAGTGGCAGGCTACTCATTAAGGGGCCCTGAGTCTGGTGTGTCAGGCTGCAGGAGGTGATCAGCTTGAGTGTCCTCAGCCGTGCACGATTAAGGGTGCGGCCCTGGGAGGTGTCTGAAGGCAGAGGACAAACAGAGCACATGGCACACCACAACAGACAGGGGAATCCTGGATCCTGACAAGGTTAGAAATATGAAAAGTCATAGCAGACCTCTGGTGAAAGAGCTGAACATTTTAATAGTTGAACGGTTTCTGGAGCTTAAAATATGAAGGAGAAGAAGAGGTGCGACGGAAGAAATAGAAGAAGTTGAATAAAGATGTTGGAAAATAATAAAGAATAAAGAAAAGAATAAAGATTGTTGGAATGCTTAACAGCATTCCAACAATTATGTCTGCATGCCTGAATGTGAGTGATGGGAGTCTTGCATAAAAGTGTTTTGATAAAAAAAAGAACAAAAGCTGCAGTGATGTCCATTGTCTTCTGTGAACCTGTCGTAAGCATATCCTTTGATATTGATCTTTGAGCTACTTGGAGACAGAGTTGTCAACACATCTATGACATACGAGTTTATATGGTGAACTTAACTGCTATTGTAGTTTTAGTTACATTTCCAGCAGTTACTGAACACCAGAATCATTCATATGGAGTTTTCCTAATTCTCAAATCCACGGTTTTACTCTCTTTCAACATAGCAAATATTTTTTCTAGCATACTAAACAATATGGTAGTATGGGTATTGGCACACACAGTATGTTCCAATACGCAGTATGTCAAATGCAGTGTGCCAAAAACAACAGAATGTCCCTCTGCATATGGTCGCATTTTGCATTATACAAGTCAGCATGCTTCTCTGGCTATTCTGACCCACAATCCTCTGCGCCGCTGATATATGAGCAAGAGGGTCAAGGTTCGAGGTGCAATGTTATGACAAAGTATGTCCCAATGCATGCAACAGTATGTACTTTGCAAAGTAAAAAATAAAAAGTATGCGACGTTTGAAAGTATGCAGCAGTGAATAAATACAGGGAGTGCTCACAAGAGAAATGTAGAATCTGCGCGCTAGGTGTCAGTGTGACGCCACCCTGTAGCATTGATTGGACAGGTTGCATCCACTTAGCCCCAATAGTGTGAATGTCCTCGCGCTGGCTAGATCTCGTGATACCGACAGCTCACAAACAAAAGTGTCACAGCGAACCAGGAACCGTCTCTTTATCAAATAACAACAACAAAAAAACAAAATGACCGGCCTACCTGATTCGGAGGTAGGTGGAGAAAAGAAGTGGTGAGCGTCGTGGGAGGGCGGGCCTGGATTAGAAATGCATTTAGAGCCGGAAAACAAGTCCCTCCTCTGCTCTCAGTCCAGATTGAACCCAGTAAAGAGTGGACGCACTTCAGGATGAGACTCTCACATCTGAGAGTTTACATGTCTGTGTTTGTAACGGCTGTTTGAGATCGTTTGTGTGATACACCGTTATGATTGTGTCTTTAGGGAAAGAGGACCAACTTGCGCAAGCTCGGCTCTGAACGCATTGAGCACAACATGAGATTGAAGTTCAACCCACTGGCTCTGCTGCTGGACTCTTCTCTGGAGGGAGAATTTGACCTGGTCCAGAGAATCATCTATGAAGTAAGAAACATTTGCTATGTATTATAATAACATGGTTATAATGTTTAAAATTACAGTTGTTTTTCTGCTGTGTAAGTCAGCTTTTGCTGGTGCTGAACTGAAACTCTTTTAACTCATTGTGATTCCTCATTCACAGGTGGAAGATCCCAGTCTGCCCAACGATGAAGGAATCACTGCCCTACACAATGCTGTCTGTGCCGGACATACAGAGTTCGTCAAGTTTCTGGTTCAGTTTGGTGTCAATGTCAATGCTGCTGACAGTGATGGCTGGTAAGTTCTCAGAACAGTCCAAACGGTTATCATTCGTCTACATGTTGTTTTTTCTTCAACTTAACTTTGAGCATAATCTAGCAGTATGAGCTACAACAGAACTACTCCTAGTGGTTGGTGTTTCTCAGCTCCCACTCTCGTATCCTCTGTCCTTACCTCCTTTTTCACCCACCCTCTAACACAGGACCCCTCTTCACTGTGCTGCATCCTGTAACAATGTGCAAGTGTGCAAGTTCCTGGTGGAGTCTGGTGCAGCAGTGTTTGCTATGACTTACAGTGACATGCAAACGGCAGCTGATAAATGTGAAGAGATGGAGGAGGGCTACACCCAGTGCTCCCAGTTCCTCTACGGTCAGTAAAAGCGGTGTTATTATTTTACCTTATACGAATTTAGTTTTAATTCTTTCCTGTGTCTTATGTTTCTGTGAAAAACTCACTATTAATTATTTTTCTGTTATTTTAAATCTGTGTACCCTAAGGTGTGCAAGAGAAGATGGGCATCATGAACAGGGGAGTGGTCTATGGTCTGTGGGACTACAGTGGTGAAAACCCCGATGAACTGATGTTCCGCGAGGGAGACTGCATGACCATCGTCCGAAGGGAGGACGAGGACGAGATAGACTGGTGGTGGGCGCACATGGCTGACACCGAGGGGTACATTCCCCGCAACCTCCTTGGGGTGAGTCACGAGTCACTGAAACTGTAATGAAGACAAGCGTGTTCATTATGTCATGAACAAATGTGCATTGTTGACATTGTTGTCTTCTTCTTGTCTCTTAACAGCTCTATCCCAGAATAAAGCCAAGACAGAGAACCTTGGCTTAAAACGCTGCGCATTCCAGTGTCCCAGAACTCTCCAAAACTCTCTCGCACACACACACACACACACACACACACACACACACACACACACACACACACACACACACACACACACACACACACACACACACACACACACACACACACACAGGCAGGCTTTAACAGACTGGGGAAGAGAAGGGCACTGCTATAATGAAGAGAATGAGACAGACCAAACAATATGAAGGATCACCTATGAACTCTTTCTGGCACTTTTCTTTCTGTATCTACGACAGAGGGATTCTCCTTCACTTATTTTTCCAGGCCACACTGTGTACTTAAGACACCATTGACATTGTTTCCCTTTTATTCCACTGTTTTTTGCTGTTATGTAATTAGTGTCTGCAACTATTTCTGAACGGACAGAAACACAAATGTTGGGATGTAAATTGAACAAGCGGTATTCTTATTGCGAGACATTTTTACACTTTCGAATCGTCTTTTAAAACTACGTGGGGCTCTACAGTGCATGAGGCGAACAAGTGGAGGATGATGATGATGATGATTTAAAAATGCTCCTTTACCGTGACAACCTTTGGGGCGCCTGTTTTTCCACCATCACTGTTGAGTGACTGTGCCTCTTCATAACGGCACTAGAGGTGTAACGTTTCAGTTGTGACCGTCACTGTTCTGACTAAACAAAAACAAAATGAGATGATTGGTGGAAAGGACCTGCGATGAAGCTTTTGATTGATCTGTTGCTGTTTGTTCTGTGAAACCCAGAAAGCCAGTCTGCTTTCATACATTGTGGTTGAGATGCCATAGATACCGTGTATACATGTATTTGTGTTTTAAAAAAACTTGTGAAGTTACTGTAGGAATTATATTCTTATGAAAATGGACTTTCACGCTCTTTAGAAACCCTTTGACCAGGGAGGAGATGTCATGCAGTATGAAAAATAATATTTTATTACAGCCATTTCATGACGATATATTGTAAGAAGGCAAGCGTAACACCAGAAACCTTTGTAATAATCGGTAAGCGAATATGATGCTACATCCTAAAGTCAGAGACAATTTCTCAAGTCAAATAAAAGATAAAAAAGATGGAATTTATACAATAAGACTTCACAGTACCCATCACTTATCTGTCAATGCAGATGTATTTATTTTTGTTACTTTTTTGTTTAGCCCTTTTGTCAGTACTATAACCACAGATGTACTGTAGTGTTTCAAACATTTACAATAAAATACTTTGTACTAAGTTTTTATGGTCTGCTTGTATGACTACAAACACAGACCGGATTCCAGTTTTCTCATCATTGTGATAAAGGTGAGTAGAAATATGTTGCTCTCAATGCATATTGTTGTTTTGTTACACTGTCGTTGCTGCCCCCTGCTGGACCGACGAGGACTGTTCACCTCCCAGAGCACCAATCCAAATATGGAAGACGAGTCTGAGGTGTGAGCATGACAAGGATAGAGTGATTAACCCACGCTGGATCATCGTCCTCGGTGTGTGCACCCATCTGGGTTGTGTGCCCATCGCCGACTTCGGAGGCTACTACTGTCCGTGCCATGGCTCCCACTACGATGCTTCAGGAAGGATAAGAAAGGGACCTGCTCCTCTAAAGCTGGAGGTTCCCTTCTATGAGTTCACTGAGGACGTAGTCATAGTGGGATAAATACTGGAGCTCTGTCTCAGTTCCTCCCTGTAATATGTATTTTTAGATGGCTCCGTGTGAGAGTGACATAAAACGTGTGTATTTACTGTTAAAGACAAATTTCCAACTCTATGATTGAGCTGTTGTCTTTTCCCTCGTAAAAAAGTGAGTTGTTTTTCTTTGATTGATCTGCATCACTTTCCGTGATGTCTTTTGATTCACTGACATTTTATTTATTGTTTTAATCTCTGTAGATTTCTTTCATTCCGCACTATTTTTAGCATTTAGTATTTTCCAAACAGCATTATGTAACACAATGTATGAGGGCCGGGTGTGATCAGGGCCCCGTGCCACGTACGTGGCTAACTGATGTGTAGATTGCTTTTTCTCAGGATCTTTTTATGAGTTTGTGTCAGACAAGATGACAATTTTATACCAGTAATGGCAGCAGCAAAGAGTGCAAACTGCCAAGTAAGATAAAGAACTATTGAGTCACACTCCAGTCACTGATGGATTTAATCCTGATGAACAAAGTGTGCCATGTACAACTGTATGAACCAGTGAAATACACAAACCTTCTACTTTTTATTGATGAAATCATTTGACTACAATATACTGTGCACAGATGCAGGTAAAACCATCGTCTTAAACTGACATTACCATCAAATCAATCAATATAATCATCAAAACTATTTCAAACTGTACAGTTGGCGCTCATTCAGTGAATAACTTTTTGTATTGAAATCAGTGTAGTTGAACCGCGGTTAATCATGTGTAACTTCAGAGGTGACTCGTGCTGAAAGCTTTTATCACAAACGGAAACTTTACTGCAAACAGAACAGCTAAAGGGGATTGTTTCCTGTGTGGGTATTCATGTGTGTCTGTAAAGTTGAACGCTGGTTAAAAGATTTCTTACAGACTGAGCAGCTGAAAGGCTTTTCTCCTGTGTGGGTTCTCATGTGTATCCGTAAATGTGAACGCTCGTTAAAAGATTTCTTACAGACTGAGCAGCTGAAAGGTTTTTCTCCTGTGTGGGTTGTCATGTGGCTCTGTAAATGTGAACGCCGGTTAAAAGATTTCTTACAGACTGAGCAGCTGAAAGGTTTTTCTCCTGTGTGGGTTCTCATGTGTCTCTGTAAATTTGAACTATGGCTATAAGATTTCTTACAGACTGAGCAGCTGAAAGGTTTTTCTCCTGTGTGGGTTCTCATGTGTTTCTGTAAAGTTGAACTCTGGTTAAAAGATTTCTTACAGACTGAGCAGCTGAAAGGTTTTTCTCCTGTGTGGGTTCTCATGTGTTTCTGTAAAGTTGAACTCTGGTTAAAAGATTTCTTACAGACTGAGCAGCTGAAAGGCTTTTCTCCTGTGTGGGTTCTCATGTGTATCTTCAGATTTCCACTCTGGCCAAATGTTTTCTCACACTCAGAGCATCTAAAATGTTTTTCACCAGCGCTACATCTTGAATCACTGACACGGACTTCATCAGGTTTCACATAGTTTAAACCTGACTGAGGTTCTCTGGTCTTCTTCCCATCACCACCCTCATCAGTGTCAGAAGACTCTCCAGTCTTCTCATCAGTATCTGGTTCTGGATGTCTATCTGGAGACAAGTTCCTGTCTGGTTCTGGTCCTCCACAGTCTTCTCCATCAGCTTCTGTTCCCATCTGTTTAGTTTGTCTTTGATGAAGCTGTGAGGACTGAGCTTCCTCTTCTTCATCTTCACTCTTCACAGGCGTGAATGAGAACTTTACATCAGCCTCCTCCAGACCTTGAAGCTGCTCTCCTTCCTGACTGGTGCAGAGTTCCTCCTGTTCTTCTTTAATGTGTGAGGGCTCTGGGTCCTCCTGGTCCAGACTGGAGCTCCACTCCTGCTGCTCAGAGGGAACCTCTTCTTTAACCAACAACAGCTGCTGGACGTCTGCAGGAAAACAGTAAACACACACAGAGGGGTTACAAAGACATTTTAGAATTGAGCAAATCGTCTCCTGGACATACACTTCCAGAGTATCACTAGAACCAGATAATACAATAATGTAATCAACTTATGTGACCATGAACACATGAACCATTTTAAGCTGCAAAATCCATGACTTTTACTTGTACTTTAAGTTGAAATATTTCCTGTCATCATCAGGTTTCACATAGTTTAAACCTGACTGAGGTTCTCTGGTCTTCTTCCCATCACCACCCTCATCAGTGTCAGAAGAGTATCCAGTCTTCTCATCAGTAGACGATCTACAAGTATTAACAATTTATCTTCACCCACACACAAGCCAGGGTTGGGCCACATTGTGTGTGAGAGTCCTCATATTACACATTCCTTAGCCCATCGATCAGCTCAGTGATTGGCTGAACCCGTCGGACTTCAATCAGCCACTTCCTTCACCAATTCACCCCCCTTCTTGAAGGCTGTTTATCTCTAAGACGGAGCTGGCAGTTGAAACTAGTTCTCTGTCAGGCTATGTGACATTTAACTGGGGCAAAAGCTATCCTTCAGAGTTCTAATACTTCTCACTGTGTTCAGACGAGCGCGATGAATGCACTAGAACTCACATATCCGCGTATAAGATGTGTTTAACATTGAATGAATATATTTTATTTACATGTACTTCATCTCATTGGAGCAGAGGCTGCAGTTAGCATACCCTGCCTTATCAATGCATTTAAAACACTGACAGCGGGAAGCTGTACTGCTCTCTCTTCACGTCTGTTTAGACCTCCACCTTTATCCAGGCCCAGCTCCACTCACATCTCAGCCCTGCGTCAAGCTGCGCTACACACACAACATCCTCTTCCTGAAGCTCTCTGACCTCATCATCTCATCAGTATCTGGGCCTCATGTTTCAAGTTATTATCACCACGAAATCGCCTCATTCTACTTTGAGTTCAACAAAAAAAACTGCAACCCGAACCGCCGGTGTTCCGGTTTAACGTTAATGAGTGACAGCGTGGACTGAACCGGAAGACGGAGGGTGATTCATGTTTCATCACGTTACGCTTTTTCCTCCTAATCTTGATAATGATGAGCGTTAGCCGTTGACAAAGTTCCGCATGCAGTGGACGTTAACTTAACCCAACAAGTCTGAACGGTAACGGAACTTAAACTTTAACGAGGGAAATGAAGACGGTGTAGACATCTTAACGCTGATTGGCCAAAACTCGACACGTCGCATCAAATATGTTTTATTGCGAAGATCACGACATCACATGTTCTCCTTGTCTCACTCCAATCTGAGAAACGCTGGCGACACGTTTGCAGGTATTAAATCAGTTGAAGAAGAAAACGACGAATTGCAACAGAGTCTCACTCCAAACTACATTAAAAGTTATCAGCCGGAGCATGAACAGTGTTAAATAAAGTGAACCTACGTGCTCTTTGTATCCGGATTTCCGGGTTGAGAACAGCGTCCAGAAGTTCCCGTTGTCGCTTATTCGCCTCTTTTGAACGAGAGAGTTCCTCCTCGTACTCTGCTATCGTTCTTTCAAACAGACCAACAATCTCTTCAACAGCCGCAGTTCGTCGCTGGTTGATTAAAGATCTCAACATTTCTACTTTAGACATTTTCACTAAACCACAGAAAGTTTTCCTCCAGACGAACTCCGTTAAAAAACCGTTTACTCTCATTAAACTCTGACTAGCGCTGTGTTGGTCACTTCCGTCCCCGTCTGTCTGTTTCCAGGTAGCATGCTAAGCTAACTTCAATAGCTTTATAGGCTACCACGAGATTAGTCCTCGTCCTCTTCTTCTTCCTCTCCTCCTTCTTCTTCGTCTTCTTCTCATTCTTCTTCTGTCACTTTAATGGCGGACTACAAACCAATGTTTAAGGCGCCACCTACTGGACCGGAGTGTGTAACATCATGCCTTTATGACAGTTATCATTTAAACACAATAATAATGTTATTTATAAATATAATGAAACAATTAGAAATAAACTTCATATTGCAGTCATATTCTGGCCTTTTAACCCGTTCCATTCAACATATTAAATAAAGCCCTTTTAAGCTGAACTTGTTTGTCCCCTGTCTCTAACAGTCCTTTGATGCTCCACTCCCTTCCTGTATCTACCACTCTGTTCTTCAGTCTTTCTCTTTCCACCCTGAACTTCCTCCACTCTATCAGCACATGTTCTACAGTTTCTTTACAGTTGCATATCTCACATTTATCCCACTCTGTCTTTTTCATGATGTGTATAATGTGTCATTGAGTCCTGTATGTCCGAACCTTAATCTGAAAGTAACATCTTCTTTTCTACTTTTACTTCCATCACTTCTCACTCTGACTGATGTCTGAATTGTGTTGTAATTTCTACCCTGATTGTCATTATTCCAAATTTCCTGCCAAGATGTCCCATCCAAAGCTTTTACCAGAGAATGTCGAGTACTCCCAACCATTGTAGTAAGAGATGAAGCGAGTCAGTGCCTTTGTGTTCCGACTGGACCCCACTAATCACGTTTTATTATCTAATGCAGTGGTTCTCAAACTGTGGGGCACGGTGGTATTACAGGTGGGGCGCAGGGGGAAATGCAGAATATATATATATATATATATATATATATATATATATATATATATATATATATATATATATATATATATATATATATATATATATATACATATATATATATATTATTTTTAAAGTAATTAATAAATACATGGCGAAATGCCTGTACTTTCGTGTAAATGTTTACGTTACGCCGTTAACAGGTTACGCATGCGCGACGGCCATGATCCTTGGCGACTCACATGTGTGGCTTAGTGTTCCAAATGAAGAGACATTTGGCAGGCGGGAACAGAAAAGCAACCACAAGCGATGCATCCGAGACGAACAGCAAGCAGCCAAGAAGAACATATGATGACGCCTATCTTGCTCTGGGTTTCACAGTGAACGCGGTAGGAGATGAGGAGAGACCAGTCTGTGTTTTATGTCTGAAAACTAGCTGCGGATAGTATGAAACTTATTTTGTTTCGTTTTTCATTGTTTTCTTGAAAAGATGTTGAGTGTAAAACAGGTTAATTGCAGCCAATTGCAAGCAGCTATTTTTTGCCAAATTGTAGTTCTTTTTTGCACAGATACAACTTTATTTGCATTGTTCTAACAAAGCGATTGCACATTTTATTAGTTTTTGTCTGATGGAGCAATCTGGTTTACTTAAAAGTGATTGCAATTTTCTTTATTCTATTATTTGAAAAAGCACAGACGGAGGAGTCACAAAATGTTGTTTCAATAAAAATTCAACCATTTTGTTACAATTTAGTTGGGGCGGTGGGGCATGAACATTTTTCTTCCTCCAAAGTGGGGCGCAACAGAAAAGGTTTGAGAACCACTGATCGAATGTATTACACTACTGGTATAATATAGTATAGATTTATTTCTCTAAGAAAAAGTGGTGATTTCAAACGAGTACAAAAAAAAGTACGTTTGGTTTAATTTTTGGACCCCTCAAGACATCAGTATGAACAAAACATACCGAGCGATGAATTATTTTCTGGGTATTTTTGCATGTTGGTAGGCCTGAGTGTGTCTTTTGCCGTGTTCATTATCGGGACGGACAAGATCCTTATTGCATTAATCATGCGTCACATTGAACATATGAACTCACATTAAGACGAGATTCTCTTCTGCCCTGAATTAAAAAGCAGGCAAGACATTAAATAAAGCTCCCATTTCTATTTACTGTCCCAAGACTAGATATTTACAAAATGACGTGACCTCTTTTATATTGGTCCCAACAAAGAGTCCCAAGAAAATGAACAATTTGAAATAAAAACAGCATCAATGTGAATTACAGATGCCAGTTACTACACACAATCCTCTTGTTTATGTAAGTATATATTTGTATTCATCCATCTATTTGTCCCATTCATATCCCAGATCTCGTTTCTTTTTCTCATTAAATGTGTGCAATACTGTTGGGGATACTTTTACACACACCCCTCATTTTCAGACGTGCAGTATATAGTACTATGTTTTATTTGTGTCACCACATTTTATCTTACTACATAGTGTTCTTATTGCAACTAATGCTTTTATTGCTGAGCCGACCTGTTCTCATCAAACACATTTAATTGTGCTGTTGACCATGTGAACCAACATGAGACAATGTACACAATTGGTGTACCAAGTGCTGCAAGTGCTTTTGTATTTGTCCATCATGTCGACACCTTGTGGTGCTCCATCTTCTGCAGGTTAAACAAATTACAGGGCTGACGTGACTGCTGGTGACTGTGTGTGTTCATCTTTCACACCAAAGACTCCCTGGGTTAGAAGCAGAGCTGACGCTACTATTCCCTGTGTTACCCAGATTCATATGGCACATAAAGTGAACATGACAAAGGGTCCTTTGTTCTCCAGTGGTGCATATATGCTCTCCCATGGTCCTATATGTTCCCTCCACGCATTATCACTGTACGACGCTTGGTCAGGACCCATTGGCATCACTTAGGTTTCAGCAGCAAAACTACTTTAGATTTAGTTAGGTTTAGGAAAATATCATGGTTTGGGCTAAAATAAGCATGTTTTTGAACATCGGTTCCGCAGCTCTATAAAGCACATCATGAGAACCTGAAAAGGATGTGACCTAGCTATATTTGCTAAATAGGACATGAGCTATAGTGGGAACTTGTCAAAAGGAACAAGGCATGGAGTTGAACGCAGAGACCTGAGAAAAATGTGTCCCTGACAACATAAAGCAACTTAAAGCATTTTGAAGCCGGATTCATCCTCTGGGGACCTTGAATGTCGGTAGAAAATGATATGGCAATGCATCTCATAGTTGTTGAGATATTTTAGTGGTGCACCAACAGACTGAATGAAGAACAATGATCACCATGTTCACCCTCTTAGGTTGTGTTACATCAGCTTCCTCAAACAATCAATGTTTAGATCTAGATACCTGTACAACATATATGTATAATATATATTAAATATGGCTATATTTAAACTGACTGGTGTTCCTACTGCATGCTGTGTTTTATGTGCCGATAGATCTTTTATTATTCCAGCCCACACTGGGAGAGACACAGAAGTGCTGCACCCTTTGATGTAGATAACTAATATATCCACGACATAGGCTACTGTATGTCGTCATGTGAACCAACCGCCTTTTCCCAGGTACCTCTGTTGCCATGGTAACCAGGCACGGTGACACTTCCTGGTCCATAAGCTCCGGTGGTCTTCCTCTGTTGGGTCCCTTTGTGAGCTTTATGGGGGTTAATGCAGCACGGACGTTTAAGGCACAACCCCCTGTGCTGCACACATCCCCTGCTGCATTGCAATAAGGAGTTGAGATAAAAGGCTGAATTCAACATCAACACTGCTCACTGAACATGACTCACTACATTTATAATTGATACACACATTCATAATGGATTCAAAGCACTGATAAATACTTTTTTCAACAAGAAAGTCATAGGTGGAATGACAGATAGCGGCTGTTTTACTCGTCATAATCAGAGCTCTCGTTGATCTCTGCAGCACACGAGCCCTTTGTGTTTTTATGAGCAGTGTGAAGGTCTGCAGGGTATTTACACACGGATACATATCTGATCTATGTGCAGTTGTCTTACGCAATATGATGATTAAAGTCCCATGTATATCTCCTCTGGGCATGTTATTTTATTGGGTATGTGTCTCTCCGGGTATAGGAACAGGGCAAAGTGATGGATCTGGCTTTCCCCACAGACACCCTCATTAAATGCTGAGCTCCTGTGTACATAACATCCACATTTACTGAGATATGAGATATGCTGCACCATGAATCTCACCCAATCTAGAGATGGAAAATGTAGATATTTTACCCGAGGGTGTGGAGGAGAGGACGGCGGGGAAACAGATGAGGACCGTAAAGTGGAACTAGAAAAAGCATTTCCTGCTGAAAATGCGTTGGAATGCTGAAAACTGAAATTAATCGCAAAAACATTGCTTAAAATAGATATCCAATTCAAAAACAAATTGCAAAAAGCTTAATAATTCAAAGAGTTTAAAGATTACAAATATGAAAAGTCATATCACACCTCTCCTGAAAGAGCTGAACATTTTGACATTTGAACAGTTTCTGTGGCTTAAAAAAATTCATCAGTGGTGATATTTGTAGTAGTATAAGTTGTAGTAGAAGTATTATTTGTAGAAGTATTAGTAGCATTAGAATAACTACTAGTCGTACTATTAGTGATATTTGTAGTAGTAGTAGAAGTTGTAGTAGAAGTATTATTAGTAGTAGAAGTATTAGTAATTAGAAGAAGTAGTAGAAGACGTAGTATCAGTAGTCATAGTAATAGCTGTAGTATTGGTCGTAGTATTTAATATCACAGTAGTAGTAGTAATAGTAATGGCAGTAGAAGATGTAGCAGTAGTAGTAGTACTAGTAGCAGTCGTACTAATAGCTGTAGTAGTATTACTACTTTTAGTAGCATGAATAGTAGTAGTAGCAGTTGTCATATAAGTAATAGTAGTGGTAGTAATAGCAGTAGTGGTAGTAATAATATTGATGGTAGCAGTAATAGCAGTAGCAGTAGTAGTAATAGTAGCAACAGCAAAAGTTATAGTAGAAGTAGTAGTAGCAGTAGTAGTAACACTATATTAGCAGCAGCAGTAGTAGTTAGAGCATTCATTTTTTTAACAAAAAAGCCTAATTTTGAGCTTGTTTAAATACAGTTAATCCATGGGGCTTTTATTTTGAAAGGGTGGGGCTGGGTGGGGGAGGGAGGGGGAGAGGAGACATAATCATAATGTTTGACACACATAAACAGAGGTTATTAAATGACAGGCTTCATCACAAGCAGTTCAGTTAGAATTCACTCTCTGGGGCTTTTATTTTGAAATGGAGTGTGGTGTGTGTGTGTGGGGGGGCGGGGTGGAGGAGGAGTGGGGAAAGACCTCTAAAGATCCCTAAGACCTGAATGACTGTATGAGAGAGACACACAGAGAGAGAGGGAGAGGAGTGTATGTGCGCGCGCGTGTGTCTGTGAGTCTGTGTGTTTATCAACATCACTAATTGGCTCAATCGCGAACACCTGTGTGCCTGAAGCCATTTGAAAATATTCTCCATAGAGATCCCATTGAAAATAAAAAGCTTAATAATTCAAAAAGTTTAAAGGTGTAAATAAAATATATTCATTCAATGTTAAATAATATGCGCTATACTTGTAAGCTTATATTGCGGAGTTGTGAGGTCACTGTAAGTAGGTCAAATACTCCGAGCAGGGCATTCCTGCACCTGCTCGCATGATAGAAACAGATACAGTGGCCCTGAAAGAAACACTTGCTTAAACCACCAGATTAGGGCGGAAACTGCCATCTTAGAGTAGGAGAAGAGTTCTCTTTATCTATTCACACAGAGACTTCGAAATAGCTTAGAACTGCACCCTTTCCGGCACCTTGAGTGTTAACAACATGCATACACACTGATGAGCCAGAGAAGGCGGGATCCGGACATGAGCCAGTGTGGGTGGAGATGCCCAGTGCTCCAACCAGGCTGCTGTTCTGCTAAACACAGCCCTGCCTGCAACTTTGCTTTAACCAATAGGCTTCCATCAGAAGAACCTATAACACGCATGCGCACTATGTCTAAGCCTTTTAGCTTTCACTTTTCTAGGTCCGTGCACATTTAACTGCTGGACATAATACTTCTGTTACAAATAAATGTTATTGCTTGAATTGAGCTAAACGCCTCGATCTCAGTCTGTTCACTCGAGTTAAATCCTCAACAAAGGTTAGAAATATGAAAAGTCATAGCAGACCTCTGGTGAAAGAGCTGAACATTTTAATAGTTGAACGGTTTCTGGAGCTTAAAATATGAAGGAGAAGAAGAGGTGCGACGGAAGAAATAGAAGAAGTTGAATAAAGATGTTGGAAAATAATAAAGAATAAAGAAAAGAATAAAGATTGTTGGAATGCTTAACAGCATTCCAACAATTATGTCTGCATGCCTGAATTTGAGTGATGGGAGTCTTGCATAAAAGTGTTTTGATAAAAAAAAGAACAAAAGCTGCAGTGATGTCCATTGTCTTCTGTGAACCTGTCGTAAGCATATCCTTTGATATTGATCTTTGAGCTACTTGGAGACAGAGTTGTCAACACATCTATGACATACGAGTTTATATGGTGAACTTAACTGCTATTGTAGTTTTAGTTACATTTCCAGCAGTTACTGAACACCAGAATCATTCATATGGAGTTTTCCTAATTCTCAAATCCACGGTTTTACTCTCTTTCAACATAGCAAATATTTTTTCTAGCATACTAAACAATATGGTAGTATGGGTATTGGCACACACAGTATGTTCCAATACGCAGTATGTCAAATGCAGTGTGCCAAAACAACAGAATGTCCCTCTGCATATGGTCGCATTTTGCATTATACAAGTCAGCATGCTTCTCTGGCTATTCTGACCCACAATCCTCTGCGCCGCTGATATATGAGCAAGAGGGTCAAGGTTCGAGGTGCAATGTTATGACAAAGTATGTCCCAATGCATGCAACAGTATGTACTTTGCAAAGTAAAAAATAAAAAGTATGCGACGTTTGAAAGTATGCAGCAGTGAATAAATACAGGGAGTGCTCACAAGAGAAATGTAGAATCTGCGCGCTAGGTGTCAGTGTGACGCCACCCTGTAGCATTGATTGGACAGGTTGCATCCACTTAGCCCCAATAGTGTGAATGTCCTCGCGCTGGCTAGATCTCGTGATACCGACAGCTCACAAACAAAAGTGTCACAGCGAACCAGGAACCGTCTCTTTATCAAATAACAACAACAAAAAAACAAAATGACCGGCCTACCTGATTCGGAGGTAGGTGGAGAAAAGAAGTGGTGAGCGTCGTGGGAGGGCGGGCCTGGATTAGAAATGCATTTAGAGCCGGAAAACAAGTCCCTCCTCTGCTCTCAGTCCAGATTGAACCCAGTAAAGAGTGGACGCACTTCAGGATGAGACTCTCACATCTGAGAGTTTACATGTCTGTGTTTGTAACGGCTGTTTGAGATCGTTTGTGTGATACACCGTTATGATTGTGTCTTTAGGGAAAGAGGACCAACTTGCGCAAGCTCGGCTCTGAACGCATTGAGCACAACATGAGATTGAAGTTCAACCCACTGGCTCTGCTGCTGGACTCTTCTCTGGAGGGAGAATTTGACCTGGTCCAGAGAATCATCTATGAAGTAAGAAACATTTGCTATGTATTATAATAACATGGTTATAATGTTTAAAATCACAGTTGTTTTTTGCTGTGTAAGTCAACTTTTGCTGGTGCTGAACTGAAACTCTTTTAACTCATTGTGATTCCTCATTCACAGGTGGAAGATCCCAGTCTGCCCAACGATGAAGGAATCACTGCCCTACACAATGCTGTCTGTGCCGGACATACAGAGATCGTCAAGTTTCTGGTTCAGTTTGGTGTCAATGTCAATGCTGCTGACAGTGATGGCTGGTAAGTTCTCAGATCAGTCCAAACGGTTATCATTCGTGTCCATGTTGTTTTTTCTTCAACTTAACTTTGAGCATAATCTAGCAGTATGAGCTACAACAGAACTACTCCTAGTGGTTGGTGTTTCTCAGCTCCCACTCTCGTATCCTCTGTCCTTACCTCCTTTTTCACCCACCCTCTAACACAGGACCCCTCTTCACTGTGCTGCATCCTGTAACAATGTGCAAGTGTGCAAGTTCCTGGTGGAGTCTGGTGCAGCAGTGTTTGCTATGACTTACAGTGACATGCAAACGGCAGCTGATAAATGTGAAGAGATGGAGGAGGGCTACACCCAGTGCTCCCAGTTCCTCTACGGTCAGTAAAAGCGGTGTTATTATTTTACCTTATACGAATTTAGTTTTAATTCTTTCCTGTGTCTTATGTTTCTGTGAAAAACTCACTATTAATTATTTTTCTGTTATTTTAAATCTGTGTACCCTAAGGTGTGCAAGAGAAGATGGGCATCATGAACAGGGGAGTGGTCTATGGTCTGTGGGACTACAGTGGTGAAAACCCCGATGAAATGATGTTCCGCGAGGGAGACTGCATGACCATCGTCCGAAGGGAGGACGAGGACGAGATAGACTGGTGGTGGGCGCACATGGCTGACACCGAGGGGTACATTCCCCGCAACCTCCTTGGGGTGAGTCACGAGTCACTGAAACTGTAATGAAGACAAGCGTGTTCATTATGTCATGAACAAATGTGCATTGTTGACATTGTTGTCTTCTTCTTGTCTCTTAACAGCTCTATCCCAGAATAAAGCCAAGACAGAGAACCTTGGCTTAAAACGCTGCGCATTCCAGTGTCCCAGAACTCTCCAAAACTCTCTCGCACACACACACACACACACACACACACACACACACACACACACACACACACACACACACACACACACACACACACACACACACACACACACACACACAGGCAGGCTTTAACAGACTGGGGAAGAGAAGGGCACTGCTATAATGAAGAGAATGAGACAGACCAAACAATATGAAGGATCACCTATGAACTCTTTCTGGCACTTTTTTTTCTGTATCTACGACAGAGGGATTCTCCTTCACTTATTTTTCCAGGCCACACTGTGTACTTAAGACACGATTGACATTGTTTCCCTTTTATTCCACTGTTTTTTGCTGTTATGTAATTAGTGTCTGCAACTATTTCTGAACGGACAGAAACACAAATGTTGGGATGTAAATTGAACAAGCGGTATTCTTATTGCGAGACATTTTTACACTTTCGAATCGTCTTTTAAAACTACGTGGGGCTCTACAGTGCATGAGGCGAACAAGTGGAGGATGATGATGATGATGATTTAAAAATGCTCCTTTACCGTGACAATCTTTGGGGCGCCTGTTTTTCCACCATCACTGTTGAGTGACTGTGCCTCTTCATAACGGCACTAGAGGTGTAACGTTTCAGTTGTGACCGTCACTGTTCTGACTAAACAAAAACAAAATGAGATGATTGGTGGAAAGGACCTGCGATGAAGCTTTTGATTGATCTGTTGCTGTTTGTTCTGTGAAACCCAGAAAGCCAGTCTGCTTTCATACATTGTGGTTGAGATGCCATAGATACTGTGTATACATGTATTTGTGTTTTAAAAAAACTTGTGAAGTTACTGTAGGAATTATATTCTTATGAAAATGGACTTTCACGCTCTTTAGAAACCCTTTGACCAGGGAGATGTCATGCAGTATGAAAAATAATATTTTATTACAGCCATTTCATGACGATATATTGTAAGAAGGCAAGCGTAACACCAGAAACCTTTGTAATAATCGGTAAGCGAATATGATGCTACATCCTAAAGTCAGAGACAATTTCTCAAGTCAAATAAAACATAAAAAATATGGAATTTATACAATAAGACTTCACAGTACCCATCACTTATCTGTCAATGCAGATGTATTTATTTTTGTTACTTTTTTGTTTAGCCCTTTTGTCAGTACTATAACCACAGATGTACTGTAGTGTTTCAAACATTTACAATAAAATACTTTGTACTAAGTTTTTATGGTCTGCTTGTATGACTACAAACACAGACCGGATTCCAGTTTTCTCATCGTTGTGATAAAGGTGAGTAGAAATATGTTGCTCTCAATGCATATTGTTGTTTTGTTACACTGTCGTTGCTGCCCCCTGCTGGACCGACGAGGACTGTTCACCTCCCAGAGCACCAATCCAAATATGGAAGACGAGTCTGAGGTGTGAGCATGACAAGGATAGAGTGATTAACCCCCGCTGGATCATCGTCCTCGGTGTGTGAACCCATCTGGGTTGTGTGCCCATCGCCAACGCCGGAGACTTCGGAGGCTACAACTGTCCGTGCCATGGCTCCCACTACGATGCTTCAGGAAGGATAAGAAAGGGACCTGCTCCTCTAAAGCTGGAGGTTCCCTTCTATGAGTTCACTGAGGAGGACGTAGTCATAGTGGGATAAATACTGGAGCTCTGTCTCAGTTCCTCCCTGTAATATGTATTTTTTAGATGGCTCCGTGTGAGAGTGACATAAAACGTGTGTATTTACTGTTAAAGACAAATTTCCAACTCTATGATTGAGCTGTTGTCTTTTCCCTCGTAAGAAAGTGAGTTGTTTTTCTTTGATTGATCTGCATCACTTTCCGTGATGTCTTTTGATTCACTGACATTTTATTTATTGTTTTAATCTCTGTAGATTTCTTTCATTCCGCACTATTTTTAGCATTTAGTATTTTCCAAACAGCATTATGTAACACAATGTATGAGGGCCGGGTGTGATCAGGGCCCCGTGGCACGTACGTGGCTAACTGATGTGTAGATTGCTTTTTCTCAGGATCTTTTTATGAGTTTGTGTCAGACAAGATGACAATTTTATACCAGTAATGGCAGCAGCAAAGAGTGCAAACTGCCAAGTAAGATAAAGAACTATTGAGTCACACTCCAGTCACTGATGGATTTAATCCTGATGAACAAAGTGTGCCATGTACAACTGTATGAACCAGTGAAATACACAAACCTTCTACTTTTTATTGATGAAATCATTTGACTACAATATACTGTGCACAGATGCAGGTAAAACCATCGTCTTAAACTGACATTACCATCAAATCAATCAATATAATCATCAAAACTATTTCAAACTGTACAGTTGGCGCTCATTCAGTGAATAACTTTTTGTATTGAAATCAGTGTAGTTGAACCGCGGTTAATCATGTGTAACTTCAGAGGTGACTCGTGCTGAAAGCTTTTATCACAAACGGAAACTTTACTGCAACCAGAACAGCTAAAGGGGATTGTTTCCTGTGTGGGTATTCATGTGTACCTTCAGATCTCTGTTGCACACAAATCTATCACAGCAAACTGAGCAGCTGAAAGGCTTTTCTCCTGTGTGGGTTCTCATGTGTTTCTGTAAATTTGAACGCCTGTTAAAAGATTTCTTACAGACTGAGCAGCTGAAAGGCTTTTCTCCTGTGTGGGTTCTCATGTGTATCTGTAAAGTTGAACTCTGGTTAAAAGATTTCTTACAGACTGAGCAGCTGAAAGGTTTTTCTCCTGTGTGGGTTCTCATGTGTGTCTGTAAATTTGAACACTGGTTAAAAGATTTCTTACAGACTGAGCAGCTGAAAGGTTTTTCTCCTGTGTGGGTTCTCATGTGTCCCTGTAAATGTGAACGCCGGTTAAAAGATTTCTTACAGACTGAGCAGCTGAAAGGTTGTTCTCCTGTGTGGGTTCTCATGTGTATCCGTAAATGTGAACGCTCGTTAAAAGATTTCTTACAGACTGAGCAGCTGAAAGGTTTTTCTCCTGTGTGGGTTCTCATGTGTCTCTGTAAATTTGAACTATGGCTATAAGATTTCTTACAGACTGAGCAGCTGAAAGGTTTTTCTCCTGTGTGGGTTCTCATGTGTTTCTGTAAAGTTGAACTCTGGTTAAAAGATTTCTTACAGACTGAGCAGCTGAAAGGTTTTTCTCCTGTGTGGGTTCTCATGTGTTTCTGTAAAGTTGAACTCTGGTTAAAAGATTTCTTACAGACTGAGCAGCTGAAAGGTTTTTCTCCTGTGTGGGTTCTCATGTGTATCTTCAGAGTTCCACTCTTGCCAAATGTTTTCTCACACTCAGAGCATCTAAAATGTTTTTCACCAGCGCTACATCTTGAATCACTGACACGGACGTCATCAGGTTTCACATAGTTTAAACCCGACTGAGGTTCTCTGGTCTTCTTCCCATCACCACCCTCATCAGTGTCAGAAGACTCTCCAGTCTTCTCATCAGTATCTGGTTCTGGATGTCTATCTGGATCCAAGTTCCTGTCTGGTTCTGGTCCTCCACAGTCTTCTCCATCAGCTTCTGTTCCCATCTGTTTAGTTTGTCTTTGATGAAGCTGTGAGGACTGAGCTTCCTCTTCTTCATCTTCACTCTTCACAGGAGTCAATGAGAACTTGACATCAGCCTCCTCCAGACCTTGAAGCTGCTCTCCTTCCTGACTGGTGCAGAGTTCCTCCTGTTCTTCTTTAATGTGTGAGGGCTCTGGGTCCTCCTGGTCCAGACTGGAGCTCCACTCCTGCTGCTCAGAGGGAACCTCTTCTTTAACCAACAACAGCTGCTGGACGTCTGCAGGAAAACAGTAAACACACACAGAGGGGTTACAAAGACATTTTAGAATTGAGCAAATCGTCTCCTGGACATACACTTCCAGAGTATCACTAGAACCAGATAATACAATAATGTAATCAACTTATGTGACCATGAACACATGAACCATTTTAAGCTGCAAAATCCATGACTTTTACTTGTACTTTAAGTTGAAATATTTCCTGTCATCATCAGGTTTCACATAGTTTAAACCTGACTGAGGTTCTCTGGTCTTCTTCCAATCACCACCCTCATCAGTGTCAGAAGAGTATCCAGTCTTCTCATCAGTAGACGATCTACAAGTATTAACAATTTATCTTCACCCACACACAAGCCAGGGTTGGGCCACATTGTGTGTGAGAGTCCTCATATTACACATTCCTTAGCCCATCGATCAGCTCAGTGATTGGCTGAACCCGTCGGACTTCAGTCAGCCACTTCCTTCACCAATTCACCCCCCTTCTTGAAGGCTGTTTATCTCTAAGACGGAGCTGGCAGTTGAAACTAGTTCTCTGTCAGGCTATGTGACATTTAACTGGGGCAAAAGCTATCCTTCAGAGTTCTAATACTTCTCACTGTGTTCAGACGAGCGCGATGAATGCACTAGAACTCACATATCCGCGTATAAGATGTGTTTAACATTGAATGAATATATTTTATTTACATGTACTTCATCTCATTGGAGCAGAGGCTGCAGTTAGCATACCCTGCCTTATCAATGCATTTAAAACACTGACAGCGGGAAGCTGTACTGCTCTCTCTTCACGTCTGTTTAGACCTCCACCTTTATCCAGGCCCAGCTCCACTCACATCTCAGCCCTGTGTCAAGCTGCACTACACACACAACATCCTCTTCCTGAAGCTCTCTGACCTCATCATCTCATCAGTATCTGGGCCTCATGTTTCAAGTTATTATCACCACGAAATCGCCTCATTCTACTTTGAGTTCAACAAAAAAAACTGCAACCCGAACCGCCGGTGTTCCGGTTTAACGTTAATGAGTGACAGCGTGGACTGAACCGGAAGACGGAGGGTGATTCATGTTTCATCACGTTACGCTTTTTCCTCCTAATCTTGATAATGATGAGCGTTAGCCGTTGACAAAGTTCCGCATGCAGTGGACGTTAACTTAACCCAACAAGTCTGAACGGTAACGGAACTTAAACTTTAACGAGGGAAATGAAGACGGTGTAGACATCTTAACGCTGATTGGCCAAAACTCGACACGTCGCATCAAATATGTTTTATTGCGAAGATCACGACATCACATTTTCTCCTTGTCTCACTCCAATCTGAGAAACGCTGGCGACACGTTTGCAGGTATTAAATCAGTTGAAGAAGAAAACCACGAATTGCAACAGAGTCTCACTCCAAACTACATTAAAAGTTATCAGCCGGAGCATGAACAGTGTTAAATAAAGTGAACCTACGTGCTCTTTGTATCCGGATTTCCGGGTTGAGAACAGCGTCCAGAAGTTCCCGTTGTCGCTTATTCGCCTCTTTTGAACGAGAGAGTTCCTCCTCGTACTCTGCTATCGTTCTTTCAAACAGACCAACAATCTCTTCAACAGCCGCAGTTCGTCGCTGGTTGATTAAAGATCTCAACATTTCTACTTTAGACATTTTCACTAAACCACAGAAAGTTTTCCTCCAGACGAACTCCGTTAAAAAACCGTTTACTCTCATTAAACTCTGACTAGCGCTGTGTTGGTCACTTCCGTCCCCGTCTGTCTGTTTCCAGGTAGCATGCTAAGCTAACTTCAATAGCTTTATAGGCTACCACGAGATTAGTCCTCGTCCTCTTCTTCTTCCTCTCCTCCTTCTTCTTCGTCTTCTTCTCATTCTTCTTCTGTCACTTTAATGGCGGACTACAAACCAATGTTTAAGGCGCCACCTACTGGACCGGAGTGTGTAACATCATGCCTTTATGACAGTTATCATTTAAACACAATCATCATGTTATTTATAAATATAATGAAACAATTAGGAATAAACTTCATATTGCAGTCATATTCTGGCCTTTTAACCCGTTCCATTCAAAATATTAAATAAAGCCCTTTTAAGCTGAACTTGTTTGTCCCCTGTCTCTAACAGTCCTTTGATGCTCCACTCCCTTCCTGTATCTACCACTCTGTTCTTCAGTCTTTCTCTTTCCACCCTGAACTTCCTCCACTCTATCAGCACATGTTCTACAGTTTCTTTACAGTTGCATATCTCACATTTATCCCACTCTGTCTTTTTCATGATGTGTATGTGTCATTGAGTCCTGTATGTCCGAACCTTAATCTGAAAGTAACATCTTCTTTTCTACTTTTACTTCCATCACTTCTCACTCTGACTGATGTCTGAATTGTGTTGTAATTTCTACCCTTATTGTCATTATTCCAAATTTCCTGCCAAGATGTCCCATCCAAAGCTTTTACCAGAGAATGTCGAGTACTCCCAACCATTGTACAGGACAGTCGATGCTGTGTTTCCGTTAAGTCCACCCTGAATTCTAATCCAGTGTGATAGTGCTGACTCAGTTCTCCTCACATGTAATGGCAGTTGCCTGGATTTCACCAGCAATGCATTAATGGGTGTGGTTTTGACTCGGGAGATGAGTCAGAGGAGAACCATCCAGAAGAAAAGGTGAACAGATAAAAGTCCATTCAGACAGGTTCTAGTTGACAAGAAAATAGTAAGAGATGAAGCGAGTCAGTGCCTTTGTGTTCCGACTGGACCCCACTAATCACGTTTTATTATCCAATGCAGTGGTTCTCAAACTGTGGGGCGCGGTGGTATTACAGGTGGGGCGCAGGGGGAAATACAGAATATATATATATATATATATATATATATATATATATATATTATTTTTAAAGTAATTAATAAATACATGGCGAAATGCCTGTACTTTCGTGTAAATGTTTACGTTACGCCATTAACAGGTTACGCTTGCACTACAGCCATGATCCTTGGCGACTCACATGTGTGGCTAAGTGTTCCAAATGAAGAGACATTTGGCAGGCGGGAACAGAAAAGCAACCACAAGCGATGCATCCGAGACGAACAGCAAGCAGCCAAGAAGAACATATGATGACTATCTTGCTCTGGGTTTCACAGTCAATGCGGTAGGAGATGAGGAGAGACCAGTCTGTGTTTTATGTCTGAAAACTAGCTGCGGATAGTATGAAACTTATTTTGTTTCGTTTTTCATTGTTTTCTTGAAAAGATGTTGAGTGCAAAACAGGTTAATTGCAGCCAATTGCAAGCAGCTATTTTTTGGCAAATTGTAGTTCTTTTTTGCACAGATACAACTTTATTTGCATTGTTCTAACAAAGCGATTGCACATTTTATTAGTTTTTGTCTGATGGAGCAATCTGGTTTACTTAAAAGTGATTGCAATTTTCTTTATTCTATTATTTGAAAAAGCACAGACGGAGGAGTCACAAAATGTTGTTTCAATAAAAATTCAACCATTTTGTTACAATTTAGTTGGGGCGGTGGGGCATGAACATTTTTCTTCCTCCAAAGTGGGGCGCAACAGAAAAGGTTTGAGAACCACTGATCGAATGTATTACACTACTGGTATAATATAGTATAGATTTATTTCTTGAAGAAAAAGTGGTGATTTCAAACGAGTACAAAAAAAAAGTACGTTTGGTTTAATTTTTGGACCCCTCAAGACATCAGTATGAACAAAACATACCGAGCGATGAATTATTTTCTGGGTATTTTTGCATGTTGGTAGGCCTGAGTGTGTCTTTTGCCGTGTTCATTATCGGGACGGACAAGATCCTTATTGCATTAATCATGCGTCACATTGAACATATGAACTCACATTAAGACGAGATTCTCTTCTGCCCTGAATTAAAAAGCAGGCAAGACATTAAATATAGCTCCCATTTCTATTTACTGTCCCAAGACTAGATATTTACAAAATGACGTGACCTCTTTTATATTGGTCCCAACAAAGAGTCCCAAGAAAATGAACAATTTCAAATAAAAACAGCATCAATGTGAATTACAGATGCCAGTTACTACACACAATCCTCTTGTTCATGTAAGTATATATTTGTATTCATCCATCTATTTGTCCCATTCATATCCCAGATCTCATTTCTTTTTCTCATTAAATGTGTGCAATACTGTTGGGGATACTTTTACACACACCCCTCATTTTCAGACGTGCAGTATATAGTACTATGTTTTATTTGTGTCACCACATTTTATCTTACTACATAGTGTTCTTATTGCAACTAATGCTTTTATTGCTGAGCCGACCTGTTCTCATCAAACACATTTAATTGTGCTGTTGACCATGTGAACCAACATGAGACAATGTACACAATTGGTGTACCAAGTGCTGCAAGTGCTTTTGTATTTGTCCATCATGTCGACACCTTGTGGTGCTCCATCTTCTGCAGGTTAAACAAATTACAGGGCTGACGTGACTGCTGGTGACTGTGTGTGTTCATCTTTCACAGCAAAGACTCCCTGGGTTAGAAGCAGAGCTGACGCTACTATTCCCTGTGTTACCCAGATTCATATGGCACATAAAGTGAACATGACAAAGGGTCCTTTGTTCTCCAGTGGTGCATATATGCTCTCCCATGGTCCTATATGTTCCCTCCACGCATTATCACTGTACGACGCTTGGTCAGGACCCATTGGCATCACTTAGGTTTCAGCAGCAAAACTACTTTAGATTTAGTTAGGTTTAGGAAAATATCATGGTTTGGGCTAAAATAAGCATGTTTTTGAACATCGGTTCCGCAGCTCTATAAAGCACATCATGAGAACCTGAAAAGGATGTGACCTAGCTATATTTGCTAAATAGGACATGAGCTATAGTGGGAACTTGTCAAAAGGAACAAGGCATGGAGTTGAACGCAGAGACCTGAGAAAAATGTGTCCCTGACAACATAAAGCAACTTAAAGCATTTTGAAGCCGGATTCATCCTCTGGGGACCTTGAATGTCGGTAGAAAATGATATGGCAATGCATCTCATAGTTGTTGAGATATTTTAGTGGTGCACCAACAGACTGAATGAAGAACAATGATCACCATGTTCACCCTCTTAGGTTGTGTTACATCAGCTTCCTCAATCAATCAATGTTTAGATCTAGATACCTGTACAACATATATGTATAATATATATTAAATATGGCTATATTTAAACTGACTGGTGTTCCTACTGCATGCTGTGTTTTATGTGCCGATAGATCTTTTATTATTCCAGCCCACACTGGGAGAGACACAGAAGTGCTGCACCCTTTGATGTAGATAACTAATATATCCACGACATAGGCTACTGTATGTCGTCATGTGAACCAACCGCCTTTTCCCAGGTACCTCTGTTGCCATGGTAACCAGGCACGGTGACACTTCCTGGTCCATAAGCTCCGGTGGTCTTCCTCTGTTGGGTCCCTTTGTGAGCTTTATGGGGGTTAATGCAGCACGGACGTTTAAGGCACAACCCCCTATGCTGCACACATCCCCTGCTGCATTGCAATAAGGAGTTGAGATAAAAGGCTGAATTCAACATCAACACTGCTCACTGAACATGACTCACTACATTTATAATTGATACACACATTCATAATGGATTCAAAGCACTGATAAATACTTTTTTCAAAAAGAAAGTCATTGGTGGAATGACAGATAGCGGCTGTTTTACTCGTCATAATCAGAGCTCTCGTTGATCTCTGCAGCACACGAGCCCTTTGTGTTTTTATGAGCAGTGTGAAGGTCTGCAGGGTATTTACACACGGATACATATCTGATCTATGTGCAGTTGTCTTACGCAATATGATGATTAAAGTCCCATGTATATCTCCTCTGGGCATGTTATTTTATTGGGTATGTGTCTCTCCGGGTATAGGAACAGGGCAAAGTGATGGATCTGGCTTTCCCCACAGACACCCTCATTAAATGCTGAGCTCCTGTGTACATAACATCCACATTTACTGAGATATGAGATATGCTGCACCATGAATCTCACCCAATCTAGAGATGGAAAATGTAGATATTTTACCCGAGGGTGTGGAGGAGAGGACGGCGGGGAAACAGATGAGGACCGTAAAGTGGAACTAGAAAAAGCATTTCCTGCTGAAAATGCGTTGGAATGCTGAAAACTGAAATTAATCGCAAAAACATTGCTTAAAATAGATATCCAATTCAAAAACAAATTGCAAAAAGCTTAATAATTCAAAGAGTTTAAAGATTACAAATATGAAAAGTCATATCACACCTCTCCTGAAAGAGCTGAACATTTTGACATTTGAACAGTTTCTGTGGCTTAAAAAAATTCATCAGTGGTGATATTTGTAGTAGTATAAGTTGTAGTAGAAGTATTATTTGTAGAAGTATTAGTAGCATTAGAATAACTACTAGTCGTACTATTAGTGATATTTGTAGTAGTAGTAGAAGTTGTAGTAGAAGTATTATTAGTAGTAGAAGTATTAGTAATTAGAAGAAGTAGTAGAAGACGTAGTATCAGTAGTCATAGTAATAGCTGTAGTATTGGTCGTAGTATTTAATATCACAGTAGTAGTAGTAATAGTAATGGCAGTAGAAGATGTAGCAGTAGTAGTAGTACTAGTAGCAGTCGTACTAATAGCTGTAGTAGTATTACTACTTTTAGTAGCATGAATAGTAGTAGTAGCAGTTGTCATATAAGTAATAGTAGTGGTAGTAATAGCAGTAGTGGTAGTAATAATATTGATGGTAGCAGTAATAGCAGTAGCAGTAGTAGTAATAGTAGCAACAGCAAAAGTTATAGTAGAAGTAGTAGTAGCAGTAGTAGTAACACTATATTAGCAGCAGCAGTAGTAGTTAGAGCATTCATTTTTTTAACAAAAAAGCCTAATTTTGAGCTTGTTTAAATACAGTTAATCCATGGGGCTTTTATTTTGAAAGGGTGGGGCTGGGTGGGGGAGGGAGGGGGAGAGGATACATAATCATAATGTTTGACACACATAAACAGAGGTTATTAAATGACAGGCTTCATCACAAGCAGTTCAGTTAGAATTCACTCTCTGGGGCTTTTATTTTGAAATGGGGTGTGGTGTGTGTGTGTGGGGGGGCGGGGTGGAGGAGGAGTGGGGAAAGACCTCTAAAGATCCCTAAGACCTGAATCACTGTATGAGAGAGACACACAGAGAGAGAGGGAGAGGAGTGTATGTGCGCGCGCGTGTGTCTGTGAGTCTGTGTGTTTATCAACATCACTAATTGGCTCAATCGCGAACACCTGTGTGCCTGAAGCCATTTGAAAATATTCTCCATAGAGATCCTATTGAAAAAATAAAAAGCTTAATAATTCAAAAAGTTTAAAGGTGTAAATAAAATATATTCATTCAATGTTAAATAATATGCGCTACACTTGTAAGCTTATATTGCGGAGTTGTGAGGTCACTGTAAGTAGGTCAAATACTCCGAGCAGGGCATTCCTGCACCTGCTCGCATGATAGAAACAGATACAGTGGCCCTGAAAGAAACACTTGCTTAAACCACCAGATTAGGGCGGAAACTGCCATCTTAGAGTAGGAGAAGAGTTCTCTTTATCTATTCACACAGAGACTTCGAAATAGCTTAGAACTGCACCCTTTCCGGCACCTTAAGTGTTAACAACATGCATACACACTGATGAGCCAGAGAAGGCGGGATCCGGACATGAGCCAGTGTGGGTGGAGATGCCCAGTGCTCCAACCAGGCTGCTGTTCTGCTAAACACAGCCCTGCCTGCAACTTTGCTTTAACCAATAGGCTTCCATCAGAAGAACCTATAACACGCATGCGCACTATGTCTAAGCCTTTTAGCTTTCACTTTTCTAGGTCTGTGCACGTTTAACTGCTGGACATAATACTTCTGTTACAAATAAATGTTATTGCTTGAATTGAGCTAAACGCCTCGATCTCAGTCTGTTCACTCGAGTTAAATCCTCAACAAAGGTTAGAAATATGAAAAGTCATAGCAGACCTCTGGTGAAAGAGCTGAACATTTTAATAGTTGAACGGTTTCTGGAGCTTAAAATATGAAGGAGAAGAAGAGGTGCGACGGAAGAAATAGAAGAAGTTGAATAAAGATGTTGGAAAATAATAAAGAATAAAGAAAAGAATAAAGATTGTTGGAATGCTTAACAGCATTCCAACAATTATGTCTGCATGCCTGAATGTGAGTGATGGGAGTCTTGCATAAAAGTGTTTTGATAAAAAAAAGAACAAAAGCTGCAGTGATGTCCATTGTCTTCTGTGAACCTGTCGTAAGCATATCCTTTGATATTGATCTTTGAGCTACTTGGAGACAGAGTTGTCAACACATCTATGACATACGAGTTTATATGGTGAACTTAACTGCTATTGTAGTTTTAGTTACATTTCCAGCAGTTACTGAACACCAGAATCATTCATATGGAGTTTTCCTAATTCTCAAATCCACGGTTTTACTCTCTTTCAACATAGCAAATATTTTTTCTAGCATACTAAACAATATGGTAGTATGGGTATTGGCACACACAGAATGTTCCAATACGCAGTATGTCAAATGCAGTGTGCCAAAAACAACAGAATGTCCCTCTGCATATGGTCGCATTTTGCATTATACAAGTCAGCATGCTTCTCTGGCTATTCTGACCCACAATCCTCTGCGCCGCTGATATATGAGCAAGAGGGTCAAGGTTCGAGGTGCAATGTTATGACAAAGTATGTCCCAATGCATGCAACAGTATGTACTTTGCAAAGTAAAAAATAAAAAGTATGCAACGTTTGAAAGTATGCAGCAGTGAATAAATACAGGGAGTGCTCACAAGAGAAATGTAGAATCTGCGCGCTAGGTGTCAGTGTGACGCCACCCTGTAGCATTGATTGGACAGGTTGCATCCACTTAGCCCCAATAGTGTGAATGTCCTCGCGCTGGCTAGATCTCGTGATACCGACAGCTCACAAACAAAAGTGTCACAGCGAACCAGGAACCGTCTCTTTATCAAATAACAACAACAAAAAAACAAAATGACCGGCCTACCTGATTCGGAGGTAGGTGGAGAAAATAAGTGGTGAGCGTCGTGGGAGGGCGGGCCTGGATTAGAAATGCATTTAGAGCCGGAAAACAAGTCCCTCCTCTGCTCTCAGTCCAGATTGAACCCAGTAAAGAGTGGACGCACTTCAGGATGAGACTCTCACATCTGAGAGTTTACATGTCTGTGTTTGTAACGGCTGTTTGAGATCGTTTGTGTGATACACCGTTATGATTGTGTCTTTAGGGAAAGAGGACCAACTTGCGCAAGCTCGGCTCTGAACGCATTGAGCACAACATGAGATTGAAGTTCAACCCACTGGCTCTGCTGCTGGACTCTTCTCTGGAGGGAGAATTTGACCTGGTCCAGAGAATCATCTATGAAGTAAGAAACATTTGCTATGTATTATAATAACATGGTTATAATGTTTAAAATCACAGTTGTTTTTCTGCTGTGTAAGTCAGCTTTTGCTGGTGCTGAACTGAAACTCTTTTAACTCATTGTGATTCCTCATTCACAGGTGGAAGATCCCAGTCTGCCCAACGATGAAGGAATCACTGCCCTACACAATGCTGTCTGTGCCGGACATACAGAGATCGTCAAGTTTCTGGTTCAGTTTGGTGTCAATGTCAATGCTGCTGACAGTGATGGCTGGTAAGTTCTCAGATCAGTCCAAACGGTTATCATTCGTCTCCATGTTGTTTTTTCTTCAACTTAACTTTGAGCATAATCTAGCAGTATGAGCTACAACAGAACTACTCCTAGTGGTTGGTGTTTCTCAGCTCCCACTCTCGTATCCTCTGTCCTTACCTCCTTTTTCACCCACCCTCTAACACAGGACCCCTCTTCACTGTGCTGCATCCTGTAACAATGTGCAAGTGTGCAAGTTCCTGGTGGAGTCTGGTGCAGCAGTGTTTGCTATGACTTACAGTGACATGCAAACGGCAGCTGATAAATGTGAAGAGATGGAGGAGGGCTACACCCAGTGCTCCCAGTTCCTCTACGGTCAGTAAAAGCGGTGTTATTATTTTACCTTATACGAATTTAGTTTTAATTCTTTCCTGTGTCTTATGTTTCTGTGAAAAACTCACTATTAATTATTTTTCTGTTATTTTAAATCTGTGTACCCTAAGGTGTGCAAGAGAAGATGAGCATCATGAACAGGGGAGTGGTCTATGGTCTGTGGGACTACAGTGGTGAAAACCCCGATGAACTGATGTTCCGCGAGGGAGACTGCATGACCATCGTCCGAAGGGAGGACGAGGACGAGATAGACTGGTGGTGGGCGCACATGGCTGACACCGAGGGGTACATTCCCCGCAACCTCCTTGGGGTGAGTCACGAGTCACTGAAACTGTAATGAAGACAAGCGTGTTCATTATGTCATGAACAAATGTGCATTGTTGACATTGTTGTCTTCTTCTTGTCTCTTAACAGCTCTATCCCAGAATAAAGCCAAGACAGAGAACCTTGGCTTAAAACGCTGCGCATTCCAGTGTCCCAGAACTCTCTCGCACACACACACACACGCACGCACGCACGCACACACACACACACACACACACACACACACACACACACACACACACACACACACACACACACACACACACACACACACACACACACACACACACACAGGCAGGCTTTAACAGACTGGGGAAGAGAAGGGCACTGCTATAATGAAGAGAATGAGACAGACCAAACAATATGAAGGATCACCTATGAACTCTTTCTGGCACTTTTCTTTCTGTATCTACGACAGAGGGATTCTCCTTCACTTATTTTTCCAGGCCACACTGTGTACTTAAGACACCATTGACATTGTTTCCCTTTTATTCCACTGTTTTTTGCTGTTATGTAATTAGTGTCTGAAACTATTTCTGAACGGACAGAAACACAAATGTTGGGATGTAAATTGAACAAGCGGTATTCTTATTGCGAGACATTTTTACACTTTCGAATAGTCTTTTAAAACTACGTGGGGCTCTACAGTGCATGAGGCGAACAAGTGGAGGATGATGATGATGATGATTTAAAAATGCTCCTTTACCGTGACAATCTTTGGGGCACCTGTTTTTCCACCATCACTGTTGAGTGACTGTGCCTCTTCATAACGGCACTAGAGGTGTAACGTTTCAGTTGTGACCGTCACTGTTCTGACTAAACAAAAACAAAATGAGATGATTGGTGGAAAGGACCTGCGATGAAGCTTTTGATTGATCTGTTGCTGTTTGTTCTGTGAAACCCAGAAAGCCAGTCTGCTTTCATACATTGTGGTTGAGATGCCATAGATACCGTGTATACATGTATTTGTGTTTTAAAAAAACTTGTGAAGTTACTGTAGGAATTATATTCTTATGAAAATGGACTTTCACGCTCTTTAGAAACCCTTTGACCAGGGAGATGTCATGCAGTATGAAAAATAATATTTTATTACAGCCATTTCATGACGATATATTGTAAGAAGGCAAGCGTAACACCAGAAACCTTTGTAATAATCGGTAAGCGAATATGATGCTACATCCTAAAGTCAGAGACAATTTCTCAAGTCAAATAAAAGATAAAAAAGATGGAATTTATACAATAAGACTTCACAGTACCCATCACTTATCTGTCAATGCAGATGTATTTATTTTTGTTACTTTTTTGTTTAGCCCTTTTGTCAGTACTATAAAAAAGTGAGTTGTTTTTCTTTGATTGATCTGCATCACTTTGCATGATGTCTTTTGATTCACTGACATTTTTATTGTTTTAATCTCTGTAGATTTCTTTCATTCCGCACTATTTTTAGCATTTAGTATTTTCCAAACAGCATTATGTAACACAATGTATGAGGGCCGGGTGTGATCAGGGCCCCGTGCCACGTACGTGGCTAACTGATGTGTAGATTGCTTTTTCTCAGGATCTTTTTATGAGTTTGTGTCAGACAAGATGACAATTTTATACCAGTAATGGCAGCAGCAAAGAGTGCAAACTGCCAAGTAAGATAAAGAACTATTGTGTCACACTCCAGTCACTGATGGATTTAATCCTGATGAACAAAGTGTGCTATGTACAACTGTATGAACCAGTGAAATACACAAACCTTTTACTTTTTATTGATGAAATAATTTGAATACAATATACTGTGCACAGATGCAGGTAAAACCATCGTCTTAAACTGACATTACCATCAAATCAATCAATATAATCATCAAAACTATTTCAAACTGTACAGTTGGCGCTCATTCAGTGAATAACTTTTTGTATTGAAATCAGTGTAGTTGAACCGCGGTTAATCATGTGTAACTTCAGAGGTGACTCGTGCTGAAAGCCATTATCACAAACGGAAACTTTACTGCAACCAGAACAGCTAAAGGGGATTGTTTCCTGTGTGGGTTGTCATGTGGCTCTGTAAATGTGAACGCCGGTTAAAAGATTTCTTACAGACTGAGCAGCTGAAAGGTTTTTCTCCTGTGTGGGTTGTCATGTGTCTCTGTAAAGTTGAACACTGGTTAAAAGATTTCTTACAGACTGAGCAGCTGAAAGGTTTTTCTCCTGTGTGGGTTCTCATGTGTATCCGTAAATGTGAACTCTGGCTATAAGATTTCTTACAGACTGAGCAGCTGAAAGGTTTTTCTCCTGTGTGGGTTGTCATGTGGTTCTGTAAAGATGAACGCCGGTTAAAAGATTTCTTACAGACTGAGCAGCTGAAAGGTTTTTCTCCTGTGTGGGTTCTCATGTGTCTCTGTAAATATGAACGATGTTTAAAAGATTTCTGACAGACTGAGCAGCTGAAAGGTTTTTCTCCTGTGTGGGTTCTCATGTGTATCTGTAAAGTTGAACTATGGCTATAAGATTTCTTACAGACTGAGCAGCTGAAAGGTTTTTCTGCTGTGTGGGTTCTCATGTGTCTCTGTAAAGTTGAACTATGGCTATAAGATTTCTTACAGACTGAGCAGCTGAAAGGTTTTTCTCCTGTGTGGGTTCTCATGTGGCTTTGTAAATTTGAACGCTGGTTAAAAGATTTCTTACAGACTGAGCAGCTGAAAGGTTTTTCTCCTCTGTGGGTTCTCATGTGTATCTTCAGAGTTCCACTCTGGCCAAATGTTTTCTCACACTCAGAGCATCTAAAATGTTTTTCACCAGCGCTACATCTTGAATCACTGACACGGACTTCATCAGGTTTCACATAGTTTAAACCTGA